>NC_132876.1:29953068-30262568 GCF_048164855.1 Canis lupus baileyi
AGTTCATGCCATTAACAAGAATATGAAGTTTCAACATAAAAAAAAAAAAAAAAAAAAAAAAAAAAAAAGTACAGTGAGGAAACAAAAGTAATAAAAATGGAAGTGAATGTGAAGTGAATGTGATTAGAAGATTTGAAAATGGTGACAGCAAAGACAAAAAATACAATATTCTGACAGAAAGAGCAAAAAACAGGCATGCAGTTTGACAGAAACTACTCTTTTACTCCACATAATGGAGAGATATCTCATATAATACTTCTCTTCACAGAAACTAGAAAAATATGTAATGCATGGTAGATATTTAGCTTTTTAAATTGTTATTAATAAAAAACACTGTAGAGTGTTGCAAAAATTCTCACAGATTCTGTCTACTCAATCACACGATCCTCTAGAGTTTCATTCAACTTTCTACAAATATTTATTAAACTCTTTCTATGCCAGGCACTATCGTAGGGATTATGTTATACCTAAAGATTAAAATAACAAAAACAAAAAAACAAGTAAAAAAGCCTGTGCCCTCCTGAAGCTCATCTTGTAATGGGAATACGCAAATAATAAGTTAAGTAAATAATATAGTATATCATGGGCAATAAGTGCCATGTAGGGGAAAATGTAGGAAGGAAGAAAAACAGTGTTGAAGGATGGAACGAAATTTGAAATAGGATAGTTAGAGCTCATATTACTAAAGTGACCTTTGAATGAAGGAGGTGAACAGAAAAATTCATGCAGATATGTGGGGACAGACTCCAGGCAATGGGAACAGCAACTGCAAAGGTATGGAAATGGGAATGTTTGTACCATATTCTAGGAATAGCAAGGAGTCCAATGCATCTAGGGCAGAGAATAGGTTTGGAGGTGGGGAACAGTGATAGTTGCCAATTAGGTCAGGGAACTAAAAGAGACTCAGATTGTTTACAACTTTGCAGTTCATTGTAAGGATTTTGACTTTTACTCTGAGTGAGATAGGAAGTCAGTGGTTAGATTTGAGCAAAGGGTAATATGATCTAAAAAAACATTTTAACTCAATTGCTCTGAATTCTATGTTGAGATTAAACCCGGTGGTAGGGTACTAGTGTAAAGTGGAATAAGGGACACACATTAATAGCCTATTGTAATAATCTAAGTAATACATGATGGTTACTTGGCAGCAGTGAAGGAGAATGAGAAATGTTCAGATTGTGGATATAATTTTAAGATAGAACTTAGAGGATTTCCTGACAGGATGTGGAGTATTGAGAAAAAGTGATACAAACATAAATTCACGAGTTGTACCCTGTGTAGATAGAAGGATAGAGTTAACTGAGATAGGAATAGACTGTAAGGAACAAATTTGGAACAAATAGGGGAAGATAAAGGACTCATTTTGGGGATCTTTCTAAAACACAAATTTCATCATCTCACTTCACAGCAAAAACCCTTCTTTGATTCTGGAATAAAATTCAAACACCTCAGAATAGTGTACAAAGTTCCAAATGATGTGAATCTAGTCTACATTTTTAGGCTCCTTCAGTTGCCATTAGCTTATTAAATCATTTGCAACTTCCCCAGTCGTATAGTGTTGTACAGACTATTTGCTCTCACTGGAGTGGACTTTCTCCCTTTTCTCATTAGCAACCTCCCAAACATTCTTCAGGATGTAGATAAAATATCACACCCTCTGTAAAACTTTTCCCACTTCCCTCAGGCAAAGCTAATATATTTCTTTCCCCTGCCCCCATAGCATTCTGATTCTATGTTTATCATAGCACATATTTCATTATTTAGGTCTCTCATTACACTGTGAGCTCCAGAAGGACAGAACCATGACTTATTCAGATCTGTGTCCTCTAGCTCTTAGTACCAAAAAATGTAAGACAGCTGACAAAAAAATATGTTTAATGTTGAATGCAGATATAAATAAATGGTAAAGTACTCATGAAGATTATTAATATGTTTGGCAAAACAATGTTTATATGTTATGAAGTCAGGCAGGAGATATAATCTAAATAGAAGATCCTCCAGAATTGAACAATGCATTTTAAAGGTATGTGAAAAAAGACAAAAGTTTGTGATAATATCTCTTTTTTTTGGAAAATTTCTTGTTCTGGGGGTATAACTTGTACCTATTATGGATAATAATATAAGAGAAAGAACAGGTTCCAGATTCTGCTTCAAAGATATATTTTCCAGGAGCTAGAGAAAAAACAGCAAATAGATCCTACACCCAAGAGAAGAAGGGAGTTAATAAAGATTCGAGCAGAACTCAACGAAATCGAGACCAGAAGAACTGTGGAACAGATCAACAGAACCAGGAGTTGGTTCTTTGAAAGAATTAATAAGATAGATAAACCATTAGCCAGCCTTATTAAAAAGAAGAGAGAGAAGACTCAAATTAATAAAATCATGAATGAGAAAGGAGAGATCACTACCAACACCAAGGAAATACAAACGATTTTAAAAACATATTATGAACAGCTATACGCCAATAAATTAGGCAACCTAGAAGAAATGGACGCATTCCTGGAAAGCCACAAACTACCAAAACTGGAACAGGAAGAAATAGAAAACCTGAACAGGCCAATAACCAGGGAGGAAATTGAAGCAGTCATCAAAACCTCCCAAGACACAAGAGTCCAGGGCCAGATGGCTTCCCAGGGGAATTTTATCAAACGTTTAAAGAAGAAATCATACCTATTCTCCTAAAGCTGTTTGGAAAGATAGAAAGAGATGGAGTACTTCCAAATTCGTTCTATGAAGCCAGCATCACCTTAATTCCAAAGCCAGACAAAGACCCCACCAAAAAGGAGAATTACAGACCAATATCCCTGATGAACATGGATGCAAAAATTCTCAACAAGATACTGGCCAATAGGATCCAACAGTACATTAAGACAATTATTCACCATGACCAAGTAGGATTTATCCCTGGGACACAAGGCTGGTTCAACACCCGTAAAACAATCAATGTGATTCATCATATCAGCAAGAGAAAAACCAAGAACCATATGATCCTCTCATTGGATGCAGAGAAAGCATTTGACAAAATACAGCATCCATTCCTGATCAAAACTCTTCAGAGTGTAGGGATAGAGGGAACATTCCTCGACATCTTAAAAGCCATCTATGAAAAGCCCACAGCAAATATCATTCTCAATGGGGAAGCACTAGGAGCCTTTCCCCTAAGATCAGGAACAAGACAGGGATGTCCACTCTCACCACTGCTGTTCAACATAGTACTGGAAGTCCTAGCCTCAGCAATCAGACAACAAAAAGACATTAAAGGCATTCAAATTGGCAAAGAAGAAGTCAAACTCTCCCTCTTCGCCGATGACATGATATTCTACATAGAAAACCCAAAAGTCTCCACCCCAAGATTGCTAGAACTCATACAGCAATTCGGTAGCGTGGCAGGATACAAAATCAATGCCCAGAAGTCAGTGGCATTTCTATACACTAACAATGAGACTGAAGAAAGAGAAATTAAGGAGTCAATCCCATTTACAATTGCACCCAAAAGCATAAGATACCTAGGAATAAACCTAACCAAAGATGTAAAGGATCTATACCCTCAAAACTATAGAACACTTCTGAAAGAAATTGAGGAAGACACAAAGAGATGGAAAAATATTCCATGCTCATGGATTGGCAGAATTAATATTGTGAAAATGTCAATGTTACCGAGGGCAATATACACGTTTAATGCAATCCCTATCAAAATACCATGGACTTTCTTCAGAGAGTTAGAACAAATTATTTTACGATTTGTGTGGAATCAGAAAAGACCCCGAACAGCCAGGGGAATTTTAAAAAAGAAAACCATATCTGGGGGCATCACAATGCCAGAGTTCAGGTTGTACTACAAAGCTGTGGTCATCAAGACAGTGTGGTACTGGCACAAAAACAGACACATAGATCAGTGGAACAGAATAGAGAATCCAGAAGTGGACCCTGAACTTTATGGTCAACTAATATTCGATAAAGGAGGAAAGACTATCCATTGGAAGAAAGACAGTCTCTTCAATAAATGGTGCTGGGAAAATTGGACATCCACATGCAGAAGAATGAAACTAGACCACTCTCTTGCACCATACACAAAGATAAACTCAAAATGGATGAAAGATCTAAATGTGAGACAAGATTCCATCAAAATCCTAGAGAAGAACACAGGCAACACCCTTTTTGAACTCGGCCATAGTAACTTCTTGCAAGATACATCCACGAAGGCAAAAGAAACAAAAGCAAAAATGAACTATTGGGACTTCATCAAGATAAGAAGCTTTTGCACAGCAAAGGATACAGTCAACAAAACTCAAAGACAACCTACAGAATGGGAGAAGATATTTGCAAATGACATATCAGATAAAGGGCTAGTTTCCAAGATCTATAAAGAACTTATTCAACTCAACACCAAAGAAACAAACAATCCAATCATGAAATGGGCAAAAGACATGAACAGAAATCTCACAGAGGAAGACACAGACATGGCCAACACGCACATGAGAAAATGTTCTGCATCACTTGCCATCAGGGAAATACAAATCAAAACTACAATGAGATACCACCTCACACCAGTGAGAATGGGGAAAATTAACAAGGCAGGAAACAACAAATGTTGGAGAGGATGCGGAGAAAAGGGAACCCTCTTACACTGTTGGTGGGAATGTGAACTGGTGCAGCCACTCTGGAAAACTGTGTGGAGGTTCCTCAAACAGTTAAAAATATACCTGCCCTACGACCCAGCAATTGCACTGTTGGGGATTTACCCCAAAGATACAAATGCAATGAAACGCCGGGACACCTGCACCCCGATGTTTATAGCAGCAATGGCCACGATAGCCAAACTGTGGAAGGAGCCTCGGTGTCCATTGAAAGATGAAAGGATAAAGAAGATGTGGTTTATGTATACAATGGAATATTACTCAGCTATTAGAAATGACAAATACCCACCATTTGCTTCAACGTGGATGGAACTGGAGGGTATTATGCTGAGTGAAGTAAGTCAGTCGGAGAAGGACAAACATTATATGTTCTCATTCATTTGGGGAATATAAATAATAGTGAAAGGGAATATAAGGGAATGGAGAAGAAATGTGTGGGAAATATCAGAAAGGGAGACAGAACGTAAAGACTGCTAACTCTGGGAAACGAACTAGGGGTGGTAGAAGGGGAGGAGGGCGGGGGGTGGGAGTGAATGGGTGACGGGCACTGGGTGTTATTCTGTATGTTAGTAAATTGAACACCAATAAAAAATAAATTAAAAAAAAAAGATATATTTTCCCCCCAAGGTCCCCAAATCACGAATCAAAATGTTGATCAACTAAGGAATAAATATAATTTTGCCTTCAGCTTTCCACAAGATGTTTATGAATTAGTCCTCATCTTTTTAAGTGAATGAATTGTTCCATGAAATCTAAAGGTCTGTGTGTTTGGATTTATGCCAGAGACATTCTGCAAGCTGATAGCTCATTGTGACAAAGATGCTAACATTTGTTGATGCCAGATATATTCAAGCTAGGATGTTTAAATATGCCAAGGCTTGAATCTGTGTGTCACATTTAATGGCTTAGTATAAATTTCTATATATATTTCTTACTTGTAGCTTATTTAGGAATTTTTATGTGCTAAATTGTGTTCCCTCCAAATTCATATCTTGAAGTCCTAACCCCAAGTACCTTGGACATTGACTATATTTGAAGATAGAGATTTTAAAGAGGTAATTAAGGATAAATTGGGTCAATAGGAAGGACCCTAATTCAATATGATTGGTCACAGACTAGTACACAGACTCACACAGAGTGAAGACCATGTGAAGACAGAGGGAAAAAAATGGCCATCTACAAACCCAAAAGAGAAATCTCAGGATGAAACTAGCATTGCTGATGCATCAATCTTGGACTTTAGCCTCCAGAACTGTGAGAAAATAAAATTTTATTATTTAAGTACCCAGTCTTTAGTACTCCGTTATGACAGTCCTAGCAAACTAATATAAGGAGATTGATTCTAACTAAAGTAAAAATAAGAGATAATGTAGATAGTTGAATATTTTCATTAAGTTTTGATTCAGATAGACATTTTGGAGACATGGTAGCAATTAATATGTCTACCCTTTGGGAGGATTAGACCTCAGCAGCGTTTGGTATTTCCGTTGCCAATTATATACACTTTTGTGGCAATTAAATGGAAGTAAGCATTTGAAACACTGGAAAAACTTTTGTGTACATCAGAATCACCTGGAAGGACATTAAAATTATAGATTCTAAGGCACAATTCTAAGTTTATGATGGGACACATACTTCCATATTTTATTTATTTTTTAAAATTTTTAAAATTTATGATAGTCACACAGAGAGAGAGAGAGGCAAAGACATAGGCAGAGGGAGAAGCAGGCTCCATGCACCGGGAGCCCGACGTGGGATTCGATCCCGGGTCTCCAGGATCGCGCCCTAGGCCAAAGGCAGGCGCCAAACCGCTGCGCCACCCAGGGATCCCGACTTCCATATTTTAACCAACTTCCCAGTTAGATCCTGATGGTCCAAGGAGCATGATCACAGTCAGAGAAACACTGACCTAAGATTTTACTGAAGTTAAAGAAATAAACAAGTTGAAAAGCATGAAATAATTTGAGGTTTCAAAGCAACAATGAACTATGGAGTCTGTTCATAGGGAGAATCAATTGCTAGTATTTCTTCCCAACTTTTAGTGATGTCCCACTGGTAACTTGCAATTGGCCATAGTAGATATATTTATACAACAGAAATAGGAAAATGCTACAATTCAGGGCTCTTTTTCTCTTCACAGAACTGGCTGCCAGCACTATATTGGAAATTGGAATTGTCTGTCTTTTGAATTCCCTGTTTTTTTCCACAATCCCTATATGCCCAAGGTCATTGAAGTTATTTGGCCTCCTCCCTAAATTAATAGAGAGGATAGAGAATGCAGTGCTTTCTTTATAAGGGAGTAGTGCATAAATTACTGGTGTGCCTTTTGTGAGGCTATGGAGAAAATTCCTGGGATCACCTGGTTAGTAGCAGCAAAGTAAGTAGCCTGGGATCAACTTAACCAAAAAAAAAAAAAAAAAAAAGAAAAACAAAAAATAATAGGCCAAAATTCTAAGCTAGTGAAGCCCGTGTAAGCAAATCTTTAAGATAGTGGAAGCTAGTACTGATTCCATGAAACAAAGCATGTGATGCTGCTAAAGATTTTTATCTAGTCAAATGACCCAAAGAAAGGTAGTTAAACAGTAAGTACCCATGTTACTCATACTTAATAACTGTGGTACCCTACCTTGGTAGGTATCCATAGAAATCTGTCAAAGTCTAGGCGTTTCTTCTTAATTGTAGAAGATGGACTCATTAAAGACTTTTTTATCTTCTAAGTGACAATGAATAATGATTTTAATAAAAACAAAATGAAACACCAACAGCAAAAATAAAACAAAAATAGCAGCACTTCTGTATTAATTACAGAACATTTTACTTTTTCTAAGGAATATATTTGTGTATAGAAAGTTGTTAAGATGATATGCTACTAATGGAAATTCTAGTCACCATAAGATGATGGGGAAGGAGCATATTTGAATGGTATTGTCTATTTCTAGGATTGGTCAAATAATCTGATTGGACATTTAATAGCTTTAAAGAGAACTTTGCAAAAATATTTGAGAAAAATACTAATCTACTCTGCCCAATAATGGAAAACTAACTGTATTACATGAAGATTGTCAGCTATAAAGGCTCTAAAGTACTTTCTCTTACTTAAATAAAATTTTAATTTTTCCTAATTATAAAAGTTATTTATAATCATTATAGAAAAATTGGAAAATAGAGCAAAGTACATAGAAAGAAACTATTATTCCTTTTAATGTTACAATCTAGACTTAATTGACATGCATTTTGGCATATAGCTTTCTGGTCTTTTTTATTTTCTGTCAATTCTCACAAATATATTTATGCGCATGCATACTCTAGTAATTTTGTGAATGTCACTAAACTAGAATCATACAATGAAACTATTACATAATATTTTCTCTACTTACATAAATATTTCCCCATATTGTTGAAGACCATTTTATAAAATAATTATGTATAATATTCCACCATCTCACTATTCCATTCTTTACTTAGTCATTTATTTAATTATTAATCAACTTTGAATCTCATGCCATCACACTATACTAAGTCTTCCCTTTAATTGTGTCACCAATTACTACATCACCACCCTCTCCCTCACAGACACATTTCTCAATGATTTTATAACTAGCCTCATTGACACTATTTTTAATATTATCCATGCTTCAATTTTGGTAATTTCAATATTCAAGACATTTTTTTTAATCAAGCTGCTCAGTTCCTTGACCTTCTCTTTTATTTATTTATTTATTTATTTATTTATTTATTTATTTATTTATTTATTTTAGAGAGGGTGTGCATGTGTGCAATTTGGGGGAGGAGCAGAGGGAGAAGGACAAGCAGACTCCACAGGGAACCAGACATGGGGCTCGATCTCAGAACCCTGAGATCATGACTTGAGCCAAAATCAAGAGTTGCGTGCTCAACTTTCTGAGCCACCCAGGTGCCCTTTGACTTTCTCCAGTGATCTTGTTCTTCACTCTCTATCCAACATTCACTGCCACAATCATATCACAGACTTATCAAAAACTATAACTTTTTCACAACTTTATTTTAATTAATTCCATGCTCTGACTGCCATATCCTCTATTTCCAGTTTCCTTTTCCTTACTTCAGGAAGTCTTCAACTCTCTTATATCACCTTGATTATCTCTTTTCACTCATTACCCAGATTAAATTCTATATTTACTTATTACAAGCATTCCTTTTTAATACACTTTAAACAGTTTTGCTTAGAAAAATCATTACCAACTTATGTGCATACTTTTGCCATTTGAACATGGCTAAAGGAAAACATACAGGTTTTCAAGGCTGTCCAGCAAGCATACTATACTTCCCAGGCCAATGGTCCTCAAAAATATTGGTGTCAGAAATCCTTTTACATTCTAAAAAATTAAAAGCCCCATAGAGGTTTGGTTTATATTGACTATATCTACCTGAATATTTGAAATTAAAACTGAAAAATACTTAGAATATTAATTTCTTCAGTTATAACATTACATGTTAATATAAATAACATATTTTACTAAAAAGTACTGTGTTTTCCAAAACAAAAAAACATTAGTGAGGAAAGTGGCATTGTTTTAAAATTTTGTAATCTCTATAATATCTAGTTTATGGAAAGATAGCTGGACTCCTATCATTTTCTGTCTTAACATGTTGTGACTTATTTTGATTGTTATACCATATGAAGAAAATCTGTCCTTACACAAATATGTTGCTAGAAAAGGGAAGAGAATTTTAACTTCTTTTTTAGATAATTATAGATATTCTTCCTTGATATTATGTTGAAATTCAACAAGTGATCATTTTTTAAAGCTTAGTTGCAATGTCAAATCAGATTCCATACCAGTGAACTTTTTGTACTATGTTACATTAAAATCCATTGGCCCATGTTATACTTTGAATGGGTCCTTTACTCATGCATGATGCTATAAAATCATTTTGCAAAATAATGGTTCATTGAATGTTGCAGATCTTTTGAATGCTGACACATTTTATTATATATCAAGTAAGTCATATCGTGAACTTGTGGTTTCCTAATTTATTCTGTTACTACTATTATTTATTTAAATATTCAGATTGTCCCCATCTTGGCCAATGGACACCCATTAAATCTAATTGTTATATCCTTTGGACATAAACCCATTATTCCTTTGAGTGTTTCCCTACCTTCAAGAACTGGCTCCAGGTCCATCTTATACTTTCTCTTTTCCAGCTATAGAATCAGCTATTTTTCAAATAAGTCATGAATTCTTTTAGCAAAAGATATGATATACAAGGAAAGATTTGAGAACTTGATGTGCTCATTATTATTAGGTGGGGCTGATCCCAGCCTCTGAGAGTGCAGAACTGTGGAATATATAGATATACGTGTATGAAACACATACACATATACCTATACAAACACAAACATATAATTTATATTTATCTATATGGAAAACTCTAAATTCAAGTTGCTACCTCCAATCCCAACCTAACATTTAGAGAGTTCATTTAAATTCTTTTACTCTCCATATTTGTAACTCTTTCTTCCAATGGTGAGAAGCCTGTTTCCATTATCCTTAAAATATTTGACCTATTGCACTGTAGGTAACCAATATCTTTTCTTCTTCCACCATGGACCCGACCAGGTATCATCTTCATGCTGTTATGGTTGTCTCGTAAGCCAGGCAGCTCCCCTACTTTCATTATTCCTTACATTTATGGGCTCTGATGTCTTGAAATTAAAACACTTTCTCCATGTAGACACTTTTAAAACCTTGTGTGGCCACTCCCTCTCATAGACACCCTGCTCTTCTACTAGGCTCTCATATACCACATATTGTGCCACCCCAATTAGACACCATCCCTAGCTCTTTCTGATTCTAGAAACGTTGGGTTCTTCCTCCTCCTTATAGAATTCCTTCTAAACCTCTGAAGACTCTACATGGATGTATCCTTGTCCAGGCTGTACCATCTCCTTCATGAATGTCCTCCTTGTTTCATTTGGGCTCTCACACTCAATAGGGATGCCTTCTTCAGGGAAGGAAGTGTGGGGAAAAGAAGAGAAGGGAAAGAAAAATAAGAAAAAGGAAAGAATGGGAAGGAAAAGAGGAAGAAAAAAAGAACTCTTGTTAATACTGAGTTGGTAATTAATTGACTTATTCTTTGATCCAAAAATTATTTATTCATTTTATTGAATAGATTGTGTTATAGACTTGGATTTACATTTTATAGTGTTATTTAGATGGATAGAGACTAGTTTCTGCTGTCTGAAATTTATGATCAATAATATATAAATATTCCTTGTGTACTTAAAAAGTTTATTCTCCTGAGCAAAAATTTTACATATACAATGTGAGTAATCAAATTATCAACACTTCCATATTTTAAATTCCTAATGCTAAGTTTTAATTTTAAATTGTGTTTTTAAATAATCTATTAATGTTTCTTTTTTGCCACTTCATCTTTGGGATTTTTAAATAGTTCTTCAATTTATGTATTTTGATTCCTCATTATTAAACAATGACCCTCTATCTTATTTAGTGCTTCTTATAATAAACTACTTTCTATGGCATTAATATTATGATGCCTAGATCTGCTTTGTAGTTATTGCAAGTTTTAACAATTCTGAATCACTTCATTTTAGCTTTTGTTCTTGTAAAGTACATTTTTTGAATCCCAATTTAAATATCTATATTTTAACAAAGGTTTAATTGTTTACAGTAACTGTCACAAATTATATTTTCAAATTTATGTTTAGTCATTTTGTTTTTGAATTTAGTTAAATATATTTTCTGCTGTTTCTTTTGTTTTCTCTGTTAATATGCTGACAAAGGATTTGTTGTTTTACTCATTGCCTTTTACTATTTATATTTTGCTTTAATTGAGCATAAGGTGTTTGAATTCAATTATTTTATTTGCTTTTTTAAGAGAAATATAAGTTCAAGTAAGTTTTCAAAACCTTAATTATCAATAACAAGAGTAAAACTCCTATTTCACTCCTATTTCATAGGAAAAGAAAACTAGCATTTCTCTTCTTTTTCCACTTTTCATCTATTGTTGTTAAATTATTTTTACAATGTCTTTCAAGACTTTTGGTCATGTAAATTCAGCTTACTAATCATACTTGCATCTATTGTTTTGACACAATTCTTCAGCTTTTCATTTTTCTTACTACCAAAGTTTTCATGATTCTTGTTTCCAGCTTTACTGAGATAATTGACATATAACATTGCATAAGTTTAAAGTACACAATATGATGATTTGATACATGTATATATTACAAAATGTTTGCCCCAATAAGATTAGTTAACACATTCTTCTTCTTACATAATTACCATGTGTTGTTGCTATGGTGAAAATATTAAAGCTCTACTGTCATAGAAACTGTCAAGTATACAATACATTATAATTATTATAGTCACCATGCCGCACACTAAATCCCAGGAAACTACTCATCCTATAACTAAAAATTTGTAGCTTTTGACCAATATCTCCCCATTTCCCCCTACCCTTCAGCTTCTGGAAACCACCATTCTATTTTCTGTTCTATGAATGTGATGTTTTTAGATTCTACATATAACTAAGATCATACACATTTAGCATTCTGTGTCTGACTTTTTTCACTTGGCATAATATTCCCAAGGTTCATTGACGTTTGTCACAAAACAAGATTTCCTTCCTTTTTGGTGGCTGAATAATAATCCACTGTGTACATGTGTATCTCTCTCTCTCTCTCTCTCTCTCTCTCCACATACACACACATTTTTTTATTCATCTTTTGGTGGGCACTCAGGTTGTTTCCATGGCTTGGCTATCATAAAAAATGCTGCAATGAACATGGGAGTGCAGATATCTTTTAAAATAGCAATTTTAACCCAGAAATGGAATGGCTGGAATATACAGCAGTTCTATTTTTTAATTTTTTGAAGAACCTCCATACTGTTTTCTATCTATAATAGCTCTACCAATTTACAGTAGACCCTTTAGAAAAGCATTCCCTTTTCTCCACATCCTTGCCAGCATTTGTCATCTCCTGTCATTTTGATAATAGCCATTCTAACAGATATGAGGTGATATCTTGTGGTTTTGATTTGCATTTCCCTGTTGATTAGTTATATCATGTACTTTTTCATGTATTTGTTGGCCACTTTTATGCCTTTGTAATAATATCTATTCAGTTCCTCTCCATTTTTTAGATTTTTAAAATATTTCTTGTTATTGAGTTTTGTGTTCCTTATATATTTTGGATATTAACTATCTGATACAGGGTTTGCAAATATGTTCTTCCATTCCACATATTGCCCTTTCATTTTGTTGATTGTTTCTTCTGTGTGCAGGAGCTTTTCAGTTTGATGCAGTTCTACTTGTTGATTTTTGCTCATGCTTTCGGTGTCATATCTCAAAAAATGGTTGCCAAGACAAAGGCCAAGGAGGTTGTTCTCTATGTTTTCTTCTAGGAGTTTTAGGGTGTCAGACCTTACATTTAAATCTGTGGATTAAGGAGTCATATAAAATAAGTCTCCGATTTCATTATTTTGCATGTACATAAAAGCCTCTAGCTATGAGTATCCTTAGCTCCCTTGTCAAATATTAATTAACCATCTACGTGGGGGGTTATTTCTGGGCTATCTATTCTGTTCCATTGGTCTATGTTTGTTTTTATGCTAGTAACATCCTGTTTTGATTATTATAGCTTTGTAATATAATTTGAAATAAGGAATTGATCACACAAAGCCTCCAGCCTTGTTCTTCTCAAGATTGCTTTGGCTATTTGAATACTTTTGTGGTTCCACAAGAATTTTAGGATTTTTTTCCCTATTTCTGTGCAAAATGCCATTGGAATTTGATAGAGATTGCATTAAATAGATGACTTTGGGGAGTATGGACATTTTGACAATAGTAACTATTCCAATACATGAATACTGGATATCTTTCCATTTCTATGTGTCTACTTCAATGTATTTTTTCAATGTCTTATAGTTTTCAATATATAGATTTCTCAAATTCTTGGTTAAATTTACTCTTATTTTTATCATTTTTGATGTTATTGCAATTAAGATTGTTTTCTTAATTCTTTTTCAGATAATTCTTTGTTATTGTATAGAAATGAAACTCATTTTTGTATGTTGATTTGGTATCCTGTAACTTTACTGAATTAGTTTATTAAGAGTAGAATTTTTTGAACTATTGGGACTTCATCAAGATAAGAAGCTTTTGCACAGCAAAGGATACAGTCAACAAAACTAAAAGACAACCTACAGAATGGGAGAAGATATTTGCAAATGACATATCAGATAAAGGGCTAGTTTCCAAGATATATAAAGAACTTATTAAACTCAACACCAAAGAAACAAACAATCCAATCATGAAATGGGCAAAAGACATGAACAGAAATCTCACAGAGGAAGACACAGACATGGCCAACACGCACATGAGAAAATGCTCTGCATCACTGGCCATCAGGGAAATACAAATCAAAACCACAATGAGATACCACCTCACACCAGTGAGAATGGGGAAAATTAACAAGGCAGGAAACAACAAATGTTGGAGAGGATGCAGAGAAAAGGGAACCCTCTTGCACTGTTGGTGGGAATGTGAACTGGTGCAGCCACTCTGGAAAACTGTGTGGAGGTTCCTCAAACAGTTAAAAATAGACCTGCCCTACGACCCAGCAATTGCACTGTTGGGGATTTACCCCAAAGATACAAATGCAATGAAACGCCGGGACACCTGCACCCCGATGTTTATAGCAGCAATGGCCACGATAGCCAAACTGTGGAAGGAGCCTCGGTGTCCGACGAAAGATGAATGGATAAAGAAGATGTGGTTTATGTATACAATGGAATATTACTCAGCTATTAGAAATGACAAATACCCACCATTTGCTTCAACGTGGATGGAACTGGAGGGTATTATGCTGAGTGAAGTAAGTCAGTCGGAGAAGGACAAACATTATATGTTCTCATTCATTTGGGGAATATAAATAATAGTGAAAGGGAATATAAAGGAAGGGAGAAGAAATGTGTGGGAAATATCAGAAAGGGAGACAGAACGTAAAGACTGCTAACTCTGGGAAACGAACTAGGGGTGGTAGAAGGGGAGGAGGGCGGGGGGTGGGAGTGAATGGGTGACGGGCACTGGGGGTTATTCTGTATGTTAGTAAATTGAACACCAATAAAAAATAAATTAAAAAATATAAAAAATAAAAAATAAAAAAAAGGAGTAGAATTTTTTAGAGTCTTTAGGGTTTTTCATATGCAAGATTATACCATTAGCAAACAAAGACTATTTTACTTCTTAATTTTCAAATTGGATGACTTTTACTTTTTTTCTTATCAAATTGCTATGGCAAGGACTTCCAGTACTATGTTGAAAAAGAGTGGTGAGAATGAGTGCCTTTGTCCTGTTCCTGATCTTAGACAGAAAGATTTCAACCTTTCACCATTGAATTTGATGTTAACTGTTGGTTTGTCATTTATGGCCTTTATTATGTTGAGCTATATTCATTGTATACTCAATTTATTTTTTTTTAATTTTTATTATTATTATTTTATTTATGATAGTCATACAGAGAGAGAGAGAGAGAGGCAGAGACATAGGCAGAGGGAGAAGCAGGCTCCATGCACCGGGAGCCCGACGTGGGACTCGATCCCGGGTCTCCAGGATCGCGCCCTGGGCCAAAGGCAGGCGCTAAACCGCTGCGCCACCCAGGGATCCCTGTATACCCAATTTATTAAGAGTTTTTATCATGAAAGATGTTGAATTTTGTTAAATGCTTCATTTTATATATATCATCTTTGGTCTCTAGGGAATATCATTTTTTTTCAGGGAAGGATTAAGTTGGAGAATATAGTACATGTATGAAAGTAATAGAAATACCATCTTTACTTATTTGATGGGGTATATAACCCTTTAGCTATAAACCTATTTTCTCAAAACTATGCCTTTTACTTCATTGTACTGTTACATTTAATATTTTTAAAAATGTTTGAGATTGACCTAATTTCCTTTTTTATAAATAATTAGATTCTTCCCTTGCCTGGATATTTATTTATTTTTAAAGATTTATTTATTTATTTATTTATTTATTTATTTATGATAGACATAGAGAGAGAGAGAGAGAGAGAAAGAGAGAGGCAGAGACACAGGAGGAGGGAGAAGCAGGCTCCATGTAGGGAGCCTGACGCGGGACGCGATCCGGGGATTCCAGGATCCTGCCCTGGGTCAAAGGCAGGTGCTAAACCGCTGAGCCACCCAGGGATCCCCTTGCCTGGATAGTTATATATTTTTTCCTTCATTCAATAATTTTTTGTAAATTTTTTATGTAATTTTTTTACATAACTGAAGGTTATTAATTTTGCTTGATATTTAATGAGTATAATCAATTTACACAGGTAGATATTTTTCAGTCCAGTATAATTGAAAATTTTCTTATCTTCTATCCTATTAATTTTTCTTCCTTTTTCATCCTGTGAGTTGTATCGCTTTTCCCTATCTTCTATATTTACTGCACTTTTCACATTTTCATTTCTTTTCCTTTTCCTTGAGTTCTGAGAGATGCTCATATTTGTCCTCTATCTCATAGAATCTTCCTTCTGTAATACTGATACTGCTTACTAATTTCAATATTGTTTCAAATTCTGCGATGGCATTTTTGGTTTCTTATCTCTCCTATGATTCTTGCAGCCAAATTTTATAACTTTTATATTAGTTTTTATGAGATAATATCATATTTAACCATATAGTATATATGGAGTCCACTTTTTTTCTGACATTTTACTGATGGCAAGAAACTGATATTGTCCAAGGCATTTTTTTAAACATTGTGTTTTTCCCCCTGGGGAATTCTCTTTGTTTGTTGAATGCTATTTCATTAGTCTTGTTTAATGTTCCAGAATCATGTAATTGTCTCCATGCTTTGTCAGTTAACCAGATATGTACACATTCTTCCCTATTAAATGAATAATTTAAAATATTTTTTCTCCATAATGTCTAATGCTATTTGCCACAATCTTTGCATTGTTTAAGAATATTATGTTGACCCACACTAATTTCTCTCTCTCTCTCTCTCTCTTTTTTACCTCCCACAGCCTTTATTACTTATACCAGCTTGGTTTTTTTTGGGGGGGGGGTGGGAGGTTGAGAGAGAGCACAAGCAAGGGAGGGACAGAGGAAGAAAAAGAGAGAGTATCTCAAGAAAACTCCTGCTGAGCACAGAGCCCAACACAGGGCTTGATATAACCCTGAGATCATAACCTGAGCCAAAATCAAGAATTGGATGCTTAACCACCTGAGCCTCCTAGGTGCCTCGTACCAAGCTTGTTAATACTTGATTATGTTCTGCCTTGTATTCTAATGATTCACATTTGTGAGGTTATTTTCTTTCTGCTTAAAGAAAATATTGATGCTACTTGTATTATCAAGAGGGTTTTGACAGGAATGTGAATGTGGATGCCAATATATATGGAGGTCCTGAGCTCTAATACATTTGGGAAATGAGACTGGCTATACTTCTGTAAGAGTGTTCTGAGAAATCACCTGAGGTTAAGAAGCAGTTTTTTGGAAATCCTGAAGAACACTAGGTGAAGAGAAAAGGCAGGAATTTTAATTAAGGTAGCTTTCAAGTTTGGCCTTTATCCTCTGGTGCTTTATTTACCTTTATTGATGGAAGCTTGAATTATATCAAGGCAATGATATGCTAACCCCCACATAAATGGGTTATAGGTTAAAATCATAGAAGGACATGTGATGATGGGATCTCAGTGATATAACCTTCCCTCTTCCTACTTTTTCTGTGATTTTAGTTTATGTATTGGGGTGTTGCTTTATTTCTTCCCCAATTCCTTAAGCTGCTGTTTTTAATATGTTACCAATTAATCTGTTTCTAAATAGCAAATATTTGTGTTTTTGATGTAGTAGTTCATAAACTTAGAAAGCACACGCTGATACATATTTATTTATCAGTATTGATTGGGAATTGTAATGCAAAGCATGCATACGTATTCATACTGAGATCACCCAAGACTCAATTCATGTTGTGTTAGTGAAAAGAAGATTTAATGGAGATTTATCTGAAAGCAGAATGGTAAGACAGATTTGACTTTTGCCTCTGATCTCTGTTCCTACCCAACATGGGCTCATGGGTATCTAATAGAAACTTCAAACTGTCTGAAATTGTCCCTCTGTTATTCACCCTCAAACCCAAACCAGCTACTTCTGCAGTCTTTCCAATCACTAGATACAAATATTTGTGCTTTTGATATAACAGTCCAGAAATTTAGGTTGAATATATTAATGGTAATTCCACTGTTACATGTTGGTTTTTTTTTCAGACCAAAATGCTACTGTCCTTTTCTCTTTCCCTCACACTGCACTCCAGACTACCAGCAAATTCTGTCAGTCTCATCTTCAAAATAGATCTAGAATTAAATAACTTCTTGCCATCGACACAGTCATCAGCTTGATTCTAGCAACCATTGTTATTTGCTTTTGTTAGTAAAATAGCCTTCAAACTGGTTTTCCAGCTTCTGTTCTTGACTTCCTGCCATCTATTCTCAACCCAACAACCAAACTAATCTTGTTAAAACACAAGCAAAATCATGTTACGTCTCTGCTCAAAACTGTGCAAAGGATTTCCATTTTGCTCTTGTCACCAAGTAAAAGTCAAAGTCCTTACTAAAATTTATAAAGCTGTACATAATCTGGCTCTATTAGTGCTCTGGTTGTGTTTTTCACTATTTTATTCTTACTCATTTTCAGTCACATAGGGATCCGTGCTGTGCCACCAATACACCAGGAACACTCTCACCTCACAGCCTTTGCACTTGCTAGTTTCTGTATTAAAATGTTCCTCTCTCAAATACATGCATGACTAGTACTCATATTTCCTCTAGACTTTTACTGGCAAATCATTTTCTCAATGAAGATTACTGTGGTTAGTCTATCTAAAATTTGAAAACCCTTTGACAATTCAATTACCCTTATCAGAAAATAGGCTTAATTTTTTTCTGCCCAGTACTTCCCACTATCTAAAATACTACTTTTTACTTGTTATCATGTGAATTGTCTTTCTCCCCTACTAAAATGTAAGTTCCCCAAAGGCATAATTTTTTTCAACACTATCCCCATTGCCTATAATTTTGCCTGACTTTTAACATATGACACTCAAATATTTGCTAAATGAATAAGGGAAAGGACAGTAATGAAAACACTCATGTTTGATATGAGGAGACTCTTGATCTGGGAGAGAAGTGATTTCTGCGCAGGGTTCAATTAAGTCTTCCACTTCCCAGCAGTTAAGCTAAAACACACTGAGTCTTTGCATTTAAGAATTCAGGTAGAAATCAGAAGAGACAGAAAATTGAGGCAATCTGGCTTTTAATATCTCTTTACTGGTAATGAAAAATCTTAACTAAGTTTGTAGAAAGGTAAAAGAAAAAATTGTGTGGGAGAGTGCTTGGGTAGTTCAGTTGGTTAAGCGTAGAACTCTTGATTTTGACTCAGGTCATGATCTCAGGGTTGTGAGATTGAGCCCTGTGCTGGGCTTTGCTCTCAGCAGGGAGTCTACTTGGGATTCTCTCTCTCTCCCTTTTCCTCTGCCCCTCCCCCCTCACATTCTCTCTCTAAAATAAATAAATACATAAATAAATAAAATATTTTTAAAAGTTTTTTTTAATTGTGTTGGAAAACAGATCCCTTCATTAGTATGGCAAGATCTTTAATTGATTATGCTATTCTTTTCTGCTGAACTCAAATAAGGTTTTAGAATCCTTAACACAGTACTATAGTCAGCTCTCAATCATTTCAAGATGGCATGCTAATTGAAACTTATTTTCACTCCTGAATGTTCTTAGAGTGTATTAGGTGTATCTTACCTGGTCTTAGGCTCCCTTATATATTACATAACTCCAAAGTAACAGAAAAATTAACTAACAAATATTTTGATGACTTCTTCTTTAGCCAGCATTGTGGGAGGTTGCAAAACAATATAAAGGACAACTTTAGCACTCAAAAATTGTATTCTGAAAAATGTGTAGTAAGAAAAAAGGATAATGATATACCTTTAAACATATCCACATATCAAAATGGTGACCTCTGTCCTCCAAGATCTGTATTTAGCAACACAAATATAAAAGTGAAAACCGAAACGCTGCCACTTTTTTTTCCTATGGAGCTTAGTCCTGCTGATTTTCCTTTTTCCTTTCATTTCATACTTTTTCCTTCATTTCCTTTCTCTTTTTTGACTACCTCAAAAATATGTTAAATTAAATCAGTTAAAGTTAAGTTTTGCAAATGATTTTGATTATGTTAAAATTAAAACTTAACTTCATCAAATGACTCCATTACGAGATGAAAGAGAAAGCCCCAGAGTGAAAGAAAAGATATGAAATACATATATTAATATCAAACATGTAGAAATAACTCAGGAATTAATATGAAAAATACAAATAAGCTGCCAGAAAAATGAGCAAAAGAATTGATCAAGCACTTCACAATAAGGAATAGACTCTCGCTGAGTGAAAGTAGAAAATACGGATAAGAAACAAACTATTTGTTTGAAAAGCTAGAGAGTTCCTGGGGCAAAAAAGACTTGAGGAGACAGATGTGAAGAAGGGAATTTTAATGTGTTGAACAAAACTTGTACACACTGCTTTTCCTTTCTCCTCATTTACCAGATCATTGCAAGAGGAAGGAGACTGAATAGCATGGTAGAGGTGGCAGCTAATAGGCAGAGAAGGCCAGATCTCATACATAGTTCTAGGAAGAAAAAATATTAGAAACCAAGACTGACAAAGGAATCCAGGACCTGAGAAGCCAAGATCCTTGAGATCATAATAAGTGAGACCAATAATCAGCAGCAGTTTTCCCTTAAGCATTTGCTAATTAAGGTGTTAGAGTAGGAGCAGAAGATAAGCAAAAAACTATGAGAAAGCCATGCAAAGATTTTGCAGTCTTCCTGTACTAGAAAGAAGAAAATTGAAAGTCAAGACATAATAAGGAGAAAGAACCCTAGGGAGGAAGAAAGAGTTGTCAGTTGGGATGCCTGGAAGGCTAAACCTGAGGAATAGGACTGAACTGTGGATAGACTAAGCCTTATAAATACTACAAACCAGCACTGAATCAGTTCAGTTTCAGATTATATTGAAGCAATGTGTCCCTGCACCTCCTGCTAGGGCAGCAGTTACCATACATTTTGGTTTCAGGAACACTTTGCACTCTTAAAATTATTGAGGACTCTCAAAAGCTTTTGTTTATGTGAGTTATATCTATTGCTATTTGTGATATTTGACTAAAACAGACATTTTAAAAATGCTTACTTATTAACCCAAAAAATAATGAATTGATTATATGTGATATAATCAACATATTATAAGAAATAACTTTTCCGAAAAGAGCAGAAAAATAACAAGAAGTGTGGCGATGCTTTACATTTTTGCAAGTCTCTTATGTCTGGATTCCACAGAGGAGAGCTGAATTTTCTTACCTGCTTCTTCATTTGATCTACTGATATTTTTTGTCTTGGTTGAAATATTTGAAGAAAATGTATTCTTATGCAGATATGTAGTTGAAAAAAGGGAAAAGTAATTTATTAAACTTTTCAATAATTATATTATTTGATACTATACTAAAATTTTTTTTAATTTTTTTTATTGGTGTTCAATTTACTAACATACAGAATAACCCCCAGTGCCCGTCACCCATTCACTCCCACCCCCCGCCCTCCTCCCCTTCTACCACCCCTAGTTCGTTTCCCAGAGTTAGCAGTCTTTACGTTCTGTCTCCCTTTCTGATATTTCCCACACATTTCTTCTCCCTTCCCTTATATTCCCTTTCACTATTATTTATATTCCCCAAATGAATGAGAACATATAATGTTTGTCCTTCTCCGACTGACTTACTTCACTCAGCATAATACCCTCCAGTTCCATCCACGTTGAAGCAAATGGTGGGTATTTGTCATTTCTAATAGCTGAGTAATATTCTCTAATAGCTGAGTAATAGCTGGTAAACCACATCTTCTTTATCCATTCATCTTTCGTTGGACACCGAGGCTCCTTCCACAGTTTGGCTATCGTGGCCATTGCTGCTAGAAACATCGGGGTGCAGGTGTCCCGGCATTTCACTGCATCAGTATCTTTGGGGTAAATCCCCAACAGTGCAATTGCTGGGTCGTAGGGCAGGTCTATTTTTAACTGTTTGAGGAACCTCCACACAGTTTTCCAGAGTGGCTGCACCAGTTCACATTCCCACCAACAGTGTAAGAGGGTTCCCTTTTCTCCGCATCCTCTCCAACATTTGTTGTTTCCTGCCTTGTTAATTTTCCCCATTCTCACTGGTGTGAGGTGGTTTCTCATTGTGGTTTTGATTTGTATTTCCCTGATGGCAAGTGATGCAGAGCATTTTCTCATATGCATGTTGGCCATGTCTATGTCTTCCTCTGTGAGATTTCTCTTCATGTCTTTTGCCCATTTCATGATTGGATTGTTTGTTTCTTTGGTGTTGAGTTTAATAAGTTCTTTATAGATCTTGGAAACTAGCCCTTTATCTGATATGTCATTTGCAAATATCTTCTCCCATTCTGTAGGTTGTCTTTTAGTTTTGTTGACTGTATCCTTTGCTGTGCAAAAGCTTCTTATCTTGATGAAGTCCCAATAGTTCATTTTTGCTTTTGTTTCTTTTGCCTTCGTGGATGTATCTTGCAAGAAGTTACTGTGGCCGAGTTCAAAAAGGGTGTTGCCTGTGTTCTTCTCTAGGATTTTGATGGAATCTTGTCTCACATTTAGATCTTTCATCCATTTTGAGTTTATCTTTGTGTATGGTGCAAGAGAGTGGTCTAGTTTCATTCTTCTGCATGTGGATGTCCAATTTTCCCAGCACCATTTATTGAAGAGACTGTCTTTCTTCCAATGGATAGTCTTTCCTCCTTTATCGAATATTAGTTGACCATAAAGTTCAGGGTCCACTTCTGGGTTCTCTATTCTGTTCCACTGATCTAGGTGTCTGTTTTTGTGCCAGTACCACACAGTCTTGATGACCACAGCTTTGTAGTACAACCTGAACTCTGGCATTGTGATGCCCCCAGCTATGGTTTTCTTTTTTAAAATTCCCCTGGCTATTCGGGGTCTTTTCTGATTCCACACAAATCTTAAAATAATTTGTTCTAACTCTCTGAAGAAAGTCCATGGTATTTTGATAGGGATTGCATTAAACGTGTATATTGCCCTGGGTAACATTGACATTTTCACAATATTAATTCTGCCAATCCATGAGCATAGAATATTTTTCCATCTCTTTGTGTCTTCCTCAATTTCTTTCAGAAGTGTTCTATAGTTTTGAGGGTATAGATCCTTTACATCTTTGGTTAGGTTTATTCCTAGGTATCTTATGCTTTTGGGTGCAATTGTAAATGGGATTGACTCCTTAATTTCTCTTTCTTCAGTCTCATTGTTAGTGTATAGAAATGCCACTGATTTCTGGGCATTGATTTTGTATCCTGCCACGCTACCGAATTGCTGTATGAGTTCTAGCAATCTTGGGGTGGAGGCTTTTGGGTTTTCTATGTAGAGTATCATATCATCGGCGAAGAGGGAGAGTTTGACTTCTTTGCCAAGTTGAATGCCTTTAATGTCTTTTTGTTGTCTGATTGCTGAGGCTAGGACTTCCAGTACTATGTTGAACAGCAGTGGTGAGAGTGGACATCCCTGTCTTGTTCCTGATCTTAGGGGAAAGGCTCCCAGTGCTTCCCCATTGAGAATGATATTTGCTGTGGGCTTTGCATAGATGGCTTTTAAGATGTCGAGGAATGTTCCCTCTATCCCTACACTCTGAAGAGTTTTGATCAGGAATGGATGCTGTATTTTGTCAAATGCTTTCTCTGCATCTAATGAGAGGATCATATGGTTCTTGGTTTTTCTCTTGCTGATATGATGAATCACATTGATTGTTTTACGGGTGTTGAACCAGCCTTGTGTCCCAGGGATAAATCCTACTTGGTCATGGTGAATAATTGTCTTAATGTACTGTTGGGTCCTATTGGCCAGTATCTTGTTGAGAATTTTTGCATCCATGTTCATCAGGGATATTGGTCTGTAATTCTCCTTTTTGGCGGGGTCTTTGTCTGGCTTTGGAATTAAGGTGATGCTGGCTTCATAGAACGAATTTGGAAGTACTCCATCTCTTTCTATCTTTCCAAACAGCTTTAGGAGAATAGGTATGATTTCTTCTTTAAACGTTTGATAAAATTCTCCTGGGAAGCCATCTGGCCCTGGACTCTTGTGTCTTGGGAGGTTTTTGATGACTGCTTCAATTTCCTCCCTGGTTATTGGCCTGTTCAGGTTTTCTATTTCTTCCTGTTCCAGTTTTGGTAGTTTGTGGCTTTCCAGGAATGCGTCCATTTCTTCTAGATTGCCTAATTTATTGGCGTATAGCTGTTCATAATATGTTTTTAAAATCGTTTGTATTTCCTTGGTGTTGGTAGTGATCTCTCCTTTCTCATTCATGATTTTATTAATTTGAGTCTTCTCTCTCTTCTTTTTAATAAGGCTGGCTAATGGTTTATCTATCTTATTATTTCTTTCAAAGAACCAACTCCTGGTTCTGTCGATCTGTTCCACAGTTCTTCTGGTCTCGATTTCGTTGATTTCTGCTCGAATCTTTATTAACTCCCTTCTTCTCTTGGGTGTAGGATCTTTTTGCTGTTTTTTCTCTAGCTCCTTTATGTGTAAGGTTAGCTTTTGTATTTGAGGTCTTTCCAGTTTTTGAATGGATGCTTGTATTGCGATGTATTTCCCCCTTAGGACTGCTTTTGCTGCATCCCAAAGATTTTGAAAGGTTGTATCTTCATTCTCATTAGTTTCCATGAATCTTTTTAATTCTTCCTTAATTTCCTGGTTGACCCTTTCATCTTTTAGCAGGATGGTCCTTAACCTCCACGTGTTTGAGGTCCTTCCAAACTTCTTGTTGTGATTTAGTTCTAATTTCAAGGCATTATGGTCTGAGAATATGCAGGGGACAATCCCAATCTTTTGGTATCGGTTCAGACCCGATTTGTGACCCAATATGTGGTCTATTCTGGACAAAGTTCCATGTGCGCTTGAGAAGAATGTGTATTCAGTTGAGTTTGGATGTAAAGTTCTGTAGATATCTGTGAAATCCATCTGGTCCAGTGTATCATTTAAAGCTCTCGTTTCTTTGGAGATGTTTTGCTTAGAAGACCTATCGAGTATAGAAAGAGCTAGATTGAAGTCACCAAGTATAAGTGTATTTATATTTATATATTTGGCACCTCCCACATTCGGGGCATATATATTGAGGATTGTTAAGTCCTCTTGTTGGATAGATCCTTTAAGTATGAGATAATGTCCCTCTTCATCTCTCACTACAGTCTTCGGGGTAAATTTTAGTTTATCTGATATAAGGATGGCTACCCCTGCTTTCTTTTGAGGACCATTCAAATGGTAAATGGTTCTCCAACCTTTTATTTTCAGGCTGTAGGTGTCCTTCTGTCTAAAATGAGTCTCTTGTAGACAGCAAATAGATGGGTCCTGCTTTTTTATCCAGTCTGAAACCCTGCGCCTTTTGATGGGGTCATTAAGCCCGTTCACATTCAGGGTTACTATTGAGAGATATGAGTTTAGTGTCATCATAATATCTATTCAGTCCTTGTTTTTGTGGAATGTTTCACTGAACTTCTTCTTAAAGGGGAATTTTAAGAGTCCCCCTTAAAATTTCTTGCAGAGCTGGTTTGGAGGTCACATATTCTTTTAGTTGCTGCCTGTCTTGGAAGCTCTTTATCTCTCCTTCCATTTTGAATGAGAGCCTTGCTGGATAAAGTATTCTTGGTTGCATGTTCTTCTCATTTAGGACCCTGAATATATCCTATAGACCCTGCCAGGTCTCTGTGGAGAGGTCTGCTGTTATCCTAATACTCCTCCCCATAAAAGTCAGTGATTTCTTGTCTCTTGCTGCTTTAAGGATCTTCTCTTTATCTTTGGTATTTGCAAGCTTAACTATTAAATGTTGAGGTGTTCAACAGTTTCTATTGATTTTAGGGGAGATCTCTCTATTTCCTGGATCTGAATGCCTGTTTCCCTTCCCAGATTAGGAAAGTTTTCAGCTAGAATTTGTTCAAATACATATTCTGGCCCTCTGTCCCTTTCGGCGCCCTCGGGAACACCAATTAAACGTAGGTTTTTCTTCCTCAGGCTGTCTTTTATTTTGCTTAATCTATCTTCATGGTCTTTTAATTGTTTGTCTCTTTTTTCCTCAGTTTCCCTCTTTGCTATCAACTTGTCTTCTGTGTCACTCACTCGTTCTTCCACCTCGTTAACCCTCGTCGTTAGGACTTCTAGTTTGGATTGCATCTCATTCAATTGATTTTTAATTTCTGCCTGATTAGCTCTAAATCCTGCAGTCATGAAGTCTCTTGAGTCCTTTATGCTTTTTTCTAGAGCCACCAGTAGCTGTATAATAGTGCTTCTGAATTGGCTTTCTGACATTGAATTGTAATCCAGATTTTGTAACTCTGTGGGAGAGAGGACTGTTTCTGATTCTTTCTCCTGAGGTGAGGTTTTCCTTCTAGTCATTTTGCTCAGTGCAGAGTGGCCAAAAGCAAGTTGTATTGGGAAAAGGAGAAAAAGAGAGGAGAGAAAGAAGGAAAGAAAAGAGAAAGAGAAAAAAAGAAAAACAAAACAAAAAAAAAGAAGAAAAAGAAAGGAGAAAAAAAGGGGGTGGGGGAAGGAAACAAATCAAAAAGCAAAAAAAAAAAAAAAAAAAAAAAAAAGAACCACGGGGGAGTATCTTCTGATTCTGTGTACTTCTCCTGGAAGTTGTCCGTCTAGCTGGTGTTCTGGGGGAGGGGCCTGCTGTGCTGATTTTCAGGTGTTAGCAGTTGGGGGAGCTGCTGTGCCCCTGCCTGGTGCAGGGCTCCGTGGGGGTTGTTTACCCCGTGAGGCCGCAGGAGGAACAACCCCAGTGGCGGGGCCAGCTCTGGAAACCTGGATTCAGCTCCCGCAGGAACTACTCCGTCTGCAGCCTGGATGCTCCGGGGCGGGGCCGCTGATCTGCTCAGCTGGGGCAGGAGCGTCCTTGCTGTCCTGGGCCCTCCCGGCCTCTGCCTGTCCCGGGGGAGGCCGGATCCTGGGCTGTGTCCAGGCGCCCTGTGCTCCGGGGCCTGCGCTGTTGGATTCGCGCTCCCGCCCCGCAGCCCCCTCCGCGGAGCCGCCCCCGAGCCCCCCCGAGCTGCTCCGGGTCCCGCCGTGCGCGCTGCAGCCCTTAGGGAGCTCGGCGCACTCTCCCGGGGCGCAGGTGTCTGTTACTGTCCCAGGGAGCCTGAGGGCATCCCCTCCCTCCTGGGTCCTGCTCCACCTCCCTGCGAGCCCCTTTCCGCCCGGGAAGGTTGGTGCAGCTCCTGCTCCTCCGGGACGGGGCTCTCCTGTCCTGGGGACACTCGCCCCGGCCTCAGCCCGGCTCCTCGCGGGGCCCCTCCCCCTTGGAGGCCTTTGTTTCTTTATTTCTTTTTCCCCGTCTTCCTACCTTGATAGAAGCGCGAACTCTTCTCACTGTAGCATTCCAGCTGGTCTCTCTTTAAATCTCAAGCCGAATTAATAGATTTTCAGGATAATTTGAAGGTTTTCTAGGTAATTTGGTGGAGACAGGTGATTTGGAGACCCTACTCCTCCGCCATCTTGCCCCTCCCCTCTCACTATACTAAAATTTAACAAATGATATTTTCTTAAACATTAGTTGAAATGAGAACACCTGAGTGGCTCAGTGGTTGAGCATCTGCCTTTGGTTCAGGTTGTGATCCAGGGTCCTGGGATCGGGTCCTGGGATTGAGTTCTGCATCAGGATCCCTGCATGGAGCCTGCTTCTCCTTCTACCTGTGTCTCTGCCTCTCTCTGTGTGTCTCTCATGAATAAATAAATAAAATCTTTAAAAAATGTATCTTTTATTCAATTATAATTTTGCAATATCGTGAATTATTTATGGAAAATACAGATTCACTAAGGTTCACAAATCATCTCCTTAGGACAACCTCACATCTTTGCTGTGAAAGTGATATGATATAAATTGAAGTATGTAGAGTCTATTGTAAAATAACCTCACTAACACCTGAAAATTTTTCAGAGCAAATTCTAGAAGCATTCCATTTTGAGTTCCCTTTTACCATAATACTATTTGAAAGTAGTAATTCCAGGGTAGCCATGTCAAACTAAAATCCATCAGAGCTTCTCAAAGACATGGTAAGTTTCTGTCCTGATGTGACCCATATTAACACCATGTATATAGAATAAAGACTAGACCAAAGAAAAAGCCTAAGTGTATAAACTTGGCCCTTAGAGAGGTTGCTTCAATTATAGAAAAATAGCACAAAGAGGTGTGCAGAGTTACTCTGCATATTCAGTCATAGCTACTTCAGTCCCCTGAAATCATTTTGATGTTGGGATGAACTTATATCACAAGTCCTTTGGAGTAAGATCTGAGATAAGGATTACAATAGCATTAGACGGGCATTATGAAGAATCAAAATATTTGTAAATGTTCATTTAATAAGGAAGAATGTGTACATGTGTGGTTAACTGACAAAGTATGGAGACAATTACATGATTGTGGAACATAAGACAAGGCAAATAATCAGGATCTCCATATATATTTGCATCCACATTCACATTCCTGTCAAAGTCCTCTTAATAATACAAGTAGCATCAATATTTTCTTTAAGCAGAAGGAGAATAATCTCATAAATATGAATCATTAGAACAATACAAGGCAGAACGTAATCAAGTGCTAACAAGCTTGGTACAGGGGCACCTAGGTAGCTCAGGTGGTTAAGCATCCAATTCTTGGTTTTGGCTCAGGTCATGATCTCAGGATTGTAAGATGGAGCCCTATGTTGGGCTCTGTGCTCAGCAGGAGTTTGCTTAAGATGCCCTCTCTCTCCCTGCCTCTGTCCCTCCTCCACTCGTGCTATCTCTCTCTCAAACAAATAAATATATCTTTAAAAAACAAGAAAACAAGCTTAGTACAAGTAATAAAGGCTGTGGGAAGTAAAAAAAAAAAGAGGAGAAATTAGTGTGGATCAACACCATAATATTCTTAGGCAATGCAAAAGTTGTGGCTGATGCTATGGAAATAGGTATTGATAGATGGGATAGATCATTTTATAAAGTTTTATGCTGATATGAACAGCCTGGAACCAGAAACTGGATTAATGCTCAACTACTTTCCATTTGGTATGGAGAGGAAAAGTGACAAATTTAGGTTGCCCTTATTTGAAATATTTCCTAACTTTCATTACCTTTCATTCTGTGTGTGTCCAAATGTGAAATCCTGTTTTATGTTCTTTGAAATTTATTTTTGTTATTTGAAAGTTATATTCAAACAAAATTCAACAATTCAACTACTCAGCCTAAGCTGTGATATGCCAGAGCAAACCAGCTCGGATCATAAGTTTTTTCTCACCATTATAATCTATTCTTTTTGATTCAAGGTGTTTTCAACTGTTGCTTGCCATATCTTTACAAGAGCAAGAACTTTAATTGTGAAAAATTATATTAAAGCCATATCCCCCAAATCATTAGGTTCTAGGTTCAAATCACTTCAAATGAGTTTTTTTCCTATATGACTAGGTGAATAGAGTTGGAAATCATGCAGAATATAAAGCAATTCTTTGCATGTGCACGCATTGCCTAACTTTTAGATCTCCTAACTTCCACTCCCTAAATACAGCATGGAATCTCTATCATTATAGCCACCAAAAAGCACCCCCTACACATTTCCAAAATGTCCACTAAGTGGTGATATGGACCTCATTAAGAACTACTATTGGAGGACTGCTTTCTGTTCTTCACCTATACCTGCAGTCACACAACCTGTAGGAAAACAGGCTTGTTGCACTACTCTGAAAGTGAGCTAGACCTCTTTTGTAATCATTATCAGATATGTAGAACCATCATGTTTAAAAACATTTTAAAGGCTTGGTACCATATGGCCCTAGGTGTCAATTAACATTTAATTTCTGATTTTAGAATTCTTTATTCTTTTATATTATATTTATATAATTACCTTTAGAATTCTTTATTCTTTTATCTTAAGCAGAGTTGTCTTTCTAGGGAATTAATAGACCCTCCACCAATAGTTGTGATCTCGTGTTTGTCATTTCCTGTTCTGTGAGGTGACTTAGAAATAGCAACTGATATGATGTGTAATTAAGTGGCATAAATGTTTGGAGGTTTTTATGTAAAGAGTAACTTGTTGAATTAACAACTAAAAAGGCAAAAGAAACAAAAGAGAATAACTTCCATTTTCCCATTTCCACACAAATAAGAAATATTTCTGAAATACTGGAAAACATGACAAAACAAGCTATAAATAGAGTGTCAGGGACCTTCTTATTGGTAAAGTCTAAGGCTAACCCCCTAGCCAAAAGAAAAGTAACAATACTAAGATTGCTGTGATTTTTCTTTGTAAACTGTGCAGAGAAGAAATAGGCAATGCCTTTGCATGGGGGCTCAGAGTATGGCCTGGGACACAATTATTAGCAATGAAAGCTTTCAGGAGTTCTAGGTTCTCTGTCATAGATAGATTAATCACAGTTAAAACAAATGGCTGCAGAGGCTGCAGATGTTAAATTTAAACTAAAAGAATTTAAATAGAAAAAAATATATATTATCTGCCCTGATAGTATTAACTGTTGTCATGACAGTTTAGACATATATATTTAGATGTGCTAAATTAGACTCAGATGAGCACTCTTACTATCATCTATCAGTATCCAGTTTGTTTGTCAAAGATATAGTGAATGATAAATACACATCATACAGTGGCTGGGTGCTAATTATACCCTGAAAGGGCTCCTAATGGCAAAAAAATGCATCCAGGCAAAAGTATGACAAGAAATCCCATCAATTTCTTGATTGGATATGATGTAAAGGAAAGATTTTATTTCATGCATTACTTGAACCTTTATAAACACTTAGAGAAAATATTCAATGTAACTGGAATACCTAGACTATGACGATCACTCCAAGTTTTTCATTTTAATACATTAATTTATTCAGCAAATATTTACTAAGTATGTACTATATAGTAAACACTATCTCAATTTGGGCTTTTTCAGTAAAGAAAACAAAGATCTCTCTCCATGTAGAGTTTCAATTAAATGGAAGGAGAGAAACAACTTTTAAAAAATAGATCTTGGAAATTAGCCCTTTATCTGATATGTCATTTGCAAATATCTTCTCCCATTCTGTAGGTTGTCTTTTAGTTTTGTTGACTGTATCCTTTGCTGTGCAAAAGCTTCTTATCTTGATGAAGTCCCAATAGTTCATTTTAAACTCAACACCAAAGAAACAAACAATCCAATCATGAAATGGGCAAAAGACATGAACAGAAATCTCACAGAGGAAGACATAGACATGGCCAACATGCATATGAGAAAATGCTCTGCATCACTTGCCATCAGGGAAATACAAATCAAAACCACAATAAGATGCCACCTCACACCGGTGAGAATGGGGCAAATTAACAAGGCAGGAAACAACAAATGTTGGAGGGGATGCGGAGAAAGGGGAACCCTCTTACACTGTTGGTGGGAATGTGAACTGGTGCAGCCACTCTGGAAAACTGTGTGGAGGTTCCTCAAACAGTTAAAAACAGACCTGCCCTACGACCCAGCAATTGCACCGTTGGGGATTTACCCCAAAGATACAGATGCCTCGGTGTCCAACGAAAGATGAGTGGATAAAGAAGATGTGGTTTATGTATACAATGGAATATTACTCAGCTATTAGAAATGACAAATACCCACCATTTGCTTCAACGTGGATGGAACTGGAGGGTATTATGCTGAGTGAAGTAAGTCAGTCGGAGAAGGACAAACATTATATGTTCTCATTCATTTGGGGAATATAAATAATAGTGAAAGGGAATATAAGGGAAGGGAGAAGAAATGTGTGGGAAATATCAGAAAGGGAGACAGAACATAAAGACTGCTAACTCTGGGAAACGAACTAGGGGTGGTAGAAGGGGAGGAGGGCGGGGGGTGGGAGTGAATGGGTGACGGGCACTGGGGGTTATTCTGTATGTTAGTAAATTGAACACCAATAAAAAATAAATTAAAAAAATAAAAAATAGTGAATAAGCCATATAATTATGGCTTTATTGTAAGGTTATAAGTAATATTGAAAAGGGAAAAGTTTTAAAGGGAAAAGAATTCTAGGGTTTTTTGTGGAGTCTTGGGTTTTCTATCATGCCATCTGCAAATAGTAAAATTTTTACTTCTTCCTTACCAATTTGGATACCTTTTATTGCTTTTTGTTGTCTGATTGCTATAGCTAGGACTTCCAGTACTATGTTGAATAAAAGTGGTGAGAGTGGACATCTTTGTCTTGTACCTGACCTTAGGGGAGAGAGGCTCTCATTTTTTCTCCATTGAGGATGATGTTAGCTGTGGGTTTTTCATATATGGTCTTTATCATGTTGAAGTATGTTCTCTCTAAGCCTACTTTGTTGAGGGCTTTTATCATGAATGGATGCTGTCCTTTCTCAAGTGCTTTTTCTGCCTCCATTGAAAGGATCATTTGGTCCTTATCCTTTCTTTTATTAACAATGGTATATCATGTTGATTGATTTGCAATTATTAAACCAATGTTTGCAACCCAGGAATAAATCCCACTTGATCATGGAAGATCAGAAGTGGTGGGAAGGAAGAAGTATATTTCAATATTAAATGTTTGTAAGGAGTACAAGTGAGGATGAGAGAAGTATACATTTTGGTTTGAGATTCCTAGCATGCTTTGAGATGACATTCATGTGAATAAGGCTTTTGTCCCAAATTTTTGGATTTAGATATTTTTCCATTGAAGTATAGCACAGATATACAAATAGTCATACCGTTTAATCTCTTCTCTAAGGCAATTATTGTATCATGTGCATATCAAGACAGAACTACTTCTGAGCAGAGTAACCACAGTCAGAAACTTTTCCAGTGCTTTATTGGTTCCTATTACTGGGGATGCCATGATCAAACTCAGGAATTCACTAGTTAGTATTTACTTTTATTATTTATCAGATACACTCCCACGTAAAACAAAGAGTCACACGTGATCAGACTGAAAACTCAAAAGTGACATATATGTGGGGGGAGATACCAATATAATAAAGTTAAGCAAATTTCTATCATTGTAACTATAAAATTTCATGATGGAAGGAATGACATTTTCTTTTCACAAATGGGCTGTATAAATATGAGTCTTAAGAGACTTGGGATACATATCATTCTATTTGAAATTACCTGAGCTTATCCTTATATGGAAATGAAACTAGAAAATGTAGCCATCAAAGTGATTTTCTGAGGAAAAGAATTCATTAAAAAGTACTTCTAGAATGGCAGAGTAAAGACCTTCAAAAACTTGCTCCTCTACAAGAATAAGGAGAATACTGGCAAAAATTATCCAAATCAACTTTTCCAGAACCCTATAAATTAAGCAAAGGCTTGCGACAATCCAAGGAGCTTTTATTCAAGAAAATTGGCTAAATCTCAGTAAGATAATCTTTGGGGCATTTGAACTTGCCTATTCTCACTCCCACCTCTGTCTTTAACAGCTCTGGAAACCAATAGCCTTGCAACTCTAAAAGCTGTGAAAATCATAGTTATAGGAGCCACAGAAGAGGGAAGAATGGATTTAGAACTCCCCAAAAGGCTCATTCTCAGACAACTGTCACTATTTGATCTCTTTAGAAGATCCCTGAAAAGTTCCATTTTCAAGGCTTGAATTTATTTAATGTGACTCAGATGTGACAGTGTGGATAGCCTTAATGCATTTGTTGAAAACAATCAATGGCAATTGTTTGACAATATAGGTGCTGGTGGTGTGATACCAGTTGGTCTAATGAAAAGCTGACCACAAACTTAAAAGACAACTAGGGAATTAGATTTATAATGGAGACTTTGAAAAGCTTTAACAGATTTCAGAGACTTTAGAAGGACATGCATATGAGAAGAGCTATGCATCGACCCAGAAAAATCTGAGAAGGTCTTAATCTCTCACTTCTGGCTGACCTTGAGGCTCTACACAAGCAGGAAGTAAAGGTTACAGCAGTGTTATAAAATATCTGCCAGAGCAGGCCATTTAAGGTGTGCTCCAGCACACTCACAGAGCCCAACAGCAAAGATTGGGAAACCTATTGATTCAAGACACTTAAGAGAATCTCTGTCTGGTCATTAGCTAACCTCCTAAGAAATTTCAGTGGCTACACATCAGAAAGAATGAAGTCTGTGCAGAATTAGTCAAGTAAAATCACTAAATGATCAATAATGGTGACAACAAAAATTAGTAACAATGAACCATACAAGGAATTTAATTTCCATAGCTGCTCTATGATAGTATTTGAAATTTTCATTAAAAAAATGTGAGATGCAGGGACGCCTGGGTGGCTCAGTGGTTGAGCATCTGCCTTCAGCTCAGGATGTGATCCTGGAGTCCCAGAATTGAGTCCCACATCAGGCTCCCTGCATGGAGCCTGCTTCTCCCTCTGCCTGTGTCTCTGCATCTCTCTCTCTCTGTGTCTCTCATGAATAAATAAATAAAATCTTTAAAGAAAATTGTGAGATGCACAAAGAAACAGGAATGTGTGGTTCATATGCAGAAAAAAAGGCAATAAATAGAAACTATCCCTGAGGAAGCCCAATAGGCAAAAACATTAAATCAACTTTTACATGCTTTCAAATAACTAAATGGAACCAAGTTTAAAGAATTACAAGAAATTATGAAAATTATGTATCACCTAACAGACAATATCAACAGAGGTATATGTTATAAGAATCAAATAGAAATTCTGAAATTGTAAAAAAAAAAAAAAAAACTAAAATTCATGAGAGGGTCTCCATAACAGACTTATGTAGGTAGAAGAATTAGTGAACTTAAACATGTCAACTGAGTTTATCCAGTCTGAGAAGCAAGAAAAAAATGAAAAAAAAAAAAAACACAAAGTTTTAGAAATTTGTGGGATGCAAACAAGCAATCCAACATACATATAATGGGAATTCCTGAGATGATAGAGAAAGGGGCATGTTTGTTACCACAAAAATATATGTTGAAGTCCTAATTCCCAGTACCTCACAATGTGACCTTATATAATCTTTATAGATGTAATCAAATTAAAATGAGATCATTAGGCTGGACTTTAATAGTATATGCTGGTATCCTTATAAAATGGGAAAATTTGGACACAAAGGCATAGGTAAGATGATGCAAATAGACACAGAGGGAACATCATGTGAAGACAGAGGTGGAAATTGGAATTATAGTGCCACAAGTTATGAGATGTCTGTGGCTATCAGAAGCAGAGAAAGGTATGGAAGGTTCCTTCTCTCATATGGTGAGTGAAAAGAAAGGAAACTAAAAATAACTTAAATCCACTCAAAGAAATAAAGACCACTGGCAAAGGTAACCAACTACATAAGTGAATGTAAATGTGTTATTACTTATAATTCTTTTTTTTCTGTTTTAAAAACCAACTACATAAAGCAAAAATTATACAATTGTTCTGATGGACTTATAAAAAGATGTCATTGGTATTGCTGCTACAGTGCAGCAGATTTTTTTATATACAAATGAAATAAAATTGGTATTCATGTTAAAATGTTATTAATATTATGTTAATTGTAATTCTTAGAGAAAGCAATAAAAAATGGCTTTGAACACAATACAGTAAAAGAAACAAGAAGGGAGTGAAAATGGTATAGAAGAAAATATCTTTATCTTTAGAGTTTGCAAGCTTCACTATTAAATGTCAAGGTGTTGAACGGTTTTTATTGATTTTAGGGGGGATCTCTCTATTTCCTGGATCTGAATGCCTGTTTCCCTTCCCAGATTAGGAAAGTTTTCAGCTATGATTTGTTCAAATGCATATTCTGGCCCTCTGGCCCTTTTGGTGCCCTCGGGAACCCCAATTAAACGTAGGTTTTTCTTCCTCAGGCTGTTATTTATTTCCCTTAATCTGTCTTCATGTTCTTTTAATTGTTTGTCTCTTTTTTCCTCAGTTTCCCTCTTTGCCATCAACTTGTCTTCTATGTCACTCACTTGTTCTTCCACCTCGTTAACCCTCTTTGTTAGGACTTCTAGTTTGGATTGCATCTCATTCAATTAATTTTTAATTTCTGCCTGATTGGATCTAAATTTTGCAGTCATGAAGTCTCTTGAGTCCTTTATGCTTTTTTCTAGAGCCACCAGTAGCTGTATATTAGTGCTTCTGAATTGGCTTTCTGACACTGAATTGTAATCCAGATTTTGTAACTCTGTGGGAGAGAGGACTGTTTCTGATTCTTTCTTTTGAGGTGAGGTTTTCCTTCTAGTCATTTTGCTCAGTGCAGAGGGGCCAAAAACAAGTTGTATTGGGAAAAGGAGAAAAAGAGAGGAGAGAAATAAGGAAAGAAAAGAGAAAAAGAAAAAAGAAAAAAGGAAGAAAAAAAGAAATAAAAAGAGAGGCGAAAAAAAGGTGGGGGAAGCAAAGAGAAATCAAAAAGCAAAAAACAAACAAAAAAACACAGGGGAGTATCTTCTGTTTCTGTATACTTTAAGTCCCTTGACTTCCCCTGGAACTTGTCCATCTAGCTGGTCTTCTGGGGGAGGGGCCTGTTGTGCTGATTTTCAGGTGTTAGCACTTGGGGGAGCTGCTCTGCCCCCTGCCTGGTGCAGGGCTCAGTGGGGGTTGTTTACCCCGTGAGGCCCCAGGAGGAACAACCCCAGTGGCAGCCAGCTCTGGAGCCCTGGATTCAGCTCCCGCAGTAACTCCGGAGCTCTCGGTCTGCAGGGCCTGGAGGCTCCGGTGCGGGGCCGCTGATCTGCTCAGCTCCGGGCAGGAACATCCTTGCTGTCCTGGGCCCTCCCGGCCTGTGCATGTCCTGGGGGGAGGCCGTATCCTGGGCTGTGTCCCCGGCGCCCTGTGCTCCCGGGCCTGCGCTGTTGGAATTGCGCTCGCGGCTGTGCAGCCCCCTCGGTGCAGAGCCTCTGCTCCAGCAGCCCTCAAGCTGCTCCCGGGCCCTGCCAGGCGGGCGCTGCAACCCTTCAGGGAGCTCGGCCAAGGGGTGTGGCGCACTCTCCCCGGGCACAGGTGCTCTGTTAGTGTCCCTGAGAGCCTGAGGGCATCCCCGCCCCTCCTGGGATTCTGCTTTAACTCCCTGTGAGCACCTTTCCCTCCGGGAAGATTGGTGAAGCTCCTGCTTCTCTGGGACTGGACGGTCCTTTCCTCTCCTGGGGGCACTAGCTGCGCAGCCTTAGCCCAGCTCCTTGTGGGGACCCTCCCCCTTGGATGCCTTTTGTTTCTTTATTTCTCCCCCCCCTTCCTACCTTGATAGAAGCCCGAACTCTTCTCACTGTAGCGTTCCAGCTGTCTTCTCTTTAAATCTCAGGCAGAATTCGTAGGTTTTCAGGATGATTTGAAGGTTATCTAGGTAATTTGCTGGGGACAGGTGATTTGGGGACCCTACTCTTCCGCCATCTTGCCCCGCCTCCCGAAAATATCTCTAACACAAAAAAAAGATGGTAATAGAGTAATAGAAGAATTAAAAAAAAAAAAAAACATGGGGGAGGCAGGGAAAGATGGCAGAAGAGTAGGAGTCCTCAACTCACCTAGTCCCTCCAACTTACCTAGATAACTTTCAAAACATCCTGAACACCTACTAATTCAACCTAGATTTAAAGAGACAACGGATGCAACTCTACAGAGAGAAAATTTTTCGCTTCTAAAAAACTCTTCATTTTTAAGTTTCTTCCATTTTGACTTTCATATTTCTACAATTACATGTCTTAGATATGTTTTTAACTTCTGGATTCCCTTAAATATATTCAATTTATTTTGGGGAGATATATGAGTTATGGGATTTTGTTTCCTCTGCCTCGTTCTCTTCTACAATGGCAGAAGCTAATACCTTCTAAACCATGACCAGCATACACCCAAAATCAAGTGGAATACAATGCCGTTTCATTCTGTGAGATTATATTCTCTCTTCATTCCAATTCTGCCCCCCCCCTTTATCTTGTTCATGGTTTGGTGGTCAATGTTGGGGCTTTCTACAAGTATTGATGGTTTATATAAAATTGGGACTGAGCATCTTCTAACATACAGAACTTAATAAAGTCAGAACCAAGAGGATCACCTTCTAGGATCCCTCAGGTAGACTACATTCTCTCCACTACCACTGCTTCACCACGACCACCACCATGCCCCAGTTTCCCCCTTTTCTCTTTCTTTTTCTTTTCTATCTTTTACTTCTTTATTTTTTCCCCTTTTTTATTCTTTGGGGATTTTGGCCTTTTATTTTATACTAATTTGTTTTAAAATTTGTTTTCCACTTTAGTGGTCCTTTTATTTTGCTCTGATATTCTTTTTCATTTTCTAGTCTCTGAACTCATCAGAATTATCTAGGGTGGAATTTACTTAGGTCATGATTGATATCTTTAACTCAGCCTACATATACAGCCACTCTGCACTGAACAAAATGACTAGAAGAAAAAAATCAACATAAAAAAATAAGAAACAGTACTCTCTGCCACAGAATTACAGAATATGGATTTCAATTCGATGTCAGAAAGCCAATTCAGAAGCACAATTATAAAGCTACTGGTGGCTCTGGAAAAAAAACATAAAGGACTCTAGAGACTTTGTACTGCAGAATTTAGAAATAATGAGGCTGAAATTAAAATAAATTAAATTAGATGTAATCCAAACTGGATGCCCTAACTGCTAGGGATAATGAGGTGGAAGAAAGAGTGAGTGACATAGAAGACAAGGTGATGGTAAGGAAGAAAACTGAGGAAAAAATAGAAAAACAATTAAAAGACCATGAAGAAAGGCTAAGGGAAATAAATGATAGCCTGAGGAGGAAGAATATACATATAATTGGGGTTCCTGAAGACGCCAAGACGGAGAGGGCCACAGAGTATATTTGAACAACTCATAGCTGAGAACTTCCATAACTTGGGGAGGGAAACAGGCATTCAGATCCAGGAGATAGAGAGGTATTGCCATAAAATCAATAAAAACTGTTCAACACTTTGAGATTTAATAGTGAAACTTGCAATTCCAAAGATAAAAATTAAGATCCTCTAAGAAATAAGAGACAAGAGATTTTTAACTTATATGGGGAAAAATATCAGATTAAGAGCAGACCTCTCCACAGATATCGGGCAGGCCAGAAAGGGCTGGCAGGATATATTGAGGGTCCTAAATGAGAAGAACATGCAGCCAAGAATATTTATCCAGCAAGGCTCTCATTCAGAGTAGAAGGAGAAATAAAGAGCTTCCAGGATAGGCAGAAACTGAAAACTATGTGACCACCAAACTAGCTCTGCAAGAAATATTAAGGGGTCTTCCCAAAGAAAGAGGAAGCCCAAAGAAATAATACAGAAAAACAGGGACAGAATAGGTATTATGATGACACTAAATTCATATCTTTAAATAGTAACTGTAAACACGAACGAGATTAATGACCCCATCAAAAGGCACAGGGTTTCAGACTGAGTAAAAAGCAAGAACCATCTATTTGTTGTCTACAAGAGACTCATTTCAGACATAAGGACACAAACAGCCTTAAAGTAAAAGGTTGGAGAACCATTTACCATTCAAATGGTCCTCAAAAGAAAGCAGGGGTAGCCATCCTTATATCAGATAAACTAAAATTTACCCCGAAGACTGTAGTGAGAGATGAAGAGGGACACTATATCATACTTAAAGGATCTATTCAACAAGAGGACTTAACAATCCTCAATATATATGCCCCGAATGTGGGAGCTGCTAAATATTTAAACCAATTAATAACCAAAGTGAAGAAATACTTAGATAATAATACACTTATTCTTGGTGACTTCAATCTAGTGCTTTCTACACTTGATAGGTCTTCTAAGCACAACATCTAAAAGAAACAAGAGCTTTAAATGATACACTGGACCAGATGGATTTCACAGATATCTACAGAACTTTACACCCAAATGCAACTGAATACACATTCTTCTCAAGTGCACATGGAACTTTCTCCAGAATAGACCAAATACTGGGTCACAAATCAGGTCTGAACTGATACCAAAAGATTGGAATCATCCCCTGCGTATTCTCAGACCATGATGCCTTGAAATTAGAACTAAATCACAACAAGAAGTTTGGAAGGATTTCAAACACGTGGAGGTTAAAGACCATCCTGCTAAAAGATAAAAGGGTCAACCAGGAAAATAAGGAAGAATTAAAAAGATTCATGGAAACTAATGAGAATGAAGATACAACTGTTCAAAATCTTTGGGATACAGCAAAAGCAGTCCTGATGGGGAAATACATCACAATACAAGCATCCATCCAAAAACTGGAAAGAACTCAAATACAAAAGCTAACCTCACATGTAAAGGAACTGGAGAAAAAACATCAAATAGATCCTACCCAAAAGACTCCATCCCAAGATTGCTAGAACACATACAGCAATTCAGCAGTGTGGCAGGATACAAAATCAATGCCCAGAAGTCAGTGGCATTTCTATACACTAACAATGAGACTGAAGAAACAGAAATTAAGGAGTCAACACCATTTAAAATTGCACCGAAAAGCGTAAGATTCCTAGGAATAAACCAACCAAAGAGGTAAAGGACCTATACCCTAAAAACCATAGAACACTTCTGAAAGAAATTGAGAAAGACACAAAGATATGGAAAAATATTCCATGCTCATGGATTAGAAGAATTACTACTGTGAAAATGTCAATGTTACCAGGGCGATTTAAACGTTTCATACAATCCCTATCAAAATACCATGGACTTTCTTCAGAGAGATGGAACAAATTATTTCAAGATTTGTGTGGAATCAGAAAAGACCTCGAATAGCCAGGGGAATTTTAAAAATGAAAACCATACCTGGGGGTATCACAATGCCGGATTTCAGGTTGTACTACAAAGCTGTGGTCATCAAGACAGTGTGGTACTGGCACAAAAACAGACACATAGATCAATGGAACAGAATAGAGAATCCAGAAGTGGACCATCAATTTTATGGTCAACTAATATTCAATAAAGGAGGAAAGACTATCCATTGGAAGAAAGACAGTCTCTTCAATAAATGGTGCTGGGAAAATTGGACAGCCACATGCAGAAGAATGAAACTAGACCACTCTCTTTCACCATACACAAAGATAAACTCAAAATGGATGAAAGATCTAAATGTGAGTCAAGATTCCAACAAACTCCTAGAGGAGAACACAGGCAACACCCTTTTTGAACTTGGCCACAGTAACTTTCTGCAAGATACATCCACGAAGGCAAAAGAAACAAAAGCAAAAATGAACTATTGGGATTTCATCAAGATAAGAAGCTTTTGTACAGCAAAAGATACCGTCAACAAAACTAAAAGACAACCTACAGAATGGGAAAAGATATTTGCAAATGACATATGAGATAAAGGGCTAGAGTCCAAGATCTATAAAGAACTTATTAAAGTCAACAGCAAAGAAACAAACAATCCAATCTTGAAATGGGCAAAGACATGAACAGAAATCTCACAGAGGAAGACATAGACATGGCCAACACGCACATGAGAAAATGCTCTGCATCACTTGCCATCAGGGATTTGCAAATCAATACCACAATGAGATACCACCTCACACCAATGAGAATGGGGAACATTAACAAGGCAGGAAACCACAAATGTTGGAGAGGATGCAGAGAAAAGGGAACCCTCTTACACTGTTGGTGGGAATGTGAACTGGTGCAGCCACTCTGGAAAACTGTGTGGAGGTTCCTCAAAGAGTTAAAAATAGACCTGCCCTACGACCCAGCAATTGCACTTTTGGGGATTTACCCCAAAGATACAGATGCAAGGAAACGCCGGGACAACAGCACCCTGATGTTTGTAGCAGCAATGTCCACAATAGCCAAACTGTGGAAGGTGCCTTGGTGTCCATCGAAAGATGAATGGATAAAGAAGATGTGGTTTATGTATACAATGGAATATTACTCAGCCATTAGAAACGACAAATACCCACCATTTGCTTCAACGTGGATGGAACTGGAGGGTATTATGCTGAGTGAAAAAAGTCAATTGGAGAAGGACAAACATTGTATATTCTCATTCATTTGGGGAATATAAATAATAGTGAAAGAGAATAGAAGGGAAGGGAGAAGAAATGTGTGGGAAATATCAGAAAGGGAGACAGAACATAAAGACTCCTAACTCTGGGAAACGAACTAGGGGTGGTGGAAGAGGAGGAGGGCGAGGGGTGGGGGTGAAAGGGTGACGGGCACTGAGGGGGGCACTTGACGGGATGAGCACTGGGTGTTATTCTGTATGTTGGCAAATTGAACACCAATAAAAAATAAATTTACTATTTAAAAAAACCACAAGGAGATACCACCTCACACCAGTGAGAATGGGGAAAATTAACAAGGCAGGAAACCACAAATGTTGGAGAGGATGTGGAGAAAGGGGAACCCTCTTGCACTGTCGGTGGGAATGTGAACTGGTGGAGCCACTCTGGAAAACTGTGTGGAGGTTCTTCCAAGAGTTGAAAATAGACCTGCCCTACGACCCAGCATTTGCACTGCTGGGGATTTACCCTAAAGATACAGGTGCAATGAAACGCCAGGACACCTGTACCCTGATGTTTACAGCAGCAATGTCCACAATAGCCAAACTGTGGAAGGAGCCTTGGTGTCCATCGAAAGATGAATGGTAAAGAAGATGTGGTCTATGTATACAATGGAGTGTATTACTCAGCCATTAGAAACGACAAATACCCACCATTTGCTTTGATGTGGATGGAACTGGAGGGTATTATGTTGAGTGAAATAAGTCAATCGGAGAAGGACAAACATTATATGGTCTCATTCATTTGGGGAATATAAAAATAAGTGAAAGGAAATAAAGGGGAAAGGAAAAAAAATAAGTGGGAAATATCAGAAAAGGAGAGAGAACATGAAACACTCCTACCTCTGGGAAACGAACTAGGGGTGGTGGAAGGGGAAGTGGGCGGGGGGTGGGGTGACTGGGTGACAGGCACTCAGGTGGGCACTTGATGGGATGAGCAGTGGGTGTTATTCTATATGTTGACAAATTGAACATCAATAAATAGAAATTTATTTTAAAAAAAGAAATATTAAGAGATCTTTTCAAAGAAAGAGGAAGCCCAAAGAAATAATACAGAAAAACAGGGATGGAATAGGTATTATGATGACACTAAATTCATATATTTCAATAGTAACTCTAAACATGAACGGGCTTAATGACCCCATCAAAAGGCACAGGGTTTCAGACTGGATAAAAAAGCAAGAACCATCTATTTTCTGTCTACAAGAGACTCATTTCAGACATAATGACACCTACAGCCTGAAAAGAAAAGGTTAGAGAACAATTTACCGTTCAAATGGTCCTCAAAAGAAAGCTGGGGTAGCCATCCTTACATCAGATAAATTAAAGTGTATCCCAAAGACTGTAGTAAGAGATGAAGAGGGACACTATGTCATACGTAAAGGATCTATCCAACAAGAAGACCTAACAATCGTGAATAATTATGCTCCTATTGTGGGAGCTGCCAAGTATATCAACCAATTAATAACCAAAGTAAAGACATACTTAGATAATAATACTGTAATAGTAGGGCTTTCTACAAATGACAGATCTTCTAAGCACAACACCACCAAAGAAACAAGGGCTTTAAATGATACACTGGACCGGGTGGATTTCACGGATATATACAGAACTTTCCATCTTCCCGCAACTGAATACACATTCTTCTCAAGTGCACATGGCACTTTCTCCAGAATAGACCACATACTAGGTCATAAATCAGGTCTCAACTGATACCAAAATATTGGGATTGTCCCCTGCATATTTTCAGACCACAAGGCTTTGAAACTAGAACTCAATCACAAGAAGAAATTTGGAAGAAACTCAAACACATGGAGGTTAAATAGTATCCTACTAGAAGATGAATGGGTCAAACAGGAAATTAGAGAAGAATTAAAAAGATTCATGGAAACTAATGAAAATGAAGATACTACCATTCAAAATCATAGGGATACAGCAAAAGTGGTCCTAAGAGGGAAATACATTGCAATACAAGCATCCCTCAGAAAATTGGAAAAAACTCAAATACACAAGCTAACCTTGCACCTAAAGGAACTGGAGGAAGAATAGCAAATAAAACCTACACCAAGCAAAAGATGAGATAATAAAGATTCAAGCAGAACTCAATGAAATAGACACCAGAAGAACTGTAGAACAGATCAACAAACCTGGAGTTGGTTCTCCGAAAGAATTAATAAGATGTATAAACCATTAGTCAGCCTTATTAAAAAGAAAAAAGACTCAAATTAATAAAATAATGAATGAAAGAGGAGAGATTACAACCAATACCAAGGAAATACAAACGATTTTAAAAACGTATTATGAGTGGCTATGTGCCAACAAATTAGGCAATTTAGAAGAAAAGGATGCATTTCTGGAAAACCACGAATTACCAAAACTGGAACAGGAAGAAACAGAAAACCTGAACAGGCCGATAACCAGGGAGGAAATTGAAGCAGTCATCCAAAATCTCCCAAGACCCAAAAGTCCAGGGCCAGATGGCTTCCCAGGGAAATTCTATCAAACGTTTAAAGAAGAAACAATACCTATTCTACTAAAGCTGTTCCAAAAGATAGAAAGGGATGGAATACTTCCAGATTCTTTTTATGAGGCCAGCATCACCTTAATTCCAAAAAGAGACAAAGACCCCACCAAAAAGGAGAATTATAGAACAATATCCCTGATGAACATGGATGCAAAAGTTCTGAACAAGATAATAGCCAATAGGATCCAGCAGTACATTAAGTAGATTATTCACCATGATCAAGTCGGATTTATCCCTGAGATGCAAGGTTGGTTCAACACTCATAAAACAATCAACGTGATAGATCACATCAATAAGAGAAGAAACAAGAACCATATGATCCTCTCAATAGATGCATAGAAAGCATTTGACAAAATACAGCATCCATTCCTGGTCAAAACTCTTCAGAGTGTACGTATAGAGGGAACATTCCTCAGCATCTTAAAAGCCATCTACAAAAACCCACAGCAAATATCATTCTCAATGGGGAAACACTGGGAGCCTTTCCCCTAAGACCAGGTACATGACAGAGATATCTACTCTCACAACTGCTATTCAACATAGTACTAGAAGTCCTAGCCTCAGCAGTCAGACAACAAAAAGAAACAAAAAGTATTAAAATTGGCAAAGAAGAAGTCAATCTCTCCCTCTTCGCAGATGACATGATACTGTATATAGAAAACCCAAAGACTCCACCCCAAGATTGCTAGAACTCAGATAGCAATTCAGCACCGTGACAGGATACAAAATCAATGCCCAGAAATCAGTGGCATTTCTATACACTAACAATGAGACCTAAGAAAGAGAAATTAAGAATCATTCCCATTTACAATTGTACCCAAAAGCATAAGATACCTAGGAATAAACCCAACCAAAGAGGTAAAGGATCTATACCCTAGAAACTACAGAACACTCCTGAAAGAAATGGAGGAAGACACAATGAGATCGAAAAAACATTCCAACATTCCATGCTCTTGAATTGGAAGAATAAATATTGTGTCAATGCTACCCAGGGCAATTTACACATTAAATGCAATTCGTATCAAAATACCAGGGACTTTCTTCAGAGTTGGAACAAATCATCTTAAGATTGCTGTGGAATCAGAAAAGACCCCGAATAGTGAAATAAGTCAATCGGAGAAGGACAAACAGTATATGGTCTCATTCATTTGGGGAATATAAAAAATAGTGAAAGGGAATAAAGGGGAAGGGAGAAAAAATGGGTGGGAAATATCAGAAAGCAAGGCGGAACATGAGAGACTCCTAACTCTGGGAAACGAACTAGGGTTGGTGGAAGGGGAGGTGGGCAGGGGGTGGGGGTGACTGGGTGATGGGCACTGAGGGGGGCACTTGATGGGATGAGCACTGGGTGTTATTCTATATGTTGGCAAATTTAACACCAATAAAAAATGAATTTAAAAAAAAAAGAAAGAAAACCACCCGAATAGCCAGGGAAATATTGAGAAAGAAAACCAGAGCTGGGGGCATCACAATGCCGGATTTCAAGTTGTAGTACAAAGCTGTGATCATCAAGATAGTGTGGTACTAACACAAAAACAGACACATAGATCAATGGAACAGAATACAGAACCTGGAAATGGGCCCTAAACTCTATGGTCAACTAATATTTGACAAAGCAGCAAAGAATATTCAATCGAAAAAGGACAGTCAACAAAACTAAAAGACAACCTACAGAATGGGAGAAGATATTTGCAAATGACATATCAGATGAAGGGCTAGTATCCAAGATCTGTAAAGAACTTATTAAACTCAACAGCAAAGCAATCAACAATCCAATCATTAAATGGGCAGAATTCATGAACGGAAATTTCACAGAGGAAGACATAGACATGGCCAACAAGCTCATGAGAAAATGCTCTGCATCACTTGCCATCAGGGAAATACAAATCAAAACCACAATGAGATACCACCTCACACCAGTGAGAATGGGGAAAATTAACAAGGCAGGAAACAACAAATGTTGGAGAGGATGTGGAGAAGGGGGAACCCCTTGCACTGTTTGTGGTGATATGAACTGCTACAGCCACTCTGGAAAACAGTGTGAAGGTTTATCAAAGAGTTACAAATAGAGCTACTCTATGACCCAGCTATTGCACTAATGGGTATTTACCCCAAATATACTAATGTAGTGAAATGCCAAGACACCTGCACCACAATGTTTATAGCAGCAATATCCACAATAGCCAAATTGTGGAAGGAGCCTCAATGTCCCTTGAAAGATGAATGGATAAAGAAGATGTGGTCTACGTATACAATGGAATATTACTCAGCCAGTAGAAATGACAAATACCCACCATTTGCTTCAACGTGGATGGAACTGGAGGGTATTATGCTGAGTGAAGTAAGTCAATCGGAGAATAATCATCATATGGTTTCACTCATATGGGGAATATAAGAAATAGTGAAAGGTATTTTAGGGTAAAGGAGAGAAAATGACTGGGAAATATCAGAGAGGGTGACAAAATATAAGAGACTCCTAAGTCTGGGAAATGAACAAGGGGTAGTGGAATGGGAGGTGTGTGGGGGGTTGGGGTGACTGGTTGACAGGCACTGAGGAGGGCACTTGATGGGATGAGCCTGAGTGTTATACTATATGTTGGCAAATTGAACTTCTATTAAAAAATATAAAATAATAAAAAAATTAAAAATATTGGACATATTAAAAGAAATAACAAAGCAGATAAATGCTAGCATAGTAGTCACTAAATCTTTCTTCCCTCTCGTTTTCACACAAACACATTTACATATATATACTGAAAGTGTCATTATTTGATTTATCAAAACAGAAAGATATAAGAACAATGCATAAAGCTAAGTTACAAGGTTAAAAATCAACATTATATTCCGATAGTTGATTGAAGATAATAGTAAATAGAAATTTCATTTAGAGCTGTGTTGCATTTTTCTTTAATTGGATATAATTTTAATTTACTTTGACCTGATTTGAGCCACATTAAAGTATCAGATCATTGTCATCTCTTTAAAGGAGGCACCACAGGAATAGCTTCTGAGTTGTAGAGAATTTGCAATTTATTTAAAATGCACCTTATATCTAAAAATTCAGCTGCAAGGTAGAGTTAGAGCACACTCAGTTTAATTTGGGGTGTAGATAAATTTTTTGTAGAGCCATTATGGATTCTCAGATTACTACCCATTCTAATGGATCTTCCATTTCAGTGCAAAGCATTGTCCTTCATGGCTAATGAAGTGGAAAGCTGAGAACTATCTGTGGCAGAATAGCATTTCCCAATTTGTTTTCTCAAGGGGAAAAGTCATTATTTTTCTTATCCTGAGAGTGTTTTCTCATGAAGTGACAACAATCAGAGATATTTTTGGCCAATGCAATAAGCAAGCAAACTAATCCATAAAACTAAGCTATAGTATAAGCATGTAGGTCAATCTTTCCACTTGATTTTGATTAACACTGTCATCAAAGAAATGAAATCATATTTGCCATCAAAGTCATGGTTATTCTGTGCCACTCAAATTCCACTGCGTGAAAGAAACCTTTTGTGTGATTTAATTGTGGATTTAGAGGAAACTGAAAGGGATACCTGTGAAATATTAAAGCAATTAACTAGATTTTATTCTAGAATAGAACATTCTGAGTCATTATAAGAATCAACTGACAGAAAAAAAAAGAATCAACTGACAGGACTTGAAGGTTTTCAGAACCCTAACTAAGGCAACGAATTGTATGGCTTAGAATAACTGATTTACTATTCCTGAACCAGTTGGCTTTCAGATCCTGCCCTATCTTCTCTAGGAACCTTGGTATCCTTAAACAAGCAGATCACTTGACTAGTGTTCCCAGGCTCTGCTACAAGCTAATTCCTATGTATAGACATCAAGTTGAATGTTACATGTTTCTAGGACATGGGCAAAAGTTGCATTTTTTGCTTAAGGATAATGGTGCTAGTACCATGAGAATAATTCAGATTATTTGATCTTCAGGTCTGAACACCTATGGACTCATTGATAAAGTTCTATGTGACCAGACTGTCATTTACACCACAACTGAGAGAAAATGCTTATGTGATATAAAGTTCTGAGGTGATATACATGTTCTATTCTAGAGTAAAATCTAGTTAGTTGTGGTAATATTCTTGTCACTCACAAGAATGAGATGGATCCCTAACCCCAAAATTTGGTTCAGACGTCAAAACAGATGATGGCACAAATACACTAAAAGGATTTGGAAAACTATTTCATAGAGAATAAGGCTTTCTGGGAAGAAGAGAGCATGTTTCTCAAAAAGAAGCAAATATTGCTTGACAGGCAGATAAAAAGACTGGCTTGAGGTTTTTTTGTAGTTAGATGGTGGGGCCGGTGTGAGGGTCCCTGCACAGGGACAGAGGTGTGTGTAGTTTGAATCTCCCACTGGCACAAAAAGAGAGGATACCTATGTTTTTTTTTTAATCAGCTTGACCAGATATGAAACATAAAAGGAGAGGGATGAGTATAGGCTAAAAGCTGTGTGGGTTACATATTCTACAGAAGGATCTTTTCTACTCTGGTCATATTTACAGTTATGAGTTTCTCCCTTCAAAGAGTTTCAAATGAGTATTATCAGAGTTAGGGGCTTCTCCAAAACCCCTCCTCAATCACAACAGTTGCTTTAAATTATCTTATTATAATAGATTTAATTTTTAAATAAATTTTAGATTTACAATAAAATTGAGGAGAAGGCACAGAGAATTCTCATATATCTCCTTCTTCCACATATGCATAATCTCTCTCATTATCAACATACCCCATCAGAGTAGTAAATGTGTTAGAATTGATGAACCTATGCTGATATATCATTATCACCCAGAATCCATATTTAACATTAGGGTTCACTCTTGGTGTGCATTCTATGGGATGGACAAATGTATAATGGCATGTATTCTCCACTATAATAACAGAACAAATTTACTGCCCTAAAAATCTTCTGCTAACTATTCTTCACTCCCTGCCTTACCACTGAATACATATTAGCAAACCGAATCCAACAATACATTTAAAAAATTAATTCACCATGATCAAGTGGAATTATTCCCAGGATGCAAAGTTGGTTCAATATTCACAAATCAGTTATGTGATACATCACATCAGCAAGAGGGAGGATAAAAACCCTTAACAAATTAAACTTAGAAGGAATAGACCTCAACATAACAAGGGCTGTATATGGAAAACCCACATCATCCTCAATGGGGAAACACTGTGAACTTTTCCTGTATGGTCAGGAACAAGACAAAAATGTCCATTCTCACCATTTTTATTCGACACAGTATTGAAAGTCCTAAAGACAGCAATCAGACAAGTAAAAGGAATAAAAGACATCCAAATTAGTAAGGAAGAAGTCAAACTTTCATTATTTGAAGATGACATGATACTCTATATAGAAAACCCTTAAGATTCCACCCAAAAACTGCCAGAGCTGATAAAGGAATTCAGTAATGCCTTTGTATTTGAGTCCAATTTCTCTCTCTTTTTCTGTTTGATGAGTCTGGCTAAGGCTTTATCAATTATATTGATTTTTTTTTTCGAAGAACCAGCTTCTGGTTTCATTGATCTGTCCTATTATTTTCCCATTTTGTAAATCATCTATTTTTCTCTAATCTTTATTATTTCCTTTCTTATATTGGTTTGGGGTTTTGCTTATTGTTCTTTTTCTAGCTCCTTTAGGTGTAATATTAGGTCTCTTGCTTCTTGAGGTAGGCCCATATGGCTATAAACTTTCCCTTTAGCACTGTTTTTGCTGCATCTCAAAAGTCTTAGACCATTGTCTTTTCATTTTCACTTGTTTCTGTGTACTTTTTAATTTCTTCTTTTATTTCCTGATTGATCCACTCATTGTTTAGTAGTATGTAATTTAACATCCATGTATTTGTGGTCTTTCCAGAATTTTTGTGATTGGTTTCTAGTTTCATAGAGCTGTGTTTGGAAAAGATACATGGTATGACTGAAATTTTTGTCAATTTGTTGAGACTTGTTTTGTGGCCTAATATATGATGTATTCTGGAGAATGTTCCATGTGTACTTGAAAAGACTGTGTATTCTATTGTTCTATAATAGAATATTCTGAATATATCTGTTAAATCCATGTGGTCCAATGTGTCATTCAAAGTCACTGTTTCCTCGTTGATTTTCTGGTTGGATGATCTGTTCATTGATATAAGTGGGGTGTTAAAATCCTCCACTATTATTGTACTTCCTTTATGTTTGTTATTAACTTTTTATGCATTTGGCTGTTCCCATGTAATTATAGAGTGTCATTATTTGTCTCTTGTTATAGTGTTTACTTTAAAGTCTATTTTGTCCAATATAAGTATTGCAACCCCAGCTTCTCACTTCTACTTGCATGATAGATGCTTTTCCATCCCTTCACTTTCAATCTGCATGTGTCTTTAGATCTGAAATGAGTCCCTTGAGGTTTTTTTAAAAAGATATAATTCATTTTAGAGGGGGAGAGAAGGAAGGAGAGGGACGAGTAGACTCTGCACTCACTGCAGAGCCCAATGTGGAGCTTATCCCATGACCTTGAGATCACCACCGGAGTGGAAGCCAAGAATTGGACATTCAAACAACTGAGCCACCCAGGCACCTCTGAAATGAGTCTCTTAAGCAGAATTTAGATGGATCTTGCTTTTTATCCATTCTATCACTCTATTTCTTTGGATTGGAGGATTTGGTCCATTTACATTCAAAGTAATTATGGATAGGTATGTACCTATTGCGATTTTGTTACTTATTTTATGGTTGTTTTTGTACTATTGCTTTCTTCTCTTGCTCTTTTCTTTCATGACTAATTTCTCTACCAAACGTATAACTTAATCTTCATTTGTTTAGCTCTCTTATTGATTTTTTCCTGTTCTTTAATTTGGGGCATATTCCTCAGTTTCCTCATTTTTGTCTCTTTTCGTGTCTGTTTCTATGTATTAGGAAAGTCAGATAGGTCTTCTTTTCTTGAAAGTTAGTGATCTTACAAAGAAGAGGTCCTGTAGTGTGCCCTGCAGTATGATGTCCCCTCTTCAGAACCTGGCACTTCAGGGGTGTCTCCTGTCTGTGTTGTGTGCAAACTACCATTGTGGCTGAGTCACATTTGTTTTCAGTCTGGTTGTCTATAATGGCTCTATTTGCCTGTTGCGGGCAGGATTTGGTCCCTGTGTTGTTAGTAGGAGAGTCAAGGGCCAACGTGGGCTTGAATTGAGTCATATCAGGAATACATTAGCACCAAACAGCAGGGCACTTACTCTGTTGCCCCCTGAGAAACTTTTGTTGGTGGTCAGGGCCTGAGGTCACACAAGATGTCTGCCCTCAACCCTCTGCTGGGAATGCAGTCAAACTGATCCGTATGGTTATCTTGCTCTCTACTTGCAGCAAGAATCACTTTGGGGTGGTACTGGCTGCTGTCTGGGCTGCTTGTACATTGCCAGGCTTGTGTCACCACTTTGGATGGACTCTGGCCAAGAGTGTACTGAAGAGGGGAGGACCACAGGAGAACATGAGGGCAGGATAGGGAGTGTTACCAAGTTTGTGTGGGTCTGCTGTGGAAAGAGATCTGGAACTGAGGACTGTTGGAGGTGGTGTGTCTATAGAAGAATGTGTGAGTGGGGTGCACTGTTAGCAAATTAAGCAGTAAGTGTTTATGCAGTGCTGGTTCCCATAGTTGTCTTTCTGTCTAGAATGGGGGACAGGGGAAGGAAAAGGCACCTGTCATCTCCTTTGCTCCTGGAGAAGTTTCCCAAGAATCCTTGACCCTCTAGCACATGCTTTGGGTCTAATAAACAATTCCTGTACCATATACCCTAAGCGTTTTTGCAAATTGCTACTTCTATGTTGTATCTCTGCAGAACTGTTTGATGTGTTGTTTCTTTAAAGGAAAGGACTCAGTTGCCTTTCTCCCTCCAGGTCCCGGAGCACAGTCCCCTGATTTTTAAGGTGCCAGGTTTTAAGCCCCACTGATCACAAGAACTTGCAAAATCCAGCCCCTCTAGGTTTCAAAGCCAAATGTTATGGGAATTTGTCTTTCCTGTGTGGGATCCTAGTGTGAGAGCCTGTTTCATTATCATATCTGGACCCATAGCATCCTTCTCTCCCATAGACTATCTTGGAAGTCCATTATCTCCCCACTATATCTCTGCTCTTTGATATGGCCTCTTCTCTACATTTAGCTGTGATAAGTTTCCTCTGGAACTCTTCAGGTCATTTTTGGGTTATTTACACTGATGTAGGTGTCATCTAGTATTCATGGGGAGAGGTGACCTTAGGGACCTCCTACTCCACCATCTTCCCTGGAAGTCCCTTTTTTCTTTTTAGATCTAGGTGGTAATCCATACATTGATGCATCAGTATTCGTCCTTTCTTCATGCATCCTCTACAGAAGAATGAATTGCCCTTCCTAGCTGAAGCCCAGGACTCTACCTCTCAGCATAAAATTTTCATTTTCTAAATGAAATCCCAGATTTTTCTGGGATATATAAAACAATTGATTTTCAAATATTGATTTTAAATCAAGCAATCTTGCTAAATCTTCTTCTTAACATTAATATTTTATCTCTATATTCTTTTATAGTTTCTCTATATATAATTATTAGCTACAAATAATCAGTTTTACTTATTTCTTTAAAACAATCCCTACCATTTTATTTATCTTGCCTTAATATACCCGTTAGGACTAACACTGAAGGCAGAATAGAAAAAGTAATTATTTGGACTTTATAGAAATATATCTAAAATAAAAGAGCTTTTGTTGTCTGATTGCTGAGGCTAGAACTTCTAGTACTATGTTGAATAGTTGTGGTGAGAGTGGACATCCCTGTCATGTTCCTGATCTTAGGGGAAAGGCTCTCAGTTTTTCCCCATTGAGAATGATATTCGCTGTGGGCTTTTCCTAGATGGCTTTTAAGATACTGAGGAATGTTCCCTCTATCCCTACACTCTGAAGAGTTTTGATCAGGAAAGGATGCTGTATTTTGTCAAATTCTTTCTCTGCCTCTATTGAGAGGATCATATGGTTCATGTTTTTCTCTTATTTTCAAGGAAAAATTATTTACTCATTCATGAGAGACGCAGAGAGAGAGAGAGAGGCAGAGACATAGGCAGAGGGAGAAGCAGGCTCCATGCAGAGAGCCCAATGCAGGACTCTATCCCAGGATTCCAGGACCATGTCCAGAGCCAAAGGCAGACACCCAACCGCTGAGCCACCCCGGCATCCCTGTTTTTTCTCTTATTAATGTGATCTGTCACGTTAATTGTTTTAAAGTGTTGAACCAACCTTGCATCCCCGGGATAAACCCCACTTGGTCATGGTGAATAATCCTCTTAATGTACTATTGGATCCTACTGGCTAGTATCTTGTTGAGAATTTTTGCATCCATGTTCATCAGGGATATTGGTCTATAATTCTTTTTGGTGAGGTCCTTGGTTTTGGAATCAAGGTGATGCTGGCCTCATGAAACGAGTTTGAAAGTATTCCATCCCTTTTTATCCTTCGGAACAGCTTTAGTAGAATAAGTATTATTTCTTCTTTAAACGTTTGATAGAATTCCCCTGAGAAGACATCTGGCCTTGGACTTTTGTATCTTGGGAGGTTTTTGATGACTGTTTCAATTTCCACCCTGGTTATTGGCCTGTTCAGGTTTTTCATTTCTTCCTGTTCCAGTTTTGGTAATTTGTGGTTTTCCAGAAATGCATCCTTTTCTTCTAGATTAATTTGTTGGCATATAGCCACTCATAATACATTTTTTAAATTGTTTGTATTTCCTTGGTATTGGTTGTGATCTCTCCTCTTTCATTCATGATTTTATTAATTTGCATCCTTTTATTTTTAATAAGGCTGGCTAATGGTTTATCTATCTTATTAATTATTTCAGAGAACCAACTCCAGGTTTTGTTGATCTGTTCTACAGTTCTTCTGGTGTCTATTTCATTGAGCTCTGCTCGAATCTTTATTATCTCATCTTCTGCTTGGTGTAGGTTTTATTTGCTGTTCTTCCTCCAGTTCTTTTTGGTGCAAGGTTAGCTTGTATATTTGAGTTTTTTCCAATTTTCTGAGAGAGGCTTGTATTGGGATATATTTCACTCTTAGGACCACTTTTGCTGTATCCCAAAGACAACAACAAGAAGTAAAAGGCATTAAAATTGGCAAAGAAGAAGTCAACCTCTCCCTCTTCACAGATGACATGATACTGTATGTCGAAAACCCAAAAGACTCCACCCCAAGATTGCTAGATCTCATACAGGAATTCAACAATGTGGCAGGATACCAAATCAATGCCCAGAAATCAGTGGCATTTCTATACACTAACAATTAGACTGAAGAAAGAGAAATTAAGGAGTAATTCCCATTTACAGTTGCACCCAAAATCATAAGATACCTAGGAATAAACCTAACCAAAGAGGTAAAGATCTATACCCTAAAAACTACAGAACACTTCTGAAACAAATTGAAGAAGACACAAAGAGATGGAAAAAATTCCATGCTCATGGATTGGAAGAATAAATATTGTGAAAATGTCTATGCTACCCAAGGCAATTTACATGTTCAATGCAATCCCTATCAAAATACTAGGGACTTTCTTCAGAGAGTTGGAACAAATCATCTTAAGATTTGTGTGGAATCAGAAAAGACCTCAAGTAGCCAGGGGAATATTGAAAAAGAAAACCATAGCTGGGAGCTTCACAATGCCCAATTTCAAACTGTATTACAAGGCTGTGATCATCAAGACAGTATGGTACTGGCACAAAAACGGACACATAGATCAATGGAACAGAATACAGAACCCAGAAATGGGCCCTCAACTCTATGATCAACTAATGTTTGACAAAGCAGGAAAGACTATTCACTGGAAAAAGGACAGTCTATTCAACAACTCATGTTGGGAAAATTGGACAGCCATGTGCAGAAGAATGAAACTAGACCACTCTCTTACACCATACACAAAGATAAACTCAAAATGGTTGAAAGATCTAAATGTGAGACAAGAATCTATCAAAATCCTAGAGGAGAACACAGGCAACAACCTTTTTGAACTTGGCCACAGTAACTTCTTGCAAGATCCATGTATAAAGGCAAGGGAAACCAAAGCAAAAATGAACTATTGGGACTTAACCAAGATAAAAAGCTTCTGCACAGCAAAAGAAACAGTCAACAAAACCACAAGACAACCTACAGAATGGGAGAAGATATTTGCAAATGACGTATCAGATAAAGGACTAGTATCCAAGATCTATAAAGAACTTATTCAACTCCACAGCAAAGAAACAAACAATCCAATCCTGAAATGGGCAAAAGACACGAACAGAAACTTCACAGAGGAAGACATAGACATGGTCAACAAGCACATGGGAAAATGCTCCGCATCACTTGCCATCAAGGAAATACAAATCAAAAGCACAGTGAGATACCACCTCACACCAGTAAGAATGGGGAAAATTAACAAGACAGGAAACAACAAATGTTGGAGAGAATGTGGAGAAGGGAGAGCCCTCTTGCACTGTTGGTGGGAATGTGAACTGCAGCCACTCTGGAAAACTGTGTGGAGTTTCCTCAAAGAGTTAAAAATAGATCTGCCCTATGACCCAGTAGTTGCATTGCTGGGGATTTACCCCAAAGATACAGATGCAGTGAAACGCTGGGAGGCCTGCACCCCGATGTTTATAGCAGTAATGTCCACAATAGCCCAACTGTGGAAGAAGCCTGGGTGTCCATCGAAAGATGAATGGATAAAGAAGATGTGGTTTATGTATACCATGGAATATTACTCACCCATTAGAAATGACAAATACCCACCATTTGCTTCGACGTGGATGAAACTGGAGGGTATTATGCTAAGTGAAACAAGTCAGTTGGAGAAGGACAAACATTATATGGTCACATTCATTTGGGTAATATAAATAATATTGAAAAGGAATAAAGGGGAAAGGAGAAAAAATGAGTGGGAAATATCAGTGAGGGTCACAGAACATGAGAGACTCCTAACTCTGGGAAACGAACAAGGCTGGTGGAAAGGGAGGTCTGCGGGGGTTGGGGGTGACTGGGTGACGGGCACTGAGAGGGGCACTCGATGGGATGAGCACTGGGTGTTATGCTATATGTTGGCAAATTGAACTGCAATTTAAAAAAAAAAAGAGTTAAAGATAGAACTGCCTTAAGACCCAGCAATTACACTGCTGGGGATTTACCCCAAAGATACAGATGCAGTGAAAAACCAAGATACCTGCACCCCAATGTTTATAGCAGCAATGTCCACACTTGCCAAACTGTGGAAGGAGCCTCGGTGTCCATTGAAAGATGAATGGATAAAGAAGATGTGGTCTATATATACAATGGAATATTACTCAGCCATCACAATTGACAATACTCACCATTTGCTTCAATGTGGATAGAACTGGAGTGTGTTATGCTGAGTGAAGTAAGTCAATGGGAGAAGGACAATCATCATACGATTTCACTCATACAGTGAATAGAAGAAATAGTGAAAAGGAATATCGGGGAAAGGAGAGAACTAAGTGGGGAAAATTAGAAAGGGTGACAAACCATGAGAGACTCCTTAACTCTGGGAAACAAAGGATTACAGAAGGGGAGGCAGGCAGATGGTTTGGGTAACTGGGTGACAGGCACTGAGGAGGGTACTTGATGAGATGAGCACTGGGTGGTAGATTTTGGCAAATCGAACTTCAATAAAAAAAATAAATGGGTTTTGTGTGTGTGTGTGTGTGTGTGTAGAAATCATGTATCATCTTAAGTCTCAGAAAAAACCTTGAAAATTTATATATATATTTTTTTCTTGGCAAACCTAGCTTCATGTGACAGCTGTTACTGTCTGATCAGTGATAATAAAATCTGTTGTACATCCCTTCTTCCGACATCTATTTTTACGCTCCTTCAGATATGTTAGGGAAGGAGAAACCAGCTTTACAGGGGACATATGTTCACTAAACTGTGGCCAATCAATTTGGATAATCTCTAGTGTAAATTTTCACCTAGGCAGACAAGTTTTCCATCACTAAGCAAGCTCTGCTTTCTGTAGAAATAACCCAGTATGTTCAAAGTTCACAGAAGTCTGGTAGACATTTCTAAACAACACAAAATTAGTTTTTTCTATATGGGGGATACTATACATAAGTAAAACTAAATGTTATTAAGAGATTATTGATTAGCTACTTGTAGATATATGCACAAAGGCATATATACACATATGTACATGTACATATCTATAGCTAATGAATATATATTATATATTATATATATTATATATATACTGACAATTAACTGCTTGAATAAAATGCAAAATGCATCCAACTACTAAGCTTTTGATTCTCCTGCATGATGAAACATAATTTTGTTTTCCCTAACTCGTTTAACTTTTAAAACGATTTTCTTTAAAGTATGGTAAGTCTCATCAGATAATGTAGTTGAGAATAAGTACTCAAGTTTTGTGGGGAGTATGGGAATAAGTTTTATGTTTTAAAACTACCTGTTTTATTACTTCTCTTTGCCCTCCTTTTTTGACTGTTACCTTGTTTATCCTAATGGCAATCCTTCTTCAACAAGGGAACCTTCAAGTGGGAACATGTTTACTATTGCAAAGATGGCAAATTACTCTCCAGGAAAGTTTGCTATCCACTCCTGTGCCTTTGTCAGATATGAATTGATCATAATAGCCTTTCCTGATGAATAGCGACGTAGCTGGAGATTATTTTTAAACTGGCATGCTAAGTGGCCAATTGAGATTGGTATTGGAGATGGAACCTGTGATATGATAGCATAAAACAGAACATAATTCTTGGAGTCAAAGTAACTTTTTGCCCATAAGATAAGAACTTGCTGTTTCTTCCATACAGGTCTGGCCTGCTGCCTCTAGAGCATTATGCCTAAAAAGCACAGACTATTAATTTTGAATCACTAGAATCTTGAGATCAGTAAATTCAAGTTGTGCTAATGATCATATACACTCAACTGCATTACTATATGTGTTTTGGAAAGGGTGAAATATAGAAGGTTTTTAAATATTGAGGGAGAAGTTAATGTAGTTCTGTTGTATATTGGTTTTTATTACCCTGCTGTTCTAGATTGTTCAACAATTCTCAGTGAAAAATTTCCAGGGGATATTATAATAATAAGTCAACAGAATTTTCTATGTGTTCATCTTCCATGCAGCTGGAAGCAGGTGTCTCACTGTCTGATTCAGTGCTAAGTGGGACAGAAGGAGGGATTGGAAAAATCTTTAGTCTTGGACCCCAAAGAAATTTCTAATGGCTGCAATGAGAAATATAGAAAGCCATAATTATTTCTGAATACTTTGCCTTTAAGATGATGTTTGGGTAAATAATTAGCTTGTAATGGCCTTGATAATTTCTGACATCTGTTACCTCAAATCTGCTGATTTTACTTTTAAAAATAGCAAAGAATATTCTTGAAACATTGCAAAATTGAAAGCAGAGATATTCCAAGTACTGACTTAGAAGGAAACTTGTATATCTTTCCTTGAATTTTAAAATGCAATGATTTATCATAATCAGAAAAAGGAGCTAAAACAGAATATGCAGTGGTTAGCAATTGCCTATAAAATGCATTTTTCATTATATTTCATATTTGAGAGGAAAAAAAAACATAACATGGTGCTTGCCAAGGTTTATGGAAAGAAAAGTTATGACATCAGAGAGTTTTTCTATTGTAAGAATTTGGCTACCAAGATAATTAATTAATAATTAAACCTTTGCTTTTCATCCATAGAAAGGAAATGTGAATTTTTTTGATTTTTTTAAATTGAGAGTTTTAAAAGTTAATTTTAAATGCATTCTAAGGAACCAAGATATACTTATTATTATCTCTGATCATTGAAGAAGAAGTCAGAGTATGGCACATCCAAGCAAAATACAACTGATCCTTGCCTTTGGAGCACAGACTGACATTTACTTTGTCTAAAGTCTTTTTAAATTAACCATACTTCACTGAGTAAAGCTTCAGGGTAAAACCCACATAGGTAATATCATGAAGTTTAGAGGCTGGTTACCTATAGTTCTGAAAGCAATCAAAAGATCAACTACTATGTATTTTAATGTGAACAAGTTTATTGCACACAACATTGGTTTAACATTAACTTAATGCATTTTATATTTATCATTTAATGCACACATCTTGAGATAACTAAATGGAATGACTGTCATTCCTTGGGAATGTTTCAGGAAAGCCTTTATAAATCGTAGCTTTGGAATATTCTTTGTTTATAGCTTATGCACCCATCAAAAATCATAAAGTAAAATACAGTATTACTTGGATTAGATGTGCAATTTATGCTAGTTAATGCTTTCAAAGTATTCTTTTTTGTCTCTTCAGGGTTGTGCTTATATTGACAAATTAAGCTTGTTCTGAATCAAACATATAAGAATAGATTACCCTAAAACCAATACATTTTAAAACATTATAATTGCCCACTACAATTGCATTCCAAATACAAAAGGGCAATTTCATCAATGTTTGGAATGCTAAATGAATTGCATCAATCAGATATATTAGGTTTTATGGAAAGCTTTCAATAAAGGGCAATGTTGCAATAGCATAAAAAGAGTGCAAAAAGAAAAGCACAGTGTGTCCATCACATATATTTTTTATTTTGAGAGTTTTTGTCTGGCAAAAACAATGGCTACTATTCAGTTAAATTAAATTAAAACAACATTTAAGACTCTTAAAATAACCATATATGTGTCTTTCAAGATTGTTTTTGCTCCCAGATTCATACAAGTATTCTTATGCACTGTTTTGTGACATTTGTTATCATACAAATACTGAAACGTTTTCAGGGGACTCATTTTGGGAAGCTGTTTGACTGCTCTTCAACAGGGTATCCACCAGGTAAACTGGATGCATGTTACAGAATGCAAGTCAGATGATTAGGCTGTTCTGTAGAACTAATGGTTGACATTTAAATATGTCTTTTCCTTGGAAATCAGTACAAACGGGATGACAATGATGATAATAATGTAATTAGGTCAAATGAGATCCCTGATATTTTTACTATTTTTTTCTATAAACTTAACATTTGAAGAAGCAATTTCTAAGAAATCTGTACATGTTTGCCTTCTTACTATTTCATGGTTTAATTTGTTATTACTAGTACCTCAAACCTATGTATACCCTCAATTTTTTCATTTGTGGTGTGCTTGACCTATTTTCCAGTTCTGCTGTTTCTAACACTGCCTTAGAATATGAAATCCTCTAGTTTCAGCCATTTCCAAAACATAGTAGTCTTTATCTCTGTTTTATCAGAGAAGAGTATTGACCTTCAGTCATTAAGTTGAATTTCTTATCCAGCTCATTAAAAGGAAAGAATCCCAGGGGTGCCTGGGTGGCTCAGTTGGTAAAGCATCCCACTCTTGATTTCCACTCAGGTCATGATCTCAGGGTTTTGAGATCCAGTCCCACATTGAGCCTGCTTAAGATTCTCTCTCTTTCTCTCCCTCTGTCCTTTCTCTCTCTCTCTCTCTCTCTCTCTCTCTGTCTCAATCTCTCTCTCTCTCTCCTGCCTCTAAAAAAACTGGAAAGAAACTCAGTTACAGCTTCCTACAAAGTGACTTAACTTATAAAAAATTTTTCCTTAAAAAAAATCCTTCCTTATTTGCACTATTTTTAATTTTTAAATGTGTGATATTTTGTTGTTCCCAGCTTTACTAAGGGACATTACAGAACCATGATTTCTGTGTTCCTGGTATAAACTGCTTCTATGCAGCTGTTCTTATAGGAACCAAACTCTTTTGCATTCAAATAGAAAATTTTAAAATAATTTTTTACCTGACAGAATAAAGTACTTTAGTGTAAATATATGGTGTGGTTTTTCATACTTTTCCCTGTACTGTGGTACTCATACTCTAAATTTGTTTTAAAGTATCATTCATTTAGTTGGAGTTAGATCCACAAGATTCTAGGTATTTATGTTTTCCTATCCTACTTTCAGAAAGCTTACCTGCCAGGGCATTTACACATTTAGAAATATACTAAATGTTTATCAAAAATATCTAAAAATTTCACAGCCATATTTGCAACATGCTATTAGAGTTTTACATTTTAATCACATAATAATATGAATAATACCTTGGCCAGAAAAATATTATCCAGGTTTAGGAAAAGTTCCCAAATTGGTTAAATAGCAGCCAGGCATATTAGAAGGAGCATAAGATTTGGAGTTTGATAGGCTTATATCTTGGCTTTACCTCCTATAGCTAAGTACCAAACACCAGCAAATCAAAGAATTTTCTGAATCCTAATTTTATTGTTTATAAAATAGGAATAAAAGTGCTGAAAGAAATATTGTGATAATTCAACTCTAGAGAAATAATTCATGGCAAGTGCCTGGTATACTGTTGACACTAAATAAATGTTTCTTTCCATTTGTATCTTTCCATTCAATTAAATAAATATTTATTAATCCTCATTACATTCCAGACATTCTAAGAATGTATTACATTTATATTGCCTAGAACAAATTTTTGTACAAAACACATCATTAACCACATTGAACAGGGTTGAGATGCTATGTGCCAAGCATTTGAAATTTCCTGGAGTTTAAGTTTCCAAGCAATCCTAATAAGTATTATCATCCCCACTCTATAGATGAAAAAATGGAGGTTCAAGTGAGATAAGAAATTTGTCAATAGTCACAACTATTGGTAAGGGCAGAGTAAGGATTTGAACTTATGCTGTTTCTTTTATTCTTAAAATCCATGCTTTTTCATCCAAGAAATTTCACTCTCAAATATTGGGAAGAAATAGAAACCTATTTCAGATTTTTACAATATTTTTGAGTCTCTGAACTTTTAAAATATTACTGAATGTATTAGTCAGGAATTGGTACTACTATGGGGATAAATCCTGCTGTAAAATTATGTTAGTCTTCAGAGTGATCTCCTTATATCTTAGCTGACAATTTCAACAGTTGCCTTTATTCAACAATGGGGTTTGAGACTAAGTAATCACTGTATGTCCTTAGTACTTCACATTTGGAAATCTGATTGGCATTTTTAAGTTTTTCCATAAATCCTTTCTGGAAGTGAACATTTAGCAACACTCTGAGCTACTCCAGATGTTCATATCTACCCTGGATAAATAGAGTTAGGTAATCACGTGGTTTATAGAAAATGCCATAGTTTCCACATTAAACTGTCAACTAGGCATTGTAAAGAGCCTGGTGAATTTCTTGGTTTAAAAAGTAATATAAAAAATAAATTAAATAAATAAAGGGTAATATATTAAATTGATGTTTTCCCAAGAGTATTTATTCTCAATATCACGTTTTAAGTAATGTTCAATAAAAATAAATTAAAAAATAAACAAACAAAACCACAAACAGAATAAAATGTTAACTGGTCACATAAATTTTGGGCAACACACATCCTACAATATCCTCCTGGAGACTCAGAATTGCACATTAGAAAATTAAGGCTTTGAGGCAATCTATAGTTTAAAAATATATATATTTAAAGAAAACCTCTAGATTTTCTAAACCCAGATTTTCCAAGACTGATTTGACAATGGAACCTTGTGTGTGTGTTAAAAAATCTATATCAAGTTATTCTTGTGCTCTTCATCTGTTTTTATTTTCAAGCTATAAACTGACTTCTGGAATGGTGTCAGTGCTAGGAGCCCAGCAAAACTTCTCTCCCAGAGAGACATCTATTAGACTGATCAAAATTAGCAAAGACAAACTTTCAAAATCTCTGGAGCTTGATCAAAGGGCTTACAACCAATTGAGAAGTGTTTCTTCAAAAAAATCTACAGAAACTTGGTAAGAGTAGGAGGCTGTGGCATTCAAGACAGGGACTACACCCTTGCCCACAAAACTCTGCATCATGGAAAAACTGTTTCAGCAAGCTTGTCAGCTGAATGTCAGTTCCCCTCTCTCTTAGATCCCTGGAGTGCAAGAGCTATTCTCAGTTATTTCAGCAGCTGGTGAACATCAGCAGATCCCATTTTCTACAGCTTTGTGCAATAGAAGGCACCTATCTAGTGGATGGCAGAAGCCAAGCAGCACTTATTACCCCCACCCCAACTCCTGCTCCAAAGGGGTGTCTTGACAAGGCAGCTGGTCCCTCTTTCCCACACAGCACAGCATTGTGGAAGACCTACTCTAGTGGTCTTGGCATTAGAGTGGAAGTTCTTATCTCTCCCAGGTTCCTGGAATGTAGATTTAATCTGGGGAGATTCATTAGCAAGTAAACATTTTTCCCTAGAATTGAGCTGAAGATGATCTATCTAGGTAGTGGCCACAGCTAGCTGGGGGCACCAGTTCCTCTTCCCATCCACCAGAACTCCTGCTCTACAACACAGAGTTTTGCCTGGAGGAGGATAGAGTCATGTTTCAAAAAACTGGAACACCTCACCCCTGCCAAGCATCCAACTTTAATTAGATCAGACTATGGACTGATATATGCCATGCCACAAGGTACTGTTGAAAACAATAAATAAATCAACTTGCAACTAGTGGAAATAAACAGCTGGGTGTGATACCAACATATGTAGGCCAACCATAACCTTGATAGGGATATCAGGGAAGGAGACACTCAAAGGGAGTCTCCCTAAAACCATAGTCATCAATGGTGGTCTGGAAGACTTCACTGATTTTTTTTCTATCCATTAAAAGTTATTACAAAATAAATAAGTGGAAGAGCAAACAGCAAAAACAAGTCCCAGGAAAGAACAGTTATCATCCAAGTTACTTTAATATTATTAACTAAAATGTTCCGTTTTCAAAAAAAAATATGATGAACCATACAGAGAAGCAGAAGTGTGTGATACATATATAGCTTAAAAAGCAGGCAACAACAACAAAAACAAACAAACAAACAAAAAGCAGACAACAGGGCAGCCCGGGTGGCTCAGTGGTTTAGCGCCGCCTTCAGCCCAGGGCCTGATCCTGGAGCCCTCGGATCGAGTCCCACATCAGGCTCCCTGCATGGAGTCTGCTTCTCCCTCTGCCTCTCTCTCTCTCTCTCTCTTTCTCTCTGTCTCTCTGTCTCTTATGAATAAATAAATAAAATCTTTTTAAAAAAAGCAGGCAACAAAATATGCCTTTCATGGGAGAGATATTAAACACAGCAGAGAAAGACTTCAAAGCAGCTATTATAAATATGTTCAAATACCTGGATGAAATCTTATTTAAAGAATTAAAGGAAGGCATGATGACAGTGTAACTTAAAAAAAAAAAAAAAAGACTGTAGGGATCCCTGGGTCGCTGAGCGTTTTAGCACCTGCCTTTGGCCCAGGGCATGACCTGGACACCTGTGATCGAGTCCCACATTGGACTCCCTTCATGGAGCCTGCTACTCCCTCTGCCTGTGTCTCTGCCTCTCTCTATGTATCTCATGAATGAATGAATAAATAAATAAATAAAATCTTTAAAAATAAATAAATAAAAATTTAAAAGACCATAAAGATATAGAAATTAAAAAAAAGAAAGATGGACATTCTAGAGTTGAAAAGTATAATAAAAAATTTAAAAATCACTAGGGGTGTTCAATAGATTAGAGCTTGTAGAGATAGAATCAGTTAATTTGAAGATAAAATCTTAGATATTAGGCAATCTGAAAAACAGAGGGAAATGCAAATCAAAACCTCTGCACACCAGTCAGAATAACCAGTACCAAAAAGCAACAAATAACAAATGTTGGTAAGGATGTGGAGAAAAAGGAACCTTCCTACAATATTGGTGGGAATGTAAATTGATGCAGTCACTATGGAAAACAGTATGGAGTTTCCTTAAAAAAAATTAATAAGATAAATATCATATAATCCAGTAATTCCATTGCTGGATTTACTGAAAGAAAACAAAAACATCGGGATCCCTGGGTGGCGCAGCGGTTTAGCGCCTGCCTTTGGCCCAGGGCGCGATCCTGGAGACCCGGGATCGAATCCCACATCGGGCTCCCAGTGCATGGAGCCTGCTCCTCCCTCTGCCTGTGTCTCTGCCTCTCTCTCTCTCTGTGTGACTATCATAAATAAATAAAAATCAAAAAAAAAGAAAACAAAAACATCTACTTATTTTTAAAATTTTATTTATTTCAGAGATAAAGAAAGCACAAGCATGATAAACAGGCGGAGGGGCAGAGGGAGAAGCAGACTCCCAGCTAAGCAGGGAGCCTGATGCAAGGCTCCATCCCAGGACCTCAGGATCATGACCTGAGCTAAAGGCAGATGCTTAACTGACTCAGCCACCCACGTGCCCCAGAAACACCAGTTTAAAAGGTATAGGTAACACTATTGATGAGGGAGCAGAAGGCTATGTGAAGACAAAAGCATAAGCTGACACCCTACAACCTTCCTCCTCCCCCTCACTCCTGGGTATATTTATGACATTCTTCCAGGAAGCTCCCAACTCTCTTAATGTTAATGCTTTACTAGAGAGAAAAAGAACCTTTACTTGACAATGGCAAGGCCTCCAGTATCTTGTAGGTCCTCTCTAGCATGTGAAAGTTCTTTAGAAAACTTTCCTTTTTCCTTACCTCCCTCAACCCCATAGTATATAACCGCTTGCTGCTCACAACCCCAGTGCAGCTCTTTCTGCCCACAGGTCCTATCCTCGTGATTTAACAAAACCACCTTATTGCACCAAAGACATCTCAAGAATTCTTTCTTGGCTGTTGGCTCTGGACCTCACCCCGGCAAACCTAAACTATATTCCAAAACTACATCACTGTTTTTATTGCACATTATTAAATGATAGCTAAGATATGAAAGCAACTCAAATGTCTCTTGATAGATGAATGGATAATGAAGATAGTATACACACACACACATACACACACACACAATGGAATATTATTCAGCCATAAGAATGAAATCTTGCCATTTGCAACAACATGGACAGACCTACAGGGTATTATGTTAAGTGAAATAAGTCAGGGAAAGAAAGACAAATACCATAGCATTTCACTTATATGTGGAATCAAAACCAAAACAAACAATAACAATGAAAATAGAAAGAGATACATAAATATAGAGGACAATCTGGTGGTTGACAGGGTAGGGGTGGGGAAATGGGTGAAATTCAGGAAACAGATTCAGAGGTACAAATTTTCAGTTATAAAATAATAAACCATGGGGATGGAAAGTGCAGCATAGGGAATATGGTAAAAATTATTGTAATAACTTTGAGTGGTGACAAATGGTAACTACCCCTACTGTGGTGAATATTTATAATGTTTATAATTGTTGAATCACCATGTTGTACATCTGAAACTAATATAACATTCATATATATACATATATTCTAATATAATATATTTCAATTTTTTTAAAAAAGAGTCTTACATTGAGATCTAAACTTTCACCTTAAGAAACTAAAACAAGACAGGGATGTCCACTCTCACCACTGCTATTCAACATAGTACTGGAAGTCCTAGCCTCAGCAATCAGACAACAAAAAGACATTAAAGGCATTCAAATTGGCAAAGAAGAAGTCAAACTCTCCCTCTTCGCCGATGACATGATACTCTACATAGGAAACCCAAAAGTCTCCACCCCAAGATTGCTAGAACTCATACAGCAATTCGGTAGCGTGGCAGGATACAAAATCAATGCCCAGAAATCAGTGGCATTTCTATACACTAACAATGAGACTGAAGAAAGAGAAATTAAGGAGTCAATCCCATTTACAATTGCACCCAAAAGCATAAGATACCTAGGAATAAACCTAACCAAAGAGGTAAAGATTCTATACCCTAAAAACTATAGAACACTTCTGAAAGAAATTGAGGAAGACACAAAGAGCTGGAAAAATATTCCATGCTCATGGATTGGCAGAATTAATCTTGTGAAAATGTCAATGTTACCCAGGGCAATATACACGTTTAGTGCAATCCCTATCAAAATACCATGGACTTTCTTCAGAGAGTTAGAACAAATTATTTTAAGATTTGTGTGGAATCAGAAAAGACCCCGAATAGCCAGGGGAATTTTAAAAAAGAAAGCCATATCTGGGGGCATCACAATGCCAGATTTCAGGTTGTACTACAAAGCTGTGGTCATCAAGACAGTGTGGTGCTGGCACAAAAACAGACACATAGATCAGTGGAACAGAATAGAGAACCCAGAAGTGGACCCTGAACTTTATGGTCAACTAATATTCGATAAAGGAGGAAAGACTATCCATTGGAAGAAAGACAGTCTCTTCAATAAATGGTGCTGGGAAAATTGGACATCCACATGCAGAAGAATGAAACTAGACCACTCTCTTGCACCATACACAAAGATAAACTCAAAATGGATGAAAGATCTAAATGTGAGACAAGATTCCATCAAAATCCTAGAGAAGAACACAGGCAACACCCTTTTTGAACTCGGCCACAGTAACTTCTTGCAAGATACATCCACGAAGGCAAAAGAAACAAAAGCAAAAATGAACTATTGGGACTTCATCAAGATAAGAAGCTTTTGCACAGCAAAAGATACAGTCAACAAAACTAAAAGACAACCTACAGAATGGGAGAAGATATTTGCAAATGACATATCAGATAAAGGGCTAGTTTCCAAGATCTATAAAGAACTTATTCAACTCAACACCAAAGAAACAAATAATCCAATCATGAAATGGGCAAAAGACATGAAGAGAAATCTCACAGAGGAAGACATAGACATGGCCAACATGCATATGAGAAAATGCTCTGCATCACTTGCCATCAGGGAAATACAAATCAAAACCACAATGAGATACCACCTCACACCAGTGAGAATGGGGCAAATTAACAAGGCAGGAAACAACAAATGTTGGAGGGGATGCGGAGAAAAGGGAACCCTCTTACACTGTTGGTGGGAATGTGAACTGGTGCAGCCACTCTGGAAAACTGTGTGGAGGTTCCTCAAAGAGTTAAAAATAGACCTGCCCTACGACCCAGTAATTGCACTGTTGGGGATTTACCCCAAAGATACAGATGCAGTGAAACGCCGGGACACCTGCACCCCGATGTTTATAGCAGCAATGGCTACGATAGCCAAACTGTGGAAGGAGCCTCGGTGTCCAACGAAAGATGAATGGATAAAGAAGATGTGGTTTATGTATACGATGGAATATTACTCAGCTATTAGAAATGACAAATACCCACCATTTGCTTCAACGTGAATGGAACTGGAGGGTATTATGCTGAGTGAAGTAAGTCAGTTGGAGAAGGACAAACATTATATGTTCTCATTCATTTGGGGAATATAAATAATAGTGAAAGGGAATATAAGGGAAGGGAGAAGAAATGTGTGGGAAATATCAGAAAGGGAGACAGAACGTAAAGACTGCTAACTCTGGGAAACGAACTAGGGGTGGTAGAAGGGGAGGAGGGCGGGGGGTGGGAGTGAATGGGTGACGGGCACTGGGGGTTATTCTGTATGTTAGTAAATTGAACACCAATAAAAAATAAATTAAAAAAAAAAGAAACTAAAACAAAGGAGAGCAACATAGGCTGAAAGAAGAGAAGACTAAAGACTAAAACTGAGATTAATGCAATATGGATTCCAAAAACAATAAGGAAATAAAAAACCCCAAAGTTTGTCCTTTCAAAAGATGAATAAAATTGACAAATTTTAGCTGAACTCATCAACAACAAACGAGAATGAAGGATGAATGAAGAGACATTACTATTGACATTACAGAAGTGAAAAGATTATAAAGACTATATACAATTGTATTCCAACAAATCAGATAATTTAGATAAAATAGAAAAATTCCTGGAAAGACACAAACTACTAATACTGACCCAGGAAAAGGTAGAAAATCTTATGAGATGTGTAATAACAACAAAGAAGGAATTTAATGACTAAATAATCTAGTATAAAGAAAAGCCCAATTCTAGGAACATTTTTATTCTAAAACCAAATTTTAAAAAATTAAAACTAATCACTCATAAACTCTTCCAAAAATAGAGGAGGAAATAATTCCCAGCTCATTTTATGAGGCTATAAATTACTCTGAAAGCAAAACCAGGCATTACAAGCAAACACAAGAAAACATCAGAAGAAAACGGCCAACCAATATTCTTATAAATATTGATGCAAAAATTATCAACAATGTAACTAGAAAACCCAACCAACCAAAAAGTTAAAAAGGATTATACACCATGACTAAGTAGAATTTATCCCAGGGATAAAAAATTGGTTAACATCTGAAAACATTAATGTAATATGTCATTAGGACAAAGGACAAACATCACATGATTATCTCAATAGACAGATAAAGCATTTGACAAAATCCAACACCATTTTATGATAAAAACTAATCACTCAATTAGATATAAAAGGGAACTTACTTTGGTAATGATCATCTACAAAAACTCTTCAGTTAATGTCACATTTAATTGTGAAAGACTAAATGCTTACCCCTCTATCAGGAAAAGATTAAATAGATGCTTGCCTTTACCAAATATATTAAACCTGTGCTGGAGGTTTCAGCCCCTGCAGTTAGGCAATATATATAAATAAAAGGTATTCTGGTTGGAAAGTAAGGAATAAAACAATATTTATTTGGAGATGACATAATCTAGTACGTGGAACATCCAAAGGAATCCACTAAAACAAACAAATAAACAAACATTAGAACTAATGTGAATTCAGTAAATTTACATAATACAAGATCAATATATGAAAAATCAACTGTATTTCTATACATTACCAAGGAACAATCTGACAACAAAATTAAGAACATAATTCTATTTACAATAGCATAATAAGTAACTAATAATAACTTTAACAAAGTACAAGACTGATAACCACAAAAATCTGCAGAAGAAATAAAAGACACTAATAAATGGAAGGATATACCATGCTCATAGTTTGGAAGACAATATTGTTAAGATGGTGGTTCTTCCCTAAATTAATCTACATATTTAACACAATTCTTATCAAAATACCTGCTCTATATTTTTTACCAGAAATTAACACACCAATTTTAAAATTCACATTGAAATGCAAAGGACCCAGATTAATCAAAACATCTTAAGAGATTAAAAAAGAAAAAAATAGAAAATTTTGGAGACTCACACTTCCAATTTTAAAACTTGTTACAAATATACAGTAATCAACAAAGTGGGTTATTGGCATAAATATTCATATGTAAGTCAATGCCACAGAATTGAGGGACCAGAAATTAACCCTTACATTTAATAACGTTAATTATTTCCAACAGGATGTCATGACATTTCAAAGAAAAAATAATATTCTTTTTAACAAATAGTACTGGGAAAACGGTATATCCATGTGCAAAAGAATGAAATTGGAGTCTTTCCTCATATAACAAGAAAATAACTCAAAATAATTATAAAATTAGATGTTAAGTGCTAAACCTATAAAACTCACAGAAGAAAAATACAGGAGTAAGTCTTCATGATCTTGGCTTAGGCAGTAATTTCTTATTTATGACACAAAAAGCACAAGCCACAAAACAAAGATAGATTTCACTACATTAAATGAAAATCATGGGCAGCCCAGGTGGCTCAGCGGTTTAGCGCTGCCTTCAGCCCAGGGCGTGATCCTGGAGATCTGGGATCGAGTCCCATGTCGAGCTCCCTGTGTGGAGCCTGCTTCTCCCTCTACCTGTGTCTCTGCCTCTCTCTCTCTCTCTGTGTCTCTCATGAATAAATAAATAATTTTCTTTTAAAAAGGAAATTATTTGTGCTATAAACAATATCACTAAGAAGATAAAAATACAAGTCACTGAATGGGAAAAGAATTTCAAAGCACATATCTAATAAAGGATTTCAACCCAGAATATATACAAAATGCTTATAATTCAATAATGAAAAGATAGCCTGATTTAATTAATTAATTAATTAATTAATTATAAGTAGACTACACACCCCCTGTGGAGCCCAACATGGGGCTTGAACTCATGACCTTGAGACCAAGACCTGAGCCAAAATCAAGAGTTGGACACTTAACTGACTCAGCCACCCAGGTGCCCTACAAATAGTCTAATTTTAAAAAGGGCAAATGATCTGATAAATATTTCTCTAAAGAGGAGTAATGAGTGGTCAATATGAACATGAAAAAAATACTTAATATTATTAGTCATTATAGAAATGCAAATCAAAAACACAATGAATATCAGTTCACATTCACTAGCATGATTGTAATAAAACAGAAATTAACAAGTGTTGATTGGGATGTGGAGAAATTGGAACCCTCATAAATTGTTAGTGGGACTGTAAAATGGTACAACCACCTGGGAATACAGTCTGATAGTTCCTCAGAATGTTAAACATGAAAAAAAACAAAAACAACAAAAAAAAAAAAAAAAAAAAAAAGAATGTTAAACATGGAATTACCATAGTAACCCAGCAATTTAATTCCTTGATAATGAAAACATGTCTACACAAAAACTTCTATGCCAATATTCATGGCATTATTATTCATAATAGCCAAAATGTGAAAACCACCTAAAATATGATATAACCATATGATGGGATATTAATTGGCAATAAAAAGTCCTGAAGTACTGATACATGTTACAATGTGTATGAACCTTGAAAACAATTTACTATATGAAAGAAATGAGTCGCAATAGACCAGTATTGTATGATTTCATTTATATGAAATAGAATAAATGGATAATTCCATGGAGACACTATGTATATCACTGCTTCAGGATGAGAGGGATATGGGAGTAGCATGGGGAATAGATGCTAACGTACATGGGGCTTCTTTTTGGAATGATGAGAATATTCTAAAGTCAGATGGTTAGATGATTAGATGATAATGGTTGTACAACTGTATATACATAAAACTGTTGAATTGTACAATTTAAATGAGTGCATTTTATGATATATAAATTATTCCTTGATAGAGCTATTTTTAAAAAAATAGCCATTATTATAAACTATAGCTAAAATAATTTTACTAGTCCCCAAATGACCAAATAGGGCATTAATTTTGGGCATATGATACACATCAAGTATTGTTATGGAATTCAATTAGCTATGATACATACAGATTTAATGTGCTTTCTATTTAGAAAAAAGATCAAGGGAGAAAATTAGAAATTATGAGACATTTGGTTAATCCTTTATTTTACTATCTCATCATTATTGTGATTTAATCTAAAACATTTCAATTCATTTAAGAGGTTGGCATCATAATTGGATTATCATCCCCTCTAGATAGATAGCCAAATTGCCTCTACATGGTTTTCAGTAAAGAACATCTATGATCTCTCTTAGCACAGACATACTCTTTCTTACGTGTTATGAAAAACAGGTAAATTGAACTACATCAAAATGAAAAATATCTGTGCTCAGACTATCTTCTTTATTTCAGGAGTTATCCTCCTAGGGGACATGCAAGAATGCCATGATAGGGTTTCTCCAGCTATCTGATCTTCTTCTGAATTTAAAACTAGACTTTCTGAGGTTTCTAATGTGTCTGAAATTTTGTAGTTGGAATCCCTCTATCACGATGACCACTTTTATTAAAAAATATAATCATGGGCTCTATAAAAGACCCTCTTCATAAGAATCTGTAGTGGTAGAGCTCAATAATTATATATATTTTTAAATCCCTATGTAATCATATTTATTAGTATTTAAGAAGAATAGATTTAGCCTACATATGTCATTTAGGGTTTCTCTGGTGACTTATTCAAGAAAAATCACGTAAGATGTTTCATCTAGTTTGGAATCATAGGTAGACCTCTCCAGTAATTTATAACTTATCTTTATGTAGGGGAAGAATATCATCCTTCCCTCTTTCAACAATTATAATACGTGTTGTTTTATAAATTTATGACCTCTAGTTTGCTAATGTATTTCCATATTTTTGGTTTACTACAAAGACACATTTTTTCATTGGTTTACAATGTTTAATATATTATTGGCACATTATATTCTGAAAGTTTCCCTTTCTTCTAGTAAAGTGCAGTCTTTTTGCATGTTTCTCATCTTCAACTTACTCATTTTATCAGCCATTTTCAGTATATAAGAATATGTTCTAATTGTTTTTAAACTTTTGGTTTTGTTTTCATTTGTCTAATAGTGAGAAGTCTCCTTAAATTCCAGTATCTGGAAACAAGTTGGCATTTGGTAGCAATATGAGTATAATATAATAGTATAGTATATGTAAACCATGTACATATAAATAGCGCTATATATACAATTGTACATCTTTTATAGATATATAGTGTCACTTTTCAGTTAATATGTGTTAAATTTTTAAAAATTAATCCTTGTGTATAAATTACAGAGGATAGTTAGAATAATAAAACATAAATAGTAAGTCATGTCTGATGTCTCTAGGAGGTTATATGAATCATATGAGACTATAATAAGCTCTACATTATTATCAAGTTGATATTTAAGTAATTTACCTTAAAAATGATGTCACATATATTTATCTGACCCTACAATTTAATATACTGTTCTAGTATGAATAACCTAGTTATGGAGTTAAAATGACTCCCATCTTTCCTTCCTTGTATAATTCTGAATTATAAAAAAATAAAATAATTCCTATGAGACCTCTCTATATGTAAATGACAGAAGTGATAAAAGTTCTCATCTAAAGTATTAGCATGATTATCCACACACTTCCTAATTATTCCCTTCAGGGTTGCATTAAATCTTCCCAGTAGCTTATTGTGGGAATTCAACTATAGTCTTGAATTGCTTAATCTCAACTGCATCATACTTGAAAGAAAAGTTGTGTCCTTGTTAAGATTACTGGTAAAGTTCTCAGTAAGATTATGGCCAGCAAATCCTTGCCTAATGCTGAACTGTCAACAGAGGCATAGAAAAAGAACCAATGGATGCTACTTATCCATGGGTAAAGAGTTTACAAGTTCTCTTTTTTTGGTATCTGCTCTTTCCTTTGTTATGATATGTCTAGAACCATAATAGTTATCAATTGCTATCATTTCCATAGAGGCTAAAGCTTATTAGTAGTCTTTCTCTGATCATGTCCTTAGAAGACTTAGGTTAGCCCAGTGACCATCTTTAACCTTGGTGAATGTCACCAAGAACCCAGGTCTGGTGACTTCCAGACAATATCACTATTGTCTCAAAATGGGCCCTCTTCTAGATAAAGTCATGGTGGTTGTTCCTTGTGTGCATGACTTCTGGCACTCCTCATGACATTTTTCCAGTAGTAGCTTAAAGTTTTTATGTGTCCATGTTTCCCTGGAGCTTTTATAACTATGTAACAACAGGCTTTTTGGAGGGCTTCTCTAGGTGGTTGTTCTCTACTCTCTCAAACTAACTGGTAATCCTGGTGATAGCTATTAATTTGTAGCTCCTGCCATAAAATCAATCAGAGTCCCCTAGGGAAACAAGGTTGTGTAACAGTGCAGCATCATATCCTTGGCTTCTCTGAACCAATCCAGGCCTTGGAGAGAATGTTCTCTTACTCCCTTCCCACATCTTTTTTCAAGTTATAGTCATCAGGGTTCTTGGGATTATTTCCTGAAGTAGATCATAAAGAGCTCCCTCACTGTAGTTCTTATAGCCAGGTAGCTTGGTAAGGTACCCAACTTTTCCTCAGAAATAATATTGTCTTCCATAGTATACATTAACACAAAAGCAAATTTTAATCCAGAAAAAATGTTAATTTTACAACAATTTTTAATTTAATTTAACAGTTCCATTGAGTAAAATAAGCAATGACACTGCTGAGGGTCATTCATTATCTCTTGAAGAATTTTTCATATACACTAAAGTATATTTTTGGTTTTCAAGTTCAGGCAACAGTAACTAACAGTAACCCCTAATATGCTAAACCTCAATGATCTGGGATCAAACCAACAAGAATATTAATTTATCTATAATCGCTTTTGTATATTTAATTTAGTAGAGAAAAAATATCTCTGATATAAACTTGTTTTCTTATTATTTGGTTGAGTTAAAAACAAAGAAAAGAAAGAACAACAAAAACTACTTTCATATTGTACTCTGAGGTCAGTATTTATTTTGGGAATTCATATCTTCAAATCAAATCCTAGAAAATTACTGTTGATATTAATGATTGCCTCAATTATCAAGGCAACATAAAATATGTTCATTAGAATCCTCTTAAATATAGGAAATAAACTGAGGGTTGCTGGAGGGGAGGTGGGTAAGGAGTGGTAATTGGGTGATGGGCATTAAGGAGGGCATTGGATGCAATGAGTCCTGGATGTTATATGCACCTCATGTTTTACCAAATTCTACCTCTGAAACTAAAATTACACTATATGTGAACTAACTTGAATTTAAATAAAATTTTGAGAAAAAAACCCACATTAAAATAAAATTATACTATTATATGATATCATTATATCAATAAATAAGTAAATAAATAAATGTATTTATTGGCATCTACTCACTAAGAGGAAAATTTGTTTAAGTAATTTAGAAACAAAGGGTGAAATATAAATAATTGTGGCTAAATCCACAAATTCTGTTAGATAAAACAATCTAGTTGTTAACACTTGCATTTCTTGGAATGTGACTCCCTTAAAAATCAGATGTTTCATCAATCTTATTAGAGGGAAGCACTGGACTTTTCTTTATATTTTATTGAGGTATCATATTTCTACAATAATAAATTGGGGGAGGTATGCCTTGAGTGGGGGGGGCAGTGAAAAAGAAGGTACAGGTCGGAATAGTTTGTGAAGAACATCTGTCTCTGTCTAAGAGCCCAGACATCTACCTAGGTCAGTCGAGAATTTTCTTAAATTGAAGTAGCAAAATTTCATGATACCAGCTTTGTTTTATAGAGAGTGTACTTCCCCTTTCTTTAGATTCCCCTGAAAAAAGTGAATATATTTTAGGAGAGTAGACAGTTGAAATGCTCTATTTCTTTGACCTTTAAAATATTTTCAACAGTGAACAGCTGGCCACTCTGCCCCTTTCCCAGAGGCTGCTTAGGCTGTAAACAGGAGGCAAAGTAGAACTGCAGCCAATCTAATTATGGAATATTGAAAAGGTCAAAGCATTGCCCTAGGCTACAAAATAGTAAGATCTTCATTTAAAAGAATGCCAAATGTCCTAGTCGGTAAATGGAAGAGTAACAGCTTGTATTTCTTATAGAATTAGTATTTGGAAGCTATTTCCCAAAATAAATTTTTGACCTACCAAACATGTTAAAATGCTATTAAAAATTGTCCAGAAAAGCAGAAGTAATACGGATTGTGGTAGTATCTTCTCACCTTAAGGATAATGTAACTTATGTATAACATAGTGTGTCAGTCAGGAGAGATGCAGAATCACTAAGTGTTACGAAATAAGAGATTTATTATAGAGGTTAGTTCTTATGCAAGTGTAGAAACATAAAAATGTCTATGGAGGGCTGTTGCCTCTGTATCTGGTGGTATTCCTGAAGTTGCTGTAATTAGTAGAGCTGACACTTGGGAAGAAAGTCTGAATGTTAAAAAAGGAAAGAATATAAACAAGCTGGAATCCACGAGATCAAATTGGAATCCATGAAAACAAATTAGAATTTATAAGGTCAAACTGCAGTCCATGTTTGTCCCTATCACTTTGCCCTCAACAACACAGATGACCTGAAGAATGAGTTGATGTCCTTGTCATGGAGCTATATATATGCCTGGATTGGGACTTGGAGAAGTTAGAAGTGGAGATCTAGTGGACATTGGGGAGCTATTTGACTACCCACAGCTCTGTGGTGACCCACTCCTACTTTTTAAATTTTGTGCAAATTGCTCTTGTGGTAAATCAAATCCAAAACTATACAGGGTTCAAGTTTAACTATGTTGACACAATAACAAAACCACCATGGCCCATCAACAGAAGCATCTTGTAAGAGGGCTGAGAAGTGTATGAGAACTAAGTACTATATTTTGTAATATGAGATATTTAAGAGTTCATATGGATGTCTCTGGTATTATCTAGATTCTGTCCTTTCATATGCAAAACAATCAAGAGCTAGATACATCCTATTTGGAAAGCGAATTTCAGAGGTTTTCCATAGGGAATAGGGAAATAACACAATTGAGCTTATGTGAAAAGGTATCTCAATGCTGAAGATAGCTGAAAAAAATAAATTGCAAAGTCAAGTTAAATCTACTCATTTTGCCTTCTGCATCCTGTAAGAACCCCTATGATGAATTTTATGCTAATAGATAACCATGGGGTTTGCATGTGATGAGAAATACACTTACTGGAGGAAACAGAGATTTTGGAACAGATTCCCTGAGGGGAGAATCTGAGCTAGCTGATTGGAAATCCCCAGTGACCAATCAACTTCTCATTTAGTTGAATTTCTGAACAGATTTTTTGGATTGAACCTGAAGTAGTCTTTCTAAATCCTTTTTAAAAATAATGTTTTAATTTCAAGCAAATTGTTCACATTCCCTATCCAACTAAGAATATTTTTTCCTTAGGATTGACTCAGTTATCTTATTTTATAAATGATATTTGTGTCCAATTTAGTCATTAGAATGCATTTCTAACGAGATCAGAGATGTCACACAAAGCCCACATGACCTTAACCCACAGTGTCAGATAATTCCAGCAATAATATGTTCCCTTTGTGATAAGTACCATGGGAATGGGTTAGAAATGAATGGTCTAGATTGTTTCCCTTGAGTCATTTTCATGTGAATTTAAACTTTCCAGCCATGTTCATAAAAAATAGATTATTGCCCATAGCAACCCAGTGGGTGATCAGTTCATTAAAATTAATTTCATTGGACTGCATAGGAATGCTTGAGGAAAGTAGGATGCAGTTGCTTTGATTTCAATGCCCACAGAAATCTTCTGACAACGATTGTTGTAACTATAGTATAGATTTCTTCAGCAAACTCCAAAAAGCCCTTCCCTGTTGCATTAATTCTTCAGCCCCAGACTGACATTACCTAGACTTACTTCTGTTTGAGAAATTAATCCTCTTTGTCTGTTACTTGCCCTCTTTATTTCAAATATTTGACCCAGATAAATAGACATGTCACAGACTTGTCCTTCATGCTTAGCATTTCATGACCAGGTTATATAACTTTTAGTCTGTACCATATTATTATCATATAAAATAAGTGAAATCACTTTACCCTGATACAGGTCCTAGAATTGTTCATGGCTTAAGCAGGTAGACATGCATTCTATAAACACATATGAGTAAACTTAACCATAATGTATAACAAGAGGTAATGACAAATATAACTCAGACATGGGTTATTTTTAGAATGTGTGTATGTGTGTTCTACATATATATATATAGAGAGAGATTTTCTCAAGACAACCAGTTTTGATAACTTGCCTGAGAACATTGACAATTTTGATGAACTTTTGAGAATAATGAGCATTTTCTCTGAAAACTTCTACTTGTTTGCCACCAAATAGAGACTATCCAATCAAATTCAACACCTCAGTCTTAGAACCATGAGGCCATGGTTAGGGAAGACAATTCATTTTATCCAAGAACTATCTTGATACATAAATGAAATTCTTAGGTTTTTAACTCCCCACACTAAAATTGTGTGTGTACCTGCATTTTTGACATTCTGTGAATATACTTGAAAGGTCATTTATTTACTTTTATAGTTTTAACAAAGTAATTCTTGGATCAATTATACTTTTCCTCATGTTGTGCAAAGCATTTTAATAAGTTCTCTTACCAGATATGAATGGCATTCCTTGAATCAGGCTATATTTTGTATCATATTTATTGTCTGAAAACAAAAAAGGCATAAGAAATTAAGAAAACAGCAATGAAACAAGCATTAAAAAATATAAGCTGATACCAATTTTTGTTGGTCTTATATTTTCAAACATCCCTTTAAGTGATTTTTCTCTTTCTTTTTTTTTTTCAGAGGTTCAATATCTCTTTGCTTTTCTAGGATTTACATTTCATTACATGGACTCACTTGCCAGTAGCTCTTTGGTATTTATACTTCCATTTACTAATTGAAAAGTATTTACTTTTGGGGGTTTTGAAAAATAATTTATTAGAAATGACCTTTTTTACATAACTCAAAAGAGTAGTTATAATTTCAGGAATAGAAGTAGAAATTCTTTGAAGACTATCTATTGCAAGTTAATCTTTTTATTTAAGCCTAAGATATAGACCCAAAAGAATTCTACTTGGTCATTTAGGCTTATAGCAAGAAAGTGATATAGTAGTTGAATAAATCATTTGAATATGTTTTAAAGAAGCTTAGAAAAAAATGGCAGACTAGGAAGTTCCAAGTCCATTTCCTCCATGGAAATATCAAAAAATAATCAGAAACCAGCTGACTGAATCTTACAGCAGCTCTGGGAAACAGTCAAAGGTCTATAGCAACCTAAGTAAATGCGCAGTTAAGATAAAGTCACATTCAAAATATCAGGAAATTTTATGGCATCTTTAATTGATCTTGCCCCAACTCTTTCCTGGCATAGGTGGTCTTGGTCTAAAGGAAGTGGCAGACCAGTTCCAGATTTCCTCCTGTGAGTCAAAGAGACATTACTCATAATGTTCTAAGCTGCCTGGAAGGTGCTTAAAGGACTGGTTTCCATCTTGCCTAACTCAGATCTCAGGAAAAGTGGTAGCCACTGTTTGTAAAAGTTACAAGGGAACTAAAGAACCACAGATGTCTGGGCCAAGATTTTACTATGTAGACATAAAATAGATCATCAAAGAGCAGGGGGTCTCCTTCTCCATCTCCCTCTGCTGCTGCCCCATTTTGTGCTTTCTCTCTCATAAATAAATAAATAAATAAATAAATAAATAAATAAATAAATAAAATCTTTTTTTAAAGAAAGTCATTTGAAATTATCATTTGAGGAGCAGAATGATAGAGTGAAGAAAAATGACAGAGCCTAAGGGACATTTGGGATACTATCATAAGGACCAATACATACATTAAGGAAGTCCCAGAAGGAAGTGGGAAAGAAAAAGGGACAGAGAGATTATTTGAAAAAATATTGACCAAAAACTTACCAAATTTAAGGAAAGATAAATGTACAAATCCAAGAAGCTCAATGAACTATAAACAGAATAAATCCAAAGAGACTCACACTGAGACATATTATAATGAAACTGTCAAAAGCCAAAAACATAATTTTGAAAGCAGAAGAAAAAAAGTCATCATATACGAAGTATCCTCAATAAGACTATCAGGTGATTTACCAGCAAAAACCTTGGAGGCCAGAAGGCAGTAGGAAGATATATTGAAACTGTTGAAACAAAACAAACAAACAAACAAAAAAAGAAAAGAAAACAAACAAACGTAAACATGGAATTCTGTATCTGACAAAACTGTTCTTCAGAGCTGAGAGAAATTAAGACATTCCCGGGTAATCAAAAGCCAAGGGAGTCCATTGCCACTAGACTTGCCCTACAAGAAGTGCTTAAAGGAGTTCTTCAAATTGACACGAATGGACTCTAGACAGGAACTCAAAGCCATCTGAAAATATAAATATCTCTAGTAAAGCTAAATACATGGGCAAATATACAAACTAGTATTATTGTACTTTTAGTTTGTAAGTTCGCTTTTGAGTTTCTACAAATAAAATACAAAGGTATAAAACCAGTTACAAATCTATGATAATAAATACACAACATATAAAGATGAGATTTGTGACATCAATAACATAAAATGAGAGAGCTGTAATCACATAGAGATTTTTCATGCAATTAAGTTAGTATCAATTCAAATTAGGTTGTTAAAACTTTGTCATATGTAATCCCCATAGTTACCATAAGGAAATTATCTATAGAATGCATATGAAAGAAAATGAGAAAGGAATCTATATGTCTCACTAGAAAATCAATAAACACACAAAAGGAGGTAATAGAAGAAATTGGAGGCATAAAAAACCCCAGAAACCTGTAAGACATATAGAAAACAAATAGCCAAATGGCAAAAGTAAGTCCTCCCTTATCAGTATGTATGTATGTACGTATGTATGTATTTATATTTTTTAAATATTTAATTTACTTATGAGAGAAAGAGAGAAAGAGAGAGAGAGCATGAGCATGAGGGAGGGGCAGAGGGAGAAGGAGAAGCAATCTCCCCACTGAGCAGGGAGCCCAATGTGGAGTTCAATTCCAGGAACCTAGGATCGTGACCTGCACTGAAGGCAGACATCTCACTGATTGAGCCCCTCAGGTGTCTGTATTTATTTATTTTAAAGTAATTTCTATACCCAACGTGGAACTCAAACTCACAACCCTGAGACTGAGAGTCTCCTGCTCCACTGACTGAGCCAGCCAGGTGTCTCATTAGTATTTACTTTAAATGTTAAGTATATTAGATGTACCCCCCCTCCAATCAAAAGATAAAGATTGGGAAAATGGATAAAAAACAAAAACAAAAACTATGATCCAATGATTTCTGGTCTAGATGAGAATTACTTTAATACAAAGACACAAATAGGTTGAAAGTGAAAGGATGAGAAAAGATATTCCATGTAAATAGTAGCCAAAAGAGGGTGGAAAAGGATATACTAATATTGAACAAACTAGAATGCAAGTCAAAAATTGTTACAAGAGACAAAAAAGAGATGTAATATACTGATAAAAGGGTCAATTAGGCAAGAAGATATAACAATTATGAACATATATACACTGAAAATCAGCACTCCAAAATATATGACACACACATTGACAGAATTAAAGGAAGAAAAAGACATTCCTACAATAATAGTTGCAGACTTTAATACCCTATTTTCAATAATGGATAAAACATCAAGGAAGATAATTAATAAGGCAATAGAAGACTTGAAACATACCATGAATCTCTTGGACCTAAAAGACATCTATAAAACACTCCACATACCAACAGCAGAATACACATTTTTCTCAGTAAACATGGAACATTCTCCAGGATAGACCATATGTTAGAGCAGAAAACAAGTCTTAATAAAAGTGAAAAGATTGGAATCATAAAATGTATCTTTTCCAGTCACAATGGAATGAAACTAGAAATCAATGACAGAAGGAAAACTGAAAAATTCAGAAACGTGCAAATTAAACATACTTAATCACACTTAGACAACCAATGAGTCAAGAAAGAAATCACAAGGAAATTATAAAATACCTTGAGGCAAATGAAAACAAAAACGCAACATACTAAAAGTCACGTAATGCAGCATAAAAGATATTAAGAGGGAAATTTGTAAATACTTATATTAAAAAAGAAGAGAGATCTCGGGTACCTGGGTGGCTCAAGTGGTTGAGCATCTGCCTTTGGCTCAGGTCATGATCCCAGGGTCCTGGGATCGAATTCCATATCAGGCTCCTCGCAGGTAGCCTGCTTCTCCCTCTGCCTGTGTCTCTGCCTCTCTCTCCCTCTCTGTGTCTCTCATGAATAAATAAATAAAATCTTAAAAAATAAGAGATATCGCAAATAAATAATCTAACTTTTTATCTTAAGAAACTAGAAAAAGAAAAACAAACTCACCTTAAAGCTAGAAGAAGAAAGGAAATAATAATGATTTCAGTGAAGATCGAGAATAAAAAAATGATAGGGAAAAAACAATGGAACCAAAAGTTGTTCCTTTATTAAAATCAAGAAAATCAACTAATATTTAGTTAGATTAACTAAGAAAAAATTAAATCGTTATAATCAGAAATGGAACTGGGAACATTATGACCTGTTTTGAAGAAATCAAAAGAAATGTAAAAGAAAGATATGTATATTTATGTACCAACAAATTAAATAATCTATATGAAATAGATGAATTCTTAGAAATGTACAGCCTACCAGGACGGAATCATGAAGAAATAGAAACTCTGAATAGACTTATAACCAGTAATAATCCCCCTCCACAGACATATAACAAAGATAAAACTCAATCTGCATTGCTTCATTGGTGAATTCTATCAAATATTCAAAGAAGATATAACTCCAATTCCTCTTTAACTCTTCCAAAATTAATGAGGGAATCCTTCTGAACTTAGTATTTGAGACCAACATCACTCTCATACCAATGCCAGGCAAATATACTACAAGAAAATTACAGACCAATATCCTTTATGAATATCAATGCAAAAATTCTCAAGAAAATACTAGCAAACCAAATTCAGCAGCATATTAAAATGATTATACATTATAATCAAGAGGAATTATATTTCTGAAATATAGCCACATGAAGAGTTTCTTGGGTAACTATTAATAAGTTTATATTAACAAAAGTTGTCTCACTACTCAGTGGATGATGGTCCATTACAAGAAAACAAATCACAAAACTTCTAAACAGAGAGAAAAATAGTGCCTCTCATAAAACAGAAATTAATTCTCTAAAATGATTGTCAACTTAGAACATAGAACATGGGTCTACAGTGACTTTCTAAATGTGAAATCAGTGTACAGAATCTTATTAATGACCATTTTAACATTTATATTAAATGTTACATTAAATATTCAGCCCTAGCTATATACTCAAAGGACGAGTTCATTTATTTTTAGGTTCATTTAATAGTTTTAAATACCAATTCTATACTACATCTTATTTTTCATAAATGAAAATGTCTCATGAGAAATAGCTCTTTTCCCAATGAGTACCCTGAATTTTGTAATACTTACAACTTATTTCTCATTATTTCTCATTACTCATTACTAAACATCACGTTTCAAGCACGGTGTGCTTACTATCGCCATATTATTACTCACAAAGCAAAATAATAGAGAATGTTACTGACTCTAACCTTAGCCTCACAGAAATCAAGGAGAAAATGAAATAGAATGAAACAATAACTATTGTTTTTTTATGTATCTATATTTTCTGAATAAATGTATTATCCAAATGAAGCGTTAGTTCTTAATGCTATCCTTTAGAGACTATCCTTTCCCCACTTGATGTTCCTGACTCCCTTATCAAATATTAGTTGACTATGTAAATATTAACGTTAGTTTTGGGGGGCTCAACTTGTATTGAAAACACAGGTACACAGTGCACAGTTCCACAGTACACAGGTATCAGATTAGTGGTTAATCAAATGTCATAATGAATACGTTAGTTTATTTATTATATACATTTATTATATACATATTTTAGTTTAGTAGGTCCTTTTGATCAAATATTTTATTATTTTCCAGAGATAAAATATCTCCAAGTGTTTTTCGCCTTTCCAATGTGTATTGAGATGATATATACATTTCATATAATTTTGTTGACAGTTGGTATTATTAATTGATCTCTGATCAATTGAATCTCTTATTTCCCATAACATCACATCATCCATTTAAAGCAATGGATAGAATATCTATTGAAAGGGGATTCTTTCGGGTATTTTCTTTGGAAACTGACATTTTATCCAGTAAATATTATTATTACATGTGGAGGTAAGGAAAGAAAAGTTACATTGTCTGTCATAATTTACTTGTCCTCACTTGGGTTTTCATCCATCACAAAGATACATTATTGAGCTCCTGCCACAAAAAAAAAAAACAAAAAACAAAACAAAAAAAAAAACATGTCAGCAATGACAAGGGTTAACAAAACATGGGAAAGACATAACCTTGTGTCTCTGGGTTGTTTCAATGCTATGATGCAGATTCTGTGAATACCACTCATGTAGAGCTAATGACAGACATGCACAAAAAAGGTTGGCAATGTTAACACAAGTAGGTCACTTCTTTCCATTCCACAATAAAAATGGTAAATGGATTATTAGGAAGAATTAATTATGGGTTGACTGGCCAATTAAATTAATTTAAATAGCTGCTCTAGTAAGCTTGTGTACACAGAATCATAGATAAACGTACATAAACAGCACTAATGGGGACAGGAGAGTGACCAGAAATGAGAAGACACAGGTTCTTTGACTAATCACTTATTTTCTATAACTCTGATTCCTTAGTTAAATGAAGATAATATTTCCTATGTATACTACTCAAGATTGTTAGATTCATGGGGAAAAAAATAAATGTGAAACAACTTGCTGTACTTCTGTTGTAAAGCACTTTATAAAAAGTGCTGGCTTTCATTTTTAGTTTGTTTTGCTTTACACAGCAAATATATATATATATATATATATATATATATATATATATCAATGATTTTAAATGAAAATTTTTCCCTGAAATTATTTATATAAAGAGTGTTGAAATCCTAGAGGAGGTGATATTTTGTTGATGTTCAGTTCAGTCATGTATTAAATAAAAGGTAGAATATTCATGCATTTATTTGATAAATATTTGTTGAGCAACTACTAAGTACCAGCCATTGTTCCAGGTGCAGGGGATACAGAAATGAATAAAGATAAATCTCTGTTCTTGTGGTCCTCACATTCTAGTAGAGAAAGACAGACAATAAGCACAATAAATAAGTAAATTATACAGTCTGTTGGCAGTTAGTGTTATAAAGAAAAATAAATCAAGTAAGGAAATAATGAGTGTTGATGTGAGTGTTCAGTTTTGAGTAGGATGGTCAGGGAAGATTTCATTGAGAGCATTTGATATTTGTGCAAATACCTGGAGAAGATAAAGAAGCAAGCCATGCAAACAATGGAGAAATAAAGGTGCATTGGAAACAGAGTGTGCAAAGGTCCTAGAGTAGGAGGATTTTCCAGGATCAACTGGAAGAGACCAGGGTAATTGGAGGAAGAGATCAAGGGGGAAACTGGCTAACAGTAAGGTTGTAAAAGTAACAGGAAGCCATATTGTTTAGGAATTTGTAGGCTTTGGCATTTACACTGAGCAACATGTGGTGCCACTGAAATGTTTATGTTTCAAAAGGATCAGTCTAGCTATTATGTTGTGTGAATGCAGTGGGGATGAGGGGCCCAGGTGAAAGAAGGGAGAACAGGGTGGTATTGTAATCATCCAGATCTGAGATGATGGTGATTTAGACGAGGGTGGCAACAGTGGAGGTGGTAAGAAATGGGGCACCTGGTGGCTCAGTCAGTTGAGCATCCTGACTCTTGGTTTGGCTCAGGTGGTCAGATCAAACCTGTGTGGGGCTCTGCACTCAGCAGGGAGTCTGCATGGACTTTTTAGACATCTTCATTTCATATGCACATTAGGTACACAATTAGAGATTGCAACTTGGCAGTTGTGTATATGAGGCAGGAAAGAATTCCTCGCTGGACACATGGATTCAGGATTCAGCAGTACATAGATGTTATTTAAAGCCATGGGGCAGGATGAGACCACCAACAGAGTGTGCATAGAGAGACAAGATGGCCGCATCCTAAACCCTACCAGAAATAAGAGGTGATGAGGATGAGGTGAATAAGAAAAGGAGAATGAGAAGGATCAGATCATGATGTAAGAGAAAATTCAAGAGTTTTCGGGATCCACAGCCAAATAAAGGTGTTTATGGAGGATAGGCGTTAAACCAGGTCAAATGAAATATATCTTCTATACCATGTATATTCTAAGAACATGGCCTAGATGATCAGAGATGATAAATAGTACTTTCTACGTAATAGCATAATTACTACTCTACATGCATGATCTATGTACATGTAATCCTTACAACACCACGATGGGCTAGAATGGTTATTATTTCAATTCCACGGATAGTTAAAATGATCCGTAACAAAAAACATATTCTCATGCTTCAATCTTTATTGTAAAACAATTCTACTGACTTTCAGATAAAATGAACTTATTTTTAATAAGAAATATGTCATTTCTTTTACTAAGCTAAAATCAAGTTCATGTTTGTTATAACCTATGCATACACATAAAAACTCAATATGAAATATATAACTTAAGGAGGGATTTTTAAAAGTATATTATAATAAAGTGGTTTTTCAGTATGTAGCTACTTGGACACAACTACAAAAGATGCCACAATAAAGTAGTTAGATGCTTGTACCTGTATAGACTATGGCCACAAATGTGAAAGCTAAAAATGCAAATCAATTTAAGAATTTTCTTTTTTTTTAATTAATTTTTTATTGGAGTTCAATTTGCCAACATATAGCATAACACCAGTACTTATCCCACCAAGTCCCCCCCTCAGTACCCATCACCCAGTCACCTCAACCCCCCAACCACCTCCCTTTCCACCACCCCTTGTTCGTTTCCCAGAGTTAGGTGTCTCTCATGTTTTGTTACCCTCACTGATATTTTCACTAATTTTATCACCTTTCCCTTTATTCCCTTTCACTAATTTTTATATTCCCCAAATGAATGAGACCATATAATGTTTCTCCTTTTCTGATTGACTTATTTCACTCAGCATAATACCCTCCAGGCCCCTCCATGTCGAAACAAATAGTGGGTATTCATCGTTTCTAATGGCTGAGTAATATTCCATTGTATACATAAACCACATCTTCTTTATCCATTCATCTTTCGATGGACACTGAGGTTCCTTCCACTGTTTGGCTATTGTGGACATTGCTGCTAGAAACATTGGGGTGCAGGTGTCCTGCCATTTCACTGCATCTGTATCTTTGGGGTAAATCCCCAGCAGTGCAATTGCTGGGTCGTAGGGTAGATCTATTTTTAACTCTTTGAGGAACCTCCACACAGTTTTCCGGAGTGGCTGCACCAGTTCACATTCCCACCAACAGTGCAAGAGGGTTCCCCTTTCTCCACATCCTCTCCAACATTTGTTGTTTCCTGTCTTGTTAATTTTTGTCATTCTCACTGATGTGAGGTGGTATCTCATTGTGGTTTTGATTTCTATTTCCCTTATGGCCAGTGATGCGGAGCATTTTCTCATGTGCTTGTTGGTCATGTCTATGTCTTCCTTTGTGAGATTTCTGTTCATGTGTTTTGCCCATTTCATGATTGGATTGTTTGTTTCTTTGCTGTGGAGTTGAATACATTTTTAAAATCTTAGATACTAGCCCTTTATCTGATAGGTCATTTGCAAATACCTTCTCCCATTCTGTAGGTTGTCTTGTAGTTTTGCTGACTGTTTCTTTTGCTGTGCAAGCTTTTCATCTTCATGAAGTCCCAATAATTCATTTTTGCTTTTGTTTCTCCTGCCTTCATGGATGTATGTTGCAAGAAGTTGCTGTGGCCAAGTTCAAAAAAGGTGTAGCCTGTGTTCTCCACTAGGATTTTGATGGAATCTTGTCTCACATTTAGATCTTTCATCCATTATGACTTTATCTTTGGTATGGTGTAAGAGAATGGTCTAGTTTCATTCTTCTGCATGTGGATGTCCAATGTTCCCAGCACCATTTATTGAAGAGACTGTCCTTTTTCCAGTGGATAGTCTTTCCTGCTTTGTCAAATATTAGTTGATCATAAAGTTGAGGGCCCATTCCTGGATTCTCTATTCTGTTCCATTGATCTATGTGTCTGTTTTTGTGCCAGTACCACACTGTCTTGATGACCACAGCTTTGTAGTACAACTAAAATCTGGCATTGTGATGCCCCCAGCTATGGTTTTCTTTTTTAATATTCCCCTGGCTATTTGGGGTCTTTTCTGATTCCACACAAATCTTAAGATGATTTGTTCCAACTCTCTGAAGAAAGTCCATGGCATTTTGATAGGGATTGCATTAAATGTGTAAATTGCCCTGGGTAGCACTGACATTTTCACAATATTAATTCTTCCAATCATGAGCATGGAATATTTTTCCATCTCTTTGTGTCTTCCTCAATTTCTTTCAGAAGTGTTCTGTAGTTTTTAGGGTATAGATCCTTTACTTCTTTGGTTAGGTTTATTCCTAAGTATCTTTTGCTTTTGGGTGCAATTGTAAATGGGATTAACTCCTTAATTTCTCTTTCTTCAGTCTCATTGTTAGTGTATAGAATTGCCACTGATTTCTGGGCATTGATTTTGTATCCTGCCACATTGCTGAATTGCTGTCTGAGTGCTAGCAATCTTGGAGTGGAGTCTTTTGGGTTTTCTATGTACAGTATCATGTCATCTGTGAAGAGGGAGAGTTTGACTTCTTTGCCAATTTGAATGCCATTTATTTCTTTTTGTTGTCTGATGGCTGAGGCTAGGACTTCCAGTACTATGTTGAATAGCAGTGGTGAGAGTGGACATCCCTGTCTTGTTCCTGATCTTAGGGGAAAGACTCCCAGTGTTTCTCCATTGAGAATGATATTGGCTGTGGGCTTTTCCTAGATGGCTTTTAGGATGCTAAGGAATGTTCCCTCTATCCCTACACTCTGAAGAGTTTTGATCAGGAATGGATAGTGTATTTTGTCAAATGCCTTCTCTGCATCTATTTAGAGGATCATGTGATTCTTGTTTTTTTCTCTTGTTGATATGATCTATCACATTGATTGTTTTATGAGTGTTGAACCAGCCTTGCACCCCGGGGATAAGTCCCACTTGTTCATGGTGAATAATCTTAATGTACTGTTGGATCCTATTGGCTAGTATCTTGTTGAGAATTTTTCCATCTGTGTTAATCAGGGATATTGGTCTATAATTCTCCTTTTTGGGGATATTTGTCTAGTTTTGGAAATAAGGTGATGCTGGCCTCATATAACGAGTTTGGAAGTACTACATCTCTTTCTATCTTTCTGAAGAGCTTTAATAAAATAGGTATTTAAGAATTTTGAATAGCCAATTCAAATACCATGTAACTTTCTGAATGGTAGGCAAGGCTTGGTAAGTTTTAAACAAATGAATGTACATGTACAGTATTTCCTCAATTAGTATCTCATTTTATATGCTAGTTACGTTGTGAAGAATTGTGTTTATTAAAATTAATAATGTTTATATGTATCCTGGAGTTTGCTTTTGGCTCATATAGTCTTCCAGATATTCATTTAGCTCAGATAATATGATTTATATGAATGTCTAACAGGACATTCAAAAGTTGTTCAAGACTCAAGACCATTTTCTTTGGCTCCTAAGCATTGCATCCTTGGCTCCTACACACTAAATGCCAGTAGAGCCCACTCCCCCACAATTATCATGATGGAACTGTCCCCTCAAATTTACAAAATGATCTCTAGGGGTTAGTGTCAGTTATTTTGAGAATTACTGGTTTGAAATATGCTCTTTATACTCTCCCCTGCAAAAGAGTCAGAGGGTATTACAGCTAAAAAGACATTAACTCTTAGCTAATTAAAAAGTGTTACAATAATAAATTCCATTAGAGTAGAAATAAAATAAATTCAAAATAAAGTTCTTAAACAAATATTTCATGGCTTATACGTCAGAATGTGAGGAGCACACCTTTCTCCTGAGCTGAAAGCACCAAAACACTTGTCTCATCAGGGCATTCCACTAAAATATTTGCCATCACAAAGACCCATCCTAGGCTGAAAGCCAAAACACTATTAATGCTGAGCAAAATAACTTGCATTTTTCCTAGAGATTCATAAATTACTTTCTAAGTACAAACAGTAAGAGAAACACCATATGGGACTGGTACTAATAATACTTTTGATTGGCTAATATACCAGAACTAGGCAAATTAAACTTACTTTTAAAATTCTGACTTAGAGATAGGGATGGTGGATGGAATGCTCTAACCCTCTAGCCTGAATATCTGAGAAAGAATTCTAACATTACAAAGATTCAAAACTTGAAAGTCCATGCTAAATTAAGATCTTTTAAGTTTGCTTTTACTTCAAGGTGTGTGTGTGTGTGTGTGTGTGTGTGTGTGTTAATGAATCAGTAATGATGGGGATTTTTTTTTAATATGGACAGTTCTGCAAAGTATCCATCTAAAATGCTGATTATGCCAAGATCTGTGATTATCTAAAGAAAATAGGTATTCCAAATGAAGGCTTTCTTTTTAAGCAATCATCTCTTTTTTTGTTGATACACTCTAGGATCAACACAATCAAATGTTCTACTTTATACAATTGTCAGGATTTAGATGTTTTGAAATTTGAGACATATTTATAAAAGGTCTCCCTTTCAGTGTACCAAATACTAACATCATCAATAGCAAAGCACAGGTGATCTGGCCAACTTAGCTGTTATTTTTCTGGCTCAAGCTAGAAACTGCATGGCCCCCATCCTTGTCCCAGTCCTTATATCTGGACCTTGTTCCCTGAAATTGTGGAAGTGTGCTAAGTCATTATCTGTATTCCAGGATAGCTCTGGATGACTAAGAGAATGAAATTTCATTAATGGAACTATGGAAATGATAAAAGGGGGGCTTATCTGGGTAAAAGAGAAGGCATTTTATTTGAGATCCGATGAAGAACACTGGAATATTAGAATATTCAAGTAATAACACTGAAATATCCAAGCAATGATATCCAGTACACAAACAAAACTAATGCTTGTGAGAAAAATCACATCTAGAAGCCAAAAGTCAGATATGATAGTTGAGATCATAGTCATAATGAGGATGCTGAAAAGAGTAGAATATGGTGACAAGAATAGTTGGTACAGAGGGGGGCGGGGCAAGCTGGCGGAGGAGTGGGGGCCTCACCCGGCCCCACCAACTCATCTAGATAACTTCCAGATCATCCTGAACACCTACAAATTTCACCTGAGATTTAAAGAGAGAACAGCTGGAACGCTACAGAGAGAAGGGTTTTCGCTTCTAACGAGGTAGGAAGACAAAAAAAAAGAATTAAAAAGCACCCAGTGGGGAAGGGACCCCACGAGGAGCCGGCCTAAGGCCGGGAGGGCAGAGCCCCAGGACAGGAGAGCCCAGCCCCGGAGAAGCGGGAACTTTAACTTCTTCCCGGACGGAAAGGCACTCGCGGGGAACTCTGGCAGGATCTTAGGAGGGGCAGTGGAGCCCCCAGGTTCCCGGGGTCACTAACAGAGAAGGGAGGCCGGAGGAGAGGCCCCGCACCCCATTGGCCGAGCGCAATAAAGGGCTGGAGCGCCCGGGGGGGCCCCGGGAGCAGCTCAGGCGGCTCTGTGTGAAGGGGGCTGCCCGGCAGGGAGCCCAGGGTGCCCAGGGTGCCGGGGGACACAGCCCAGGATCCGGCGCCACCCCCCCCCCCCACAGGTGGAGGCCGGGAGGGCCCAGGACAGTGAGGAGGATCCTGCCACCGGGCGCCCCCAAGCTCTGCAGGTCAGCACCCCCCCCCCCCGCCCGGAGAAACCAGGCCCCTGCGGACTGGGAGCTGCAGGAGTTACTGCGAGAGCTGACTCCAGGCCTGGAGAGCTGGCCGCCGCCAGTGGGGTTGTTCCTCCTGGTGTCACCCTGTGCCTGGGACAGAGCGGGCTGCCAGGGAGCAGGAGCCTCACGGGATAAACTGCTCCCACTGAGCCTTTCACCTGGCAGGGGTGGGGCAGCTCCCCCAGGTGCACACACCTGAGAATCAGCACAGCACACCCCTCCCCCAGAGACCAGCTGGAAGGACAGGGGAAGAGCAAGTTCTTGACCCAGCAGTGCTGCAAACGCCAGAAGAAGTCGAGGGACTACAGTATATAAAATCAGAGGGTAACCCTCCTTTTCTTTCTTCCTTTTTCCAGTACAACTTGTTTTTATATCAGACTGGAAATATCCATTTTTTTCTCTTTTCCCACCTTAACTACAATATTTTACCACCTCTTCATTTTTAAGATTCTTCCTTTTTGACTTTCATATTTCTACAATTATAGATCTTAAATATATTTTCCACATCTAGAATCCCTTCAACATACTCAACTTAATTTGGGGAGGTATACGACATATGTTTTTTTGTTTTGTTTTGTGTTTTTTGTTTTCTCTGCCTCATTTTGTTCTACAATGGCAGAAGGTAATACCTTCTAAAACATGACCAGTGTGCACCCAGAACCAAGTGGTATACCGTTCTGGTTTATTCTGTGAGATTCCTCATTCCCATTCTGCCCCCCTCTTTTATCTCATTTATGTTTTCGTGGTCAATGTTGGGGCTCTCTACAAGTATTTCTGGTTTATATAAATTTGGGACTGAACATCTGCCAACATACCGATCTTAATATACTCAGAAACAGGAGGATCAGCCTCTAGAACCCCTCAGGTAGACTATATTCTCCCTTCACTACAACTTCATCACCACCACCATCTCCCAGTCCTGCCCTTTTTTTCTTCTTTTTTTTTTGTTTTTTTATTCTGGTTCTTTTCTTTTTTCCCCCTCTTCTTTAGGATTCTGAGCCTTCTATTTTTTACTACTTTGTTTTAAAATTTGTTTTTCACTTTGGTGGTCCTTTTGTTTTATTGCATTCTGATCTTTGTTTTCAAAGTCTGGTCTCTGACCTCATCAGAATCATCTAGGGTGAAATTTACTTAGGTCATGGTTGATATTTTTGACTCAGCCCGCTCATACAACCACTCTGCACTGAGAAAAATGACTAGAAAGAACTCACCACAAAAGAAAGAATCAGAAACAGTACTCTCTGCCATGGAGTTACAGAACTTGGATTACAATTCAATGTCAGAAAGCTATTTCAGAAGCACAGTTATAAAGCTACTGGTGGCTCTGGAAAAAAGCATAAAGGATTCAAGACACTTCATGACTGTAGAATTTAGATCTAATCAGGCAGAAATTAAAAATCAATTAAATGAGATGCAATCCAAGCTGGAGGTCCTAACGACAAGGGTTAATGAGGTAGCAGAATGAGTGAGTGACATAGAAGACAAGCTGATGGCAAGGAAGGAAGCTGAGCAAAAAAGAGAAAAATAATTAAAAGACCATGAGGAGGGCAGCCTGGGTGGCTCAGCTGTTTAGTGCCGCCTTCAGCCCCGGGCCTGATCCTGGAAACCCAGGATCAATTCCCATGTCAGGCTCCCTGGGTAAAGCCTGGGTAAAGCCTGCTTCTCCCTCAACCTGTGTCTCTGCCTCTCTCTCTCTCTCTCTCTCTCTCGAATAAATAAATAAAATCTTTAAAAAAAGACCATGAGGAAAGTTTAAAGGAAATAAATGACAGTGTCAGAAGGAAAAATCTTTGTATAATTGGGGTTCCAAAGGGCACCCAGAGGGACAAATGACCAGAAAGCGTATTTGAACAAATCATAGCTGAGAGCTTCCCTAATTTGGGGAGGGAAACAGGCATTCAGATCCAGGAGGTAAAGAGGTCCCCCCTAAAATCAATAAAAACCGTTCAACACCTCAACATTTAATTGTGAAATTCCAAAGATAAAGAGAAAATATTAAAGCAGCAACACAAGAGATCCCTAACTTATATCGGGAGAACTATTAGGTTAACAGCAGACCCCTCCACAGAGACCTGGAAGGCCAGAAAGGTCTGGCAGGATATATTCAGGGTCCTAAATGAGAAGGACATGCAGCCAAGAATACTTTATCCAGCAAGGTTTTCATTTGGAATCGAAGGAGAGAAAAAGGACTTCCAGATAGGCAGAAACTGAAAGAATATGTGACCACCAAACCAGCGCTGCAAGAAATATTAAGGGGGAACCTGTAAAAGAAAGAGGATGCCCAAAGAAATAAGCCACAAAAACAGGGAGTTAATAGGTATTATGATGACACTAAATTCATATATTTCAATAGTAACTCTGAATGTGAATGGGCTTAATGATCCCATCGAAGGACACTGGGTCAGACTGGATAAAAAGCAAGTTCCATCTATTTGCTGTCTATAAGAGACTCCTTTTAGACCTAAGGACATCTACAGCCTGAAAATAAAAGGTTGGAGAAACACTTACCATTTCAATCGTCCTCAAAAAAGCAGGGATAGCACTCCTCATATCAGATAAATTAAAGTTTATCCCAAAGACTGTAGTAAAATATGAAGAGGGACACCATATCATACTTAAAGAATCTATCCAACCAGAGCACTTAACAATCATGAATATTCCCCTAATGTGGAATTCCCCTAATATATCAATTAATAACCAAAGTAAGGACATACTTAGATAATAATACACTAATACTGGGAGACTTCAAAACAGCACTTTCTGCAAATGACAGGTCTTCTAGCACAACATCTCCAAAGAAAAAAGAGCTTTACATGATACACTGGACCAGATGGATTTCACAGATATTTACAGAACTTTACATGCAAACGCAACTGAATATACATTCTTCTCAAGTGCACATGGAACTTTCTCCAGAATAGACCACATACTGGGTCATAAATCAGGTCTCAACTGATACCAAAAAATTGTGATTGTCCCCTGCATATTTTCAGACCATAATGCTTTGAAACTTGAACTCAATCACAAGAAGAAATTTGGAAGAAACTCAAACACATGGAGGTTAAAGAGCATCTGGCTAAAATATGAAAAAGTCAACCTGGAAATTAGAGAAGAATTAAAAAGATTCATGGAAACAAATGAAAATGAAGATACAACTGTTCCAAATCTTTGGGTACAACAAAAGCAGTCCTAAGAGGGAAATACATCGCAATACAAGCATCCCTCAGAAAATTGGAAAAAACTCAAAAACACAAGCTAACCTTACACCTAAAGGAACTGGAGAAAGAACAGTAAATAAAACCTACACCCAGAAGAAGAGAGGTAAAGATTCAAGCAGAACTCAATGAAATAGACACCAGAAGAACTGTGGAACAGAACGAAACCAGGAGTTGGTTCTTTGAAAGAATTAATAAGATATATAAACCATTAGCCAGCCTTGTTAAAAAGAAAAGAGAAAAGACTCTAATTAATAAAATCATGGATGAAAAAGGAGAGCTCACAACCAATACCAAGGAAATACAAACGATTTTAAAAACATATTATGAGCAGCTATGTGCCAATAAATTAGGCAATCTAAAAGAAATGGACGTGTTTCTGGAAAACCACAAACTACAAAAACTGGAACAGGAAGAAATAGAAAACCTGAACAGGCCGATAACCAGGGAGGAAATTGAAGCAGTCATCAAAAACCTCCCAAGACACAAAAGTCCAGGGCCAGATGGCTTCCCAGGGGAATTCTATCAAACATTTAACAAAGAAACAATACCTATTCTACTAAAGCTGTTCCAAAAGATAGGAAGGGATGGAATACTTCCAAATTCATTTTATGAGGCCAGCATCACCTTAATTCCAAAACCAAAGACCCCACCAAAAAGGAGAATTATAGACGAATATCCCTGATGAAAACAGATGCAAAAATTCTCAACAAGATACTAACCAATAGGGCAGCCCAGGTATGTCAGTGGTTAGCACTGCCTTCAGCCCAGGGTGTGGTCGAGGAGACCCAGGATCCAGTCCCACGTCAGGCTCCCTGCATAGAATGGATCCTGCTTCTCCCTCTGCTTGTGTCTGTGCTCTCTCTCTCTCTCTCTCTCAGGAATAAATAAATTAAATCTTTAAAAAATATATTAGCAGATAGGATCCTACAGTACACTAAGAAGATTAGTCACCATGACCCAGTGGGATTTATCCCTGGGATGCCAGGATGGTTCAGCACTCATAACACAATCAAGGTGATAGATCATATCAACAAGAGAGAAAACAAGAACCACATGATCCTTTCAATAGATGCAGAGAAAGCATTTGACAAAATACAGCATTCATTCCTGATCAGAACTCTTCAGAGTGTACAGATAGAGGGAACATTCTTCAGCATCTTAAAACCCATCTAGGAAAAGCCCACAGCAAATATCATTCTCAATGAGGAAACACTGGGAGCCTTTCCCCTAACATCAGGAACACAACAGGGATGTCCACTCTCACCACTGCTCTCACCACTGCTCTCAACATAGTACTAGCAGTCCTAGCCTCAGCAATCAGACAACAAAAGGAAATAAAAGGCATTCAAATGGGCACAGAAGAAGTCAAACTCTCCCTCTTCACAGATGACATGATACTGTATGTCGAAAGCCCAAAAGACTCTACCCCAAGATTGCTAAAACTCATACAGCAATTCGACAGTGTGGCAGGATACAAAATCAATGCCCAGAAATCAGTGGCATTTCTATACACTAACAATGAGACTGAAGAAGGAGAAATCAAGGTGTCAATCCCATTTACAATTGCACCCAAAAGCATAAGATACCTAGGAATACACCTAACCAAAGAAGTAAAGGATCTATACTCTAAAAACTACAGAACACATCTGAAAGAAATTGAGTAAGACACAAAGAGATGGAAAAACATTCCATGCTCTTAGATTGGAAGAATAAATATTGTGTCAATGCTACTCAGGGCAATTTACACGTTAAATGAAATCCCTATCAAAATACCAGGGACTTTATTCAGAGAGTTGGAACAAATCATCTTAAGATCTGTGTGGAATCAGAAAAGACCCCAAATAGCCAGGGGAATATTAAAAAAGAAAACCATACCTAGAGGCATCACAATGCCAGATTTCAGGTTGTACTACAAAGCTGCAATCATCATGGCAGTGTGGTACTGGCACAAATACAGACAGCTAGATCAATGGAACAAATGGAACAAAACAGCAAATCCAGAAATGGGCTGTCAACTCTATGGTCAACTAATTTTCGACAAAGCAGGAAAGACTATCCACTGGAAAAAGGACAGTCTCTTCAATAAATGGTACTGGGAACATTGGACAGCCACGTGCAGAAGAATGAAACTAGACCATTCTCTTACACCATACACAAAGATAAACTCAAAATGGATGAAAGATCAAAAGTGAGACAAGAATCTATCAAAATCCTAGAGGAGAACACAGGCTAAACCCTTTTGAACTTGGCCACAGCAACTTCTTGCAAGATACATCTCTGAAGGCAAGGGAAACAAAAGTGAAAATGAACTTAATCAAGATAAAAAGCTTCTGCACAGCAAAAGAAACAGTCGACAAAACTATAAGACAACCTACAAAATGGGAGAAGATATTTGCAAATGACATATCAGATAAAGGGCTAATATCCAAGATCTATAAAGAACTTATTAAACACAACAGCAAAGAAATAAACAGTCCAATCATGAAATGGGCTAAAGACATGAACAAAAATCTCACAGAGGAAGACATAGACATGGCCAACAAGCACATGAGAAAATGCTCCGCATCACTTGCCATCAGGGATTTGCAAATCAAAACCACAATGAGATACCACCTCACATCAGTGAGAATGGCGAAAATTAACAAGACAGGAAACCACAAATGTTGGAGAGGATGCGGAGAAAAGGGAACCCCCTTACACTCTTGGTGGGAATGTGAAATGGTGCAGCCACTCTGGAAAACTGTGTGGAGGTTCCTCAAACAGTTAAAAATAGACCTGTCCTACGACCCAGCAATTGCACTGCTGGGGATTTACCCCAAAGATACAGATGCAATGAAACGCCAGGACACCTGCACCCCGATGTTTATGGCAGCAATGTCCACAATAGCCAAACTGTGGAAGGATCCTCGGTGTCCATCGAAAGATGAATGGATAAAGAAGATGTGGTCTGTGTATACAATGGAATATTACTCAGCCATTAGAAACGACAAATACCCACCATTTGCTTCGATGTGGATGGAACTGGAGGGTATTATGCTGAGTGAAATGAGTCAATCAGAGAAGAACAAACATTATATGGTCTCATTCATTTGGGGAACATAAAAATTAGTGAAAGGGAATAAAGGGAAAAGGTGAGAAAATGAGTAGGAATTATCAGTGAGGGTGATGGAACATGAGAGACTCCTAAGTCTGGGAAACAAACAAGGGGTGGTAGAAAGGGAGGTGGGCAGGGGGATGGGGTGACTTGGTGACAGGCACTGATGGGGGCACCTGATGGGATGAGCACTGAGTGTTATGCTATATGTTGGCTAATTGGACTCCAATAAAAAATATACAAAAAAAAGAATAGTTGATACAGTTTTGGTCTATCACATCTTTAAGAAGATACAAATTGTCTGGAAATTATTTGGGAATAGTTAAAGCTAATATTTAAATAATATAGTAAAATCCTCTAAGGTAATTTAATATGGAAATTGATTTGTTTTGTTTTGAAGAAGGGGTTACATTCTATTATAAATTGAGGAGCTATTATGAATTACAATGATAAAACATGGAAAATGAACAACAGAGTCCATGAAATATGTTTCTTAGAAGGCATCATAAAGGAAACAGATAATGATATGTTCTGTGTGGGTGGAATCAGGTCCCCGTAACCAATTAGGGTCTATTCTATCTCTAAGTTTTCAGCATTCTTTCTCCTTCCCCCCGTCTAATTACCCCCTTCATTATTTCTATTTATCTATCTATCTATCTATCTATCTATCCATCCATCCACCTATTACAAAGGGAGGGGAAGGGGTGGAGGGAGAGGGAAAATTTTGTTTTTTGTTTTTGTTGTTGTTGTCGTTGTTTTTGAGAGAGAAAGCTCAGAGGAACAGGCAAGCAGGGGAAGAAGGAGAAGGAGAGAGAGAATCCTAAGCAGACTTCATGCCCAGCACAGAGCCAGACCCGGAGCTTGATCTCACAACTCAGTTCATGATCTGAGATGAAATCAAGAGTCAGATGCTTAAGTGATTGAGCCACCCAGGTGCCTCTCCCTTTCATTATTTTTTGACAATGAGGTTACTTCCTTTTTGCACTATTTGGCACAGGAAAATACTTATGTCTTCACATAAGTTTTTATCTAGCATACATATTATACTTCATTGGATTCTGATAGAGAACCCAAAATCATGATACCTGGAAACACAAAAGTTGGACTGACAAGAAAATTGTGACTTTTTCATCTACTAGTCTGCATTATCAGACTTTATGTCACTGGGATGCATATGTTCAGTTAAGGAAGAAGGGTAATTTTAAAAAATTAACATGTTTGAATGTAAAAAAATGTACTTTTTGAGGAGTCAGAAGTGTTTTTCAGGATGGCTTATCAAAGTCTTATTATGCTTTTGCCTCAATACATTCAAATACATTTCCTGAATACTTTGAATATTCAGTTTAGATTAGTTGGTTGATTATCACATGTGATAAGAGAACAGAAATGTGTGCTAACAACTTAGCAAAAATACAACAACTGGAGAAACCATTTCCATATAGAGTTGCTATATTTAAACAAAAAGCATAATAAAGCTGTAGACATTGCCTAGTTCCACTTGGCCAGTGTATAACCTTTCAGCTACCTTTAAGTTACCTGTAAGGCAACACTAGTCCTGATTTGCTGTGCACAGATTTAATGGCAGGTAATGTGGCAAAGTCAAATTTTCATTTTCAAATATGCAAGAGAAATTTTGCTTGTGCCCTCTGCAATGCTTTAATAAAGATTTAACATTAATTTGCTGCTTTTTCTTTGCAACAAGGGAGACAAGACCACTTTCTTGGCTTCCTTGTTTGTTTTTTTATCATGAATTTCCAGCAATTAACATGAATTAGTAAACAATTCTTGAGCTTACTAAAATATGTTCTTACCTCAATGAGATAATTAAATTCCAAGCTAGCGCAAATCCTTATTGAAAAGTTAACTTGAACCATGAAATACACTTCTTTTAAAAATGTCTGAAAACTGTCTTTGGGAAACGTACTGGGGAATGCATGCAAAAGCTTTCTAACATTTTTTCTTTTTTCTAGAGGAACCAATATCTAGTCAATTTGAATGAAAAAGTTGCCTTTCTCCTTGAAATGAAGTTTACCATATGGATATTCTAAGCTGCATTTTATGACACATTGAGAATACTATTTTCTTTCAGAAAAAAGATCTCTCTCAGTACCCAACCAAGAATCATTAGAGCAGGGCTTTTGTGATCTAGCCATAAACACAATGTATCCCAGAATGCTTAACAATGTATAAATGAATAATAGACAGTTTATAAAGTATTTAATTGTACTATTCAGAGTACTTTAAAGAAAAATAAACCCAATTGAATATGTCATTCCCTAAATGTAGACCTGCCTACAATCTGCAAAGGAATTACTGAGATTTTGGGGAGGTGACACTTTATGAAAAGGGTGCATTTGGCAATATATTTGTGCTAAAGAATCCAGGGTTTAGTCCTATTGAATTGATATATTTCAGTTAAATCAATGACATTGGATCTAGTTAAAAAGGCTTATTAGATTACTCCCTCCAAACACTAAGGCTAAACTCAACATAAATGACGTCATTTAATACCTCCCAGTGACATAAAGTCTGATAATGCAGGTATCAACAGTCTCATTTGATTGAGACAGCATTTTTTTAGTGAATCCCAAATATGCTGTAAAAAATAATCTATGGTAAAACAACAGTGATATCATTTATGTTTTGGTCCATATATCCAGGGAGGCACAATCAAATGAATTCATTGTTTGACAGTTCCAGTTGTTCTATTTCTCAATATAGGTTGACTCCATAGCTGGTTAAGAATATCTTAAAATTTTACTCAACGTAAGGATTATATAATTAACATGCATTTAAAGTCCATGTCACAGCATGCAAGATATTTGGGTGATAAAACAATAATTGTACTATATTATTTCTGCTTTAGCATAAAGTACAAACTCTATAGATGAAAATTTATATTGGTGTTAATATCTTAAAATTTTGGAAGGAAAAAGTAGTAGGACTTTTACTTTTGAAAATACTAGAGTGTGCAAGATTTGAAAAGAGAGAATAGAAGAAAATAGCTTTAACCTGCAAAAAAGGTGCAATGCAAAATTTAATGGGAAAATTGATATGACAGGGGCTCTTAACGTGAGGTGCTTGGACCTCTACAGAGACCATGGATGATAAATGTATTTTCTCAAAGTACTCCCATGCTGTGTATATATACATTCATACATATATATTTCAAATATTTTTAACCAAAACAATGGGATTATACTATATACATTGTTACATAAACTGAACTTCTCACATATGTTTATTCACATTGTTCTATATTAATTATACAAGTAGACATCATAGTTTTTAATGGTCCCATGGCATTCAATTAAATGGATGCATCATAATTTAACTCCCTAATGATGAGAATAAAGGTTATTTCTGATTATTTCACAATATAGACAACAGTACACTAAATATCTATATCTATACCTATATTCATAATTCCAATAGGAAAATCTCCTAGATGAGGATTGTCTGTATTAAAAGATAAGTTCATTTTTAAAACTTTTAACAATCATTGCTGAACTAACCTCCAGACATATTGTACCAATGTAAACTCTCACCACTAATCTGTTATGTATCTTATTTCTCTACATCCTCTTCTCCTCTAGGTATTATCATTCTTTTTAGGTTTTTCCAAACCTGATATATAAAATAAATATTTTAATTTGGAGTCTGTTGATTATTGATGAATTGGAACTCACTAGTGAATATGAACCCTGGAAATTTAGGCTAAGCTCAATCCAGCTCTGTTACTTTGCAAACTAACTTTAACGTTTTGCTCTTGCTTTTCTGGAAAAAGTAGGATTGGTGGCTTAAGACATTTTGATTCTTTAGATTGGCCCCCATGCATGTGCTTATCCTGCTTATAGGAGATTCACAGCCTCTATCTTTAAGTATTAGTCCTGCCATATGTTTAGTGATAAGCCAGCTTTTGGCCTCAGCATTGATTTCTAGCAAAATCTGAATACAGTATTGGTCTCTATATATGTTGAGTTGCCATGAAGTCTTGTGTATAGTTGCAATTTGCCCCTCCAAATTAATTTTATTTGAAAAAAGTATTTACTATCAGAGTCTGGGTAAGGCAGAGGATAATTGTAATTTTCCTATGGAAATATATTTCCTAGGGTTATAGGCTTCAAGAGCTGAACTACTCACAGAAAAGACCAGTGCAGTATTCGTGGGAAATTTCATGTCATTGAGTCTACGGAATGACGCAGAGTTTAATGGAGAGAATTTCAAGAAGGAAGCAACTTTCTTCATTCTCACCTTGATTCTTCAAAGTTACTGTGTCGATGCATTCCTCCTTCTCTTCCCTACCTGGAATCTTGGACTGACTAATGGTAACTAAACCTGTTTCACAACATATTAGCTTGGTATTTTGGTCTAGATTGTTAATACAGTCATTTGCTTAAAGATGTAGGGATACTTGGCATCTATTAGATTGTCCTTAGTTTGTGATCCTCTAAAGAAACACTGAGACGAAATCATTTCATTTTAATATGTTACATGGAATTGGGGAAAAAAGTATTTTCAGCATGATCAAGGAAATGTGAGCCCTGTGATTCAGTTACTGGTAAGTTTCCATAGGCATGGTGCTAAAATCTCATTTACCTCCTGTTATAGAAGGGGATGGGGATACAAATAAAATACAATCTCTGCTCCGGATGAGTTTGCAATTCACTTGGAGAGATAGGACATGCATAGAGGATACAATTGGAGGGCAATTCTGTGGGATTTGGCTAAGTTTCTGTCACGATTGATTCTGGCAGATGCAATCCTGCTAAAACCCCTATTCCTGGGACTTGTTTTTGGCTTTCTCCCCTCACTTGGGGCAGCCAAACATGGTAGTAGGTTCTAAACAAGGCCAAATAAACCTCAGAGATCTTCGAAGGCTATACTAATTAGAATGAGAAAAATATTATTTTCTAGAAGACATCGAATGTGAAATCTGATTCTTACCCATCTTTCCAGAAATCCCGTAATTTTCAACAAGAAGTCACCTTCAGTAGTCTACTAAAATGTACATCTTTCCAAAAAGGTCATCTCATAATCATTCCACCAATTTGCGATGTAGTCCCAACTTGCTATCAAAAGAGAATGATTCTTCAAAATGTACAAGCACAATGCCTTTAAAGTCATCCTTGTAAAAAAAGAAAAATGAAGTCATCCTTGTATAGTAGAAAATGGTTGCCTTTAGAATAAGACAGACTTGATTTTATGCTTCCTGTCTACCTCTTACTAATTAGGCAAGCTTGCATAGGGGTTAAGAGAAAAGAGCCTAGAGGCAAGCAGCCTGATTTCAAACTTTAGATTTGACATTATTTAGATGACCTTGAGCAAATTACAAAACTATTCTGTGCCTCAATTACTTTATCTGTGAAGTGTGAATAACAGTAGCTCCTACTTCATAAGGTAGTTATTAGAAGTAAATGGGTTTGCATACATAAAATCCTTAGGAGAATGTCTAGCACAAAATAAGAGCTATGTATGATTAGGCCATGTTAATATGATGATGGTGGTAGTGGTAGTGGTGATGGTGGTGGTGGTGGGACCAGAGATAATTTATATGTCAGAGCTATAGGTTCTTAATCTGTAAAACTAGAGACAATGCAATTTATTTCCCATGATTACTGCAGTATTTAAGAGATAAGTATGTGAAGGATTTGATGTATAGTATCAATTAAATAAATATGTTGCCCACCACCCTACCCTGGCCATTCTTTCCTTTATCTGTAGAAGAATGGGAATGGCAGACTCAGGAATCCAGAGCCTGGCTTATTTGCTTTTCTTTCAACATCACTGAGCCCACAGGTATAAATACGGTCTTTTGGCACCTGTACTAGGCTAACTTGATTCTTGACATATCCAGTAAATTTTTTAAAAGATTTTATTTATTCATTTTTAGAGAGAGAAAGAGAGAGAGAGAGAGAGAGAGAGAGAGAGAGAGAGAGAGAGAGCTGGGGGAGGGGCAAGAGGAGAGGGACAGAGGGAGAGAGAGAATCTCAAGTAGACTCCTGGAGCTTGACATGGGGCCCAATCCCATGACCATGTGATCATGACCTGAGCCAAAATCAAGAGTACACTTAACCGACTGAGCCAATCAGGCACTCCAATCCAGCAAAATTTTTATGTTACCTCAGTCTTAAGTTCTATTTGATAATGTAACATTCATTGAATCTATTTTGAAACCATTATAATTGATGGAGCAATTTGGTGTGTATCACAAATACCAAGTCACTCTTCTTATCTAGGAAAGGGTGTGTTCCTTAGAAAAACCATCTGGCTATCAAGTGGGCCTACACAACCAAATTGATAGTCAAAAACTTACTCTGATTCATTATCCTGCAGGTTAGCACCATTGCAAAATTTTCTAGTATTCTATAAAAATTCACTGAACTCCTATATGTCTATCACTTTGGAAACCTATTATCTAGATTCCCACTTCAAAGAAGGATTTGTTTGTTGACCTAGCTGCTAGAAGTACACCCAGTCTTCTCAGGAACTACCCAAGGTTAGGGAAAGCCCATATAATGACCTTTTTGAGGTGGTGTTTTGGAAGGAAAAAGTAGTAGGACTTTTACTTTTGAAAATACTAGAGTGTGCAAGATTTGTACACTCTAGAACAAATGGTTATAAACTTGTTTTCAAAATAGGTAGTTGTTTGCTTTTAATGGTATTTTAAAATGATGGAAAAACACCATTTGTGCCGAAATATTTGGCTCCCAACTGCCATCAGCTTTAACCATGTTAACAGTGTCACAATAGTAGCATTGTATTTGAAATAACTATGCTCCATGGTTGTGGTTAAAGGAGCCATGCTTTTACACTCAAAATATTTCAAGGCAAAAAGGAATCTTTGTTCAAGAGTTGAGTGTATTTATTTGTTAAAACATATCATTACATAGAAAACAAATTATAGCAGTTTAAAGACATTTAAGGATTTGTACATTTCAGTTACCCTTTGAGAAGAGTGAAAGTCTAGTAATTTTGGCCCAGTGAGGGCCATTCTAGTTATAAAGCTCCTTGTGGGGCTGGCTGAGGCTATTGGGCTCAGCCAATAGCCTCTGGCTTTTCCTCTGATCAGTTAAGATTTTGGAGGGGTTTGAAAGCTGAGCAATATTCTTTAGATTGGATAAAGTATACATTTCTATAACCTTTTACAATGTACCATTAGCAAGACATGTCTTTTTTTCCCTAAGTTGTTCAAGTTGGTTTTCTCTGAACCATCTACTCTTTTATTTCTGCCTTCTGCTTGCTTTTGGGAGAGGTTCAAGAATATCTGACTTCCAAAGAAAGGAAAGCTAGTCAATGTAATCTAGGTACAAAATAATTATCCTGAGTATCATCAGATACTGAAAAGTTACCAAATCATATTGGTCTTCTTATCCAACTATCCAAGATACACACATGGACAGTGAAATAGAGGACTGATATTTAGGGCTCAGAGTTTGAGGACCTTTGCTTTGTGTATCATCCTTTCTGAGTCTGAAGAACTTTGATTAGAAGCATTCTTTAGATCTCTGGTTGTCAACCAGGAGTGACATTTCCCCAACATCCTCACCCCCCTCCCCAGGGGGACATTTAGCATATTCTGGGGGCATGATTTTACAAATGGAGGGATTCCTACTGACACCTAGTTGGTAGAGGCCAAGGACAATGCTAAACATCCTATAATGCACAAGACAGCCCCCCACAACAATTATCTGGCCAAAAATGTCAAAAGTGCCAAAATTGAGAAACTCTGCTTTAGTCCACTTCTCATCTTACATGAATGCTCATATCTAGAGGCATGGAATTGTACTTTCATTCATTTCGAAATGATAGCCATTCAGTATGTCCATGAATATACCTGGAATAGTTTTCAGTATAAGTTCCAGGCTTTTCTGCCCAATATAGCAGACATTGGCCATATATGATATACTTGAAATATGGCTGATCCAAAATGATATGTGCTGTAAGTGTAAAATACCAGATGTCAAAAATGTACTGTTAAAAAGTGTAAGATATAGCATTCATAACTTTTAAATGATTATTACATATTAAAATTAAAAATATTTGAGCATCTTGGGTTAAACAAAATATGTTATTAAATCCATCTTATCAAGGTGCCTGGATAGCTCAGTTGTTTGAGTGCCTCACTCTTGGTTTGGGCTCAGGTTGTGAATTTATGGATCATGAGATCAATCCCTGCTTTGGGCTTCATGCTTAGCAGGGATTCTCTCCCTCTGCTCCCCCTCCAAAATAAATAAATAAATCTTGAAAAAAATTCATATCTGTTTTCACTTTTTAAATGTGTCTACTCAAAAAATGTAAAATTACATATATAGCTTGTACTATATTTCTATTGGGCAATGTTGACCTAATGACTGCTCATCTTTATCAATTTCCATATAGTCTCCTAAGAAATCCAGATCCTCTTGCCAATCAATCAGTACACCTAGGTTCTACTGGGAATCCTATTCTGTTCAATCCCCTGCAGAAGCAGTTTAAAACACTCAGCATATTGATTACCTGAAGAATATGACACAGTCACATAACTTTTCTTTTCTATCCAGAATTGTCCACATCCTATGCTAGTCATCAGAACAGACTCCCAGTGTCTCAATGATGAACTGCTGTTTCCAAAGTATTTTTCTTACAAACACCATAAAAAATAGCCTGTAGGAGTTTCTCAGTGAAGAAAGCTATGATTCTACCTTGGCAAGAGAAGCATAAAACTTGGGATGTTGTTGATAGTGACAGAAGGCCATGATTGAAGAGACATAAGGAAATACGAAGATTAATGAGGAAAAGAGCAAAAAATTAAAGTCTTTCTAAAGAAAGGGCTTCAAGATGACTTTCTCACTTTTCTCTGAGAAAAGAGATGCTTGGTTTGGTGAAATGGAAGCAATACTGTACTGAGAATTAGATGCTTGACTTCTAGTAATGTGGCTACTATGTACTGTGGGACCTTTTATTTTTCTTTTTTTAAAAAAGATTTTATTTATTTATTCATGAGAGACACATATTGAGAGAGGCAGGGACACAGGCAGAGAGAGAAGCAGGCTCCATGTAGGGAGCCCAATGCGGGACTTGATTCCCGGGACTCCAGGATCACGCCCTCGGCGGAAGGCAGGTGCTCAACCGCTGAGCCACCTAGGCATCCCACTAACTGTGGGACTTTGAGTGAACTACTTAACTTCCCTCAGGATCAAATTAATGTATCTGTAAAATAAGGAGGAAAAGCCCCAAAGACTGCTGTTCAGATCATATGAGAAAGTGTATGTGAAATACTTTTGAAATGTACTTATACATATATGAACAAGTAAGGGTTACTATTAGACTATCTCTTCTAAATGCCTTGAATAGGGACGTCTGGGTGGCTCAGCAGTTGAGCATCTGCTTTCGGCTCAGGGTGTGATCCTGGAGTCCTGGGATTGAGTCCTGCATTGGGCTCCCTACAAGGAGCCTGCTTCTCCCTCTGCCTATGCCTCTGCCTCTCTCTGTGTGTCTCTCATGAAAATAAATGAAAGAAATCTTAAAAAAATAAATGCCATGAATATACAGAGTATATTTTAAACATGTATGTCAAAGGTAATAAAATATAAAAGTAGTTCCAAAAATTTATGACTGACATCATTCTGAGGTTGTATATCCATAAATGAACTGACTTAAAAGCAGTTCTCTGTTTTAAACCAAACAATGGTTATAAACTTGTTTTCAAAATAGGTAGTTGTTTGCTTTTAATGGTATTTTAAAATGATGGAAAAACACCATTTGTGCCGAAATATTTGGCTCCCAACTGCCATCAGCTTTAACCATGTTGACAGTGTCACAATAGTAGCATTGTATTTGAAATAACTATGCTCCATCATTGTGGTTAAAGGAGCCATGCTTTTACACTCAAAATACTTCAAGGCAAAAAGGAATCTTTGTTCAAGAGTTGAGTGTATTTATTTGTTAGAACATATCATTACATAGAAAACAAATTATAGCAGTTTAAAGACATTTAAGGATTTGTACATTTCAGTTACCCTTTGAGAAGAGTTAAAGATATATCGTCATTTAAACTATCCTCAGAGTTAAAAGTAAGCTCATTTTCTTTTTTTTTTAATTTTTTTTTAAAATTTATTTATGATAGTCACACAGAGAGAGAGAGAGAGGCAGAGACACAGGCAGAGGGAGAAGCAGGCTCCATGCACCAGGAGCCCGACGTGGGATTCGATCCCAGGTCTCCAGGATCGCGCCCTGGGCCAAAGGCAGGCGCCAAACCGCTGCGCCACCCAGGGATCCCTCATTTTCAGTATTTAAACTCAATGTAAAATTTCTCTATTTATGAAACAGTGATTATAACTGGATATTAAGTCATCACATTGGACCTTTACATTTTTTTGGTGGTGGCTTACCTCTTTCATAAACAAAAGACTTATCTTTTTTGGTTATCTACTTAATTGAGAAGACATAACCTTATCTGTAAGCTCTCTGCTATTGCCTCTTTAAAAAGGATTTTTTACTTATTTGAGAGAGAAAGAGAGAGGAAGCATGAGCAGCGAAAGGGGCAGAGAGAGAGGAAGAGAATCTTAAGCAGACTCCTTGATGAGCACAGAACCCTATGCAGAGCTTGATCTCCCGACCCAGATATCATGACTCAGAGATCATGACCTGAGCTGAAACCAAGAATCAGTCATTCACTATGCCTGAGCCATCCAGACACCCCTGCTATCACCTTTTTGACTCACTCAAGATTGCCTACTAATTCCCTTGGAGGTAAAAGCGGACTTTACCAAGTAGAACTTATAAGTAAATGACAAGTATCTGTGCAATGAATGAGTGAATCTGCAACTACTTTGTTATTATTTCTCTCCCTTCGCTTTGCTTCTAAAATTTTTTTCATAAGTTTTAAGTTCTTTTTCTTGGGACTCTACTTTTTCCCATTCCTGTGTCTTGGTGGTATAAAGAAGAGATTGGTGGGGCACTTGGATGGCTCAGTTGGTGTAGTGTCTTGGACTCAGGTTATGATCTCAGGGTCCTGGGATTGAGTCCCAAATTATAGGGCTTCCTGATCAGTGAGGGTCTGCTTCTCCCTCTCTCCTTGCCCCTCCTCCCACTTGTGCTCTCTTTCTCTCTCAAATAAATAAGTAAAATCTTAAAAAAAAAAAAAGGAGATTGGTGATCATGGTCACCTGGTATATATGCATATCAGAAGCATGAATACTTGAGAAAAACTTCTGCTCTGAAAGCAGTAATTTTCCTTGTTTATCAGTATTCTTCTGATAGGTGTTTATTGATTACATTGTATCTAATTGTTCTTAATATCTATCACTCAGAGAGCAAAGGTACTTGATACCTTGAAATCCACTGATAATTATTAAAGAATTTGCAGCTACAAATTCACTCTGTATCAGAACATAATTTAAGAACACATTTAAAAAATAAGTGATTTCAAATAGCTATTTTTCAGTGATTGGTATTTTAAATTGCCTTGGACTGTCATAACAAAATATCATAGCCTCGGTAGTTTAAACAACAGAAATCAATTTTCTTGCAGTTCTGGAGGCTGGAAGTCCAAGATCAGAGCACCAGCGTGGTTGTTTTCTAGTGAGGGATCACTTCCTGCACTGTAGACCAGTGTTTTCTCACTATGTCCTCACATGGCAGGAAGAAAGATAGTCCTGATGACTCTTTCCCCTTTTATAAGGGAACTAATCGTTACATCATGAGAGTCCCACCCTTAAACTTCATCCAAACCTAATCATGTCCTAAACACCTCCTCTCCAAATACTTTCAAATGGGTTGAGGGGGGAGGGTTAGGGTTTCAACATATGATCTGGGAAGGAGGAAGTCACAATTCAATCCATAGCAGTTGGTAGAAACTAAAGCTTCCCCTGATATTTTGATACTATCACAGAACATATACTGCAAACCTGTTGCTGTTTAGAAGACTAGTTGCTTCAATGACTCCCTTTTGCTTAGAGTTTCAGTTTCTTATCCTCAACACACATATCTTCAATCTCGTCTCCTTTATAAACTGTCAAAAAGGTATGGACTTTTCCCTGACCCCTAAATACACTTCATACCTAAACATACTTCATACACTTTGGGTAGTCCTAGTTCTATGCATTTGTTAATTCAATTCCTTTGCTTAAAATGGTCTCCCTAATCCTTTCTCCTTATGTAACCATTATCAAGAGTTCTGATACTAAATAACTGCATTGAGCAAATAGTAAGCACACAGTTGATTTTAGTTACTTAACATGGATTATCTCCTTTAACCCTTGCAACAATCCAGTGAGGCAGATACTATTATGATGCCTTTCACAGATAAGAAATTCAAGACCAAAAAAGGTCATGTAACTTGTTCAAAGTCCTACCACTACATACTACATAATGGCAAAGCTTGAATTCACACCCAGTTTCATCCAGCTAAAAGAGCTGGGTTTTAATCCTTGTGTTACATTTCCTGGAGTCAGCATTCAGAAAATTATTTTGTTTTTATAATTTAATTTATTGTAGATAGTTGTGCTCGCTTCGGCAGCACATATATTATTATAGATAGTGAATAATTTCAAACAACAATTTCCACTTATGATGACTCAGTGACCATTATTTCTTAAGAGTTGGAAAATGTTAGTTATTAACTCCATGGAGAAACATATATAAAGGGAAACATCTACCAAAAACAAAAATCACCCAAAAAACATTTCATGATCAAATAGGCTTCTTTAAAAAAAAAAATAGGATATCCTTGGAAATTAATGGAAGTGGTTTCTCAGACCTTCTTAAAGAAAACTGAAAGTAGTTAATATTAGCTGATTTGGAAAAAAAGAAAAGAAAAAAACTACATTTTCCATGAACAATTTGGTATCATTTATTTTTAGGCAATACCATATAGATGGAAGTGAAATGTCTGCATTGTCACTGACTGCTCAGGAGTCATATATCTCATTCTCAATCAGGACCCTGAATGTACAGCAAGGAACCAAGTGCAGAGAGGACAGAATGTGCATAGATTGTTTCAAGCATGATGCTATTTAAAGCCATAAACAACACCAAATGGAATGTTTTGCGCCACAATACTCATTTTTACATAGGACAGACTCTTCACCAAATAATACACTTACTTAATGAATGAACATTGTGAATGCCTACTACATGCCAGTCACCACTGGGGACAAGGCAGTAAACAAGAGATGCTTATCTAGATCAGTGTAGAGGGCTAGACAAAATGTTAAGTATGTAATTAAAATTATATACATGCACCCAATTCTGTGGGTGTCTTGAATAAGAGGACCTGACAGTATGGAGGTTCATGGTTTCCTTCTTTAAGAAATGATACTTGAGGGGCACATGGAGGCATAGTCAGTTAAGTGTCCAACTCTTGGTTTTGGCTCAGATCATGATCTCATGGTGGTGAGATTGAGTCCCACATCAGCCTCCATGCTCACCACATAGTCTGCTTGAGATTTTCTTCTTCTTCTCCCTCTGCTCTCCCTCCCAAAGTGCTCTCTCTCTCTCATAAATAATCAAATATTAAAAAAAAAAAAAAGAAGTGATACTTGAGCTGATACCTGAAGGATGAGGATTTGGTCAGATATAAGGATGAAGGGGACTCACAGAGGAGGGGAACAGTCCAGGCAGAGGAAAGAACTGGTGTTAAAGGCCCTGGAGAGGGATTAGCACATTTTAAGAACTGGCAGAAGCCCAGTATGGCTAGAGCATAAACAGCACACAGCTGAGTCAAGCATGAGTGGAACTTGTTAAGATCTATTAGTGACAGTTCCTTCAAGGATCTGTAGACCAGGTTTTGTATTTTATGCTAAGACAAAGGGGGAAGCCACTGAATTATTTGTTAAGGCATGAGAGAAAACTATTATATCCATTCTTTTTTATCTTTCATTCCATACATGTTCGTTGAAAATTATTTAGGTCCTATATGCTTTATTGCAAATAAAGATTTATGATGTGGTTGTTGTCCTCAAAATGCATGCAGTCCAGTTTTCAGGAAGAAAACAAGATATTTGCCAAGTATTTTTTTAAAAAACACTTTAAATCTCAGTTTATTCATCTGTAAAATAGAAATGATATGGCCGATTTCACAATAAACAAGAAAAGTGCAAGTGTTGTTATACACCAAAGATTAAGCAGTTTCTTAATAACTTGGTGTACACTATTCTTTTTGATATTGGAAGAATGAATTCACCAAGATGATATGGTAGGGGTGGGAGGGTGTGGGGTGGAATTCTAAAATGTAAGTTACCCTCTAAAGATCTTTTGACCTTTTTAAAGTTTATTTATTTATTTTAAAGAGAGAGACAGTGCAGAGCATGCATGTGTGTGGGGGGGGGGGCAGAGGGAGAGAGACAATCCCCAAGCAGATTCTCCCACTGAGCATGGAGCCCAACATGGGTCTCACTCTCACAACCCTGATATCATGACCTGAGCTGAAATCAAGAGCCAGCTGCTCAACCAACTGAACCACCCAGGCACCCCCTGAAAGGTTTTTCTTAACACTCAGAACTGCCTTTCTGCCATCACTATACTTCTCTTATAACACAAATCACACTGCATCATTATTATATATCTGCATTTGCTACTACTGTGAAAAACTTGAGGGTAGAGTAATATCTTGCTCATCTGTCTTCCAAGTCTTTCACGTGGTCTCGCATCTAGGAACAATTCAATGTTAATTTATTCACTGACTGAAGATCCACGCACATGTTCAACTACTAAAGGATAGTGAATTAATACTTAAAGTGCTACACTGTATATTTTAGATTATAAGTAATAGAGGATTAGAAAAAGGAAAGTGATCATGACAAGCTACGGTAGCTAATGAAGGCCTTGTTGAGATGTTGGGATTTGAAATAATTGTTTAAATCATGTTGGGCTTTGGAGAAATTTTCATAGGCAGAGAAGGAGAAGCATGATACCTATATAAAGGCTTTTCAGAAGTTCATATAGATAAGTAACAAAAATTTGGAAAGGTCAGATCAAGCTATATTAGGAAGAATGGGGGAATATCACTTTTAGGCATCCCCTAGACTGTAACTGATTTTTACATACATTTGTATCACATAACTTTGGCTGTATAACAATCTATATAAAAAGCTGGTGACTTAAAAAAAAGCTGGTGACTTAAAAATGAAAAACATGTATTTAGTTCATGATTTTGCAGGTTGGGAATTTGGGCCAGGCTCATCTGGACAGTTCTTTTGATTATCTTGGCTAGGCTCATTCATACATCTGTAGTTAGCTTCTGGGAGTTGGCTGCTTGTCCAACTGCAGCAATATGGGTGGATTGGTTAGGTAGGCATTTCTCATCATCCAGAAGGCTAGCTCAGGCTTCTTTTACTTGGTGGCTAGGATCCAAAAGGGGGAAGGAGAGGGCAAGATTCAATGTGCCGAGCACTTTACAAGCCTCCACTTGCAATATGTTTGCTAATGTTTAATTGACCAGTTTATCACATGGTTCATTTCAGATTTAAAAGTAGAGAAATTGGGTAATGGGCATTATGGAGGGTGCTTATTATAATGAGCAATGGGTATTATACGTAAGTGATGAATCACTAAATTCTACTCCTGAAACCATTATTACACTCTATGTTAACTAACTAGAATTTAAATAAAAATTTGGAAGAAAAAAATAAAAAGTGGAAAAATAGACTCTACCTTTTGGTGAAAGGAGCTGCAAAGTCACATTGAAAAGTGACACAGGGGGTACTTGATGGAATGAGCACTGGGTGTTATTCTGTATGTTGGCAAATTGAACACCAATAAAAAATAAATTTATTATTAAAAAAAGAAAAGTGACACACATGCAGAAATGGGAAGAACTATTGAGGTTCTTTTAAAACAATCTACATCAAGCTTATCTCTAATATTCAAAATAACCATGTAGATACTCATGTTCTCACTTTAGAGAAGCAAAAAATGAAATTCAGAAAATTTGAATGACTTACAAATATTACACACTGACAGAGCATGGATTAGAATCCAGCTTTGTCTCCCTCCAAATCCTGTTATTTCTACTACATGAGGCATCTTCCTGGAGAATCCTTAGTTGCCAATTGTTGGGAGCTATGAAGATCTTTGATTTTGATGAACACTTGGTGAAAGCTGTGTTCCACAAAGACGGCTTCATGTGGTGGAGGAGATGGAGTGAGACAAGACTACAGGGAGACTTCTCTGCATGGTAGAAACCAGAACCATGCATATGATTTCAGGCATGACCACAAGCATCTTCTAGTAACCAGGGAATATAGCTAAATGTTCAGAACACTACATGCAGCTGTTTTCTACCTTCATAGCAGAAAAAGACTTAGCATATTTCCACAGCAAATAATTTTCTTCTGACAGCTGCTTGATGGGGTTAGTTTCAGGAAATTAAGTTCATATAATTATCAAATCCTTGTGTTGCCATAAAATAAAAACCACCATAAATAATAAAACTAGCTCTTCATTAAAAACAATTTTTATTTTCAATTATCAAACCTACTCCAACATATGTTGAAGAAGAAATGTTTACTGAACCTCCTGTTTGAAATTGAACAAAATGCCAATTTCCTTCAGTGAACAAAGGTGTCCTATCACAGAATACACTTTTATTGGAAAAATTAAGTTTATTATCTCTCCCCTGATGACCCTTTTTCATTAATGAGCACACACTGCTTATTGCATCAGTACTTGGTTCTGAACAAATCATGAAGTGTAAATATCTCATAATTCCATAAAATGAATAGTAACTTCCCATGTGTATTGAGTTTTCAAAAAGATTTGTGGAAACTAGCCATCGATCTTCATTTCCTGCTTCTTCTGTGTAGCCAACATTTTCTATTTCAGGAAATATTTTTGTTCCGGAGCATAGAACGTTTTGTTGTCAGTTTCTTTCCCACCCTGGCTCTTTGAGGTAATGGCTCAGCTCCTATCACTGTCTACCACACATACTCTAATTATGAAACACATGCATAAGTCATAGAGGTTTCAGTTCATTTTATTTTCAGAAGAGCTAATCTCAGACTCCATCCAATGTATCTCAAAGAGTTATTCAGCCAAGGGTAGAAAATGCAAAGCACTGTAAGAGTTGGATCTGAAGTTTTGCTCCCTATTCCACAGTTTCTTAACTAGGTGGCCTTGAGGAAGATGTCACTTTTTAGGGCCCTATGTATCTATTTGTAAAGTGGGAATAATAATAAAAATAACAAGAATTAAAAATAATAATACCTGAAAAGGCTAGCCTAGATATCTCAGACACAGAGACAGAGAGATACTCTGAGTTCTTTGAATCCATTAAGACTATTAAAAAAAAAAAAAAAAAAAAACAAAACACCAGTGCAGTTTCCCAAGAAACAATATTGTCAGTAATATCAAACTTGGCTTTAGGAGGGAGTATTTCTGGAGTAGCAAGTAACTGAGACACATAATTTCAGAGGTGAATACACTGTAACCAGCAAGTGCACCTTCAGTTCTCCCTGGGATCAGGACAGCCCAGGACTTGGAACAAACACATTTTAAGGGGGGAGGTATTTGCCTTTTGGCACTTGATCTCATATTCCACCAACTGCAGAAACAGTTAATGATAGGAAGATGCTCATGTCTGGGATTCCTAAGACCTGGATTCTAGTCCTATTTCTCTCCTTTCTGCCTAGATGATCTTGGGTGAATTTCTTCATTCTGAGGCTCAGTTTTATTTATCATCTGTGAAGTTAGAAGGCAAAACTGTACGGTATAAGTGTAATATATTAAGCAGGACATTGCCTGCCATTGCAAAGCAATTGGTAGCCTAACTGCACCTGTTCAGGCTAAATTAGTTCCTAGCTTTCCTTTCTGGGGTGTTACATGATCCATATGCAGTTCAGGTTATTATAGTGTCACCTCTCAGTGGAACTGTGAAATGGGGGTATGTCTAAGTATTGTCATTTTCACCCCCTCTTTAAGTGTCCTCCACAAACTACATAGCTCCACTCATGGTTTACTTCAGCTGTCATTTCCTCAGATGGCATTTCCTCAACATGCAGGGATAGATAAGTGAACTGGTGGTAGTGATGACTCTACCCTGGATGAAAAAAAATAACTGCAATAAGCCCTCTCCCTAATCCCAAATGTGGATGACAAATTGTTGGGTAGAAAATAGATAAGAAAATGCTAACAAATGAGTAATTTAGTATGCATCTTTATTACGGTCTTGAGAGCAATAAACTATTATCACTTTTATAATCAATAATTAACCAAAATGATAAATAACTATGGTGATGAAGATGATGATGATGAGTATAATGAATTGTTATATTTAGAAAGCAAGTCCATTTAAAGTACTGGGTGTTTCAGATGTTCTGAAACTCAAATGATTTATTTCACTATAGAAAGGTTACTAAATCCATAAAATTTTGTTAAACAGATTTGACTGATAAAACTTGACACAGCAAGATGATGATGTGTGCCTTGGTTTAAAATGCTCATTTTTATTCTTCCTTTTTACTCGTCGTCAGCAACCAAACTGAATCTCCAGCCTTCAGAGCATAAGACTTCTGGTAAGCTCTGAGTCTTCTAGAAAATTGATTTTCCTGGACACATTGCTGCTAGTGTCTCATGCTGATGAATGACCCTGCTAGTGAAACACAATTTCTACTAAATCAACAAATAGTTGTTATAAAGGCTCTAAGTCTTATTCTATTCCTATAACAAAAGCTTCCACCTCCTGCTCATTAATCCTTGTATGTGAACGTCAAACGATGGGGAAAATTCCAATAAACCCTCTTCTTTTCTTAATTCCTTTCCAGTTATTTCCTAAAATTCTGATGAGGAGACTTGATTCCAAGGAAAGAATGGTGAGATTCAATGCTGGTAATCATATCCTGAAGGGGACAGGCTCATTCAAGTGTCAATGGAAATGTCCTTCTGTTAGGTTTATGTCATCCCTAAGCTTGTTCAATTGTATTTGATGAAGGAAGGGAAGAAAGAAATGGGGAAGGGAAGGAGCAAGGAAGAAAAGGGGGGAAGATTAATACTCAGGGAGCACACCTTGTCATTGTTGGATTTGGAGCTGTGTAATGATGAGTCATTCTTGTAGGATCCAGAGGAGAAAAGCGTTTCTTTGTAATGTATTTTTCTCTTGGTTGTGATCATACCAGTGTTTCACTGATTTGAGGTTATATTAAAGGAGAATCATCATGATCATCATCATAATTATTATATTATTATAATCAATCCTAAGAATTAAGCTTAAGTGTGTCTACTCAACATTTACTCCCAGTACTTTTTCAGCAGTCAACCTGGTATTTCCCACTCCTGCAGTACTACTTTTGTGTAGGCAAGAAATTCTAAGTAATGTAAGGTGTCTGCTGACAGCCTTCTGTTAACAATGATGTAACACTATACTGACAGGCTTCAGGTCTCAATTAGCAGTATATTTAGCATCTTTCTCCAAGGGGTGCTAGCTACAATAGCATTATTATCTCCATTCATTAGGATAATGAGCTTTTAAATTCTTTTTTTAAAGTAAGCTCTAGGGATCCCTGGGTGGCGCAGCGGTTTGGCGCCTGCCTTTGGCCCAGGGCGCGATCCTGGAGACCCAGGATCGAATCCCACATCGGGCTCCCGGTGCATGGAGCCTGCTTCTCCCTCTGCCTGTGTCTCTGCCTCTCTCTCTCTCTATCTGTGTGTGACTATCATAAATAAATAAAAATTAAAAAAAATAAAGTAAGCTCTATGCCCAATGTGGGCCTGAAACTTCTGATCCCAAGATTTAGAGTCACATGCTCTACCCAATGAGCCAGCCAGGCACTCTCATTTTTTAGTTATTATTTTTTTAGAACCATGAACTTTTAAATAGTAAAGGAGTATTGTTACCTGCCTAATGGTCTTTTTAATGAACCAATAAAGCTATCTTTCTTCCTAAATTTTGGAAATTTGTTGATGGAGGCCCCACATTTACTGAACTATGATTTTTTACTTTTTTCCCAGAAGTTGTTTAACAAACAGGTAGACCCAATTTCTCTACACTTTTCTGTGCCCCCACAGTGTGTCAAAATTTAGAAGTGACTGATGGCAGGATCCACTGCTTCTCTGTCTCCATCTTTCCCAAAGGAAAATCTTAGACCTCATTACAGAAAATACCAAATCCCACAACATTGTTTATTTTCTCTAGGATCTGGGATGCAAAGCCTTCATTCACGATGTACAACTCTGATATATCCAAACAAGAGATCCACCCAAGGATCTTCCCATTGGGCCCATCACCCAAGGAGAAGGATGCCTGAAGGCTCCTCAGGTGAGCAGTTGTTATTGGAATTATAATAAGAAGAATAATATGCTGGAGGATAGGAAATAATCAAGAGGACACAGTGTCTACAGCTCTCCACTCTAATACTGCCTTCCTGCAGTCTTAGGACAGAAGAGGAAACAGAAGCCTAGTCCATCGTTAAGGTATGTGTTCTGTGGTGCTCCTGCTTTGGAGAGGACGCATTATCAGAAAATAGTCCAGAAACTAGTAACTCGAATCTCCCTTTCTAGAGATGGTTGATCAGAGTTAGTACTTTAGTCTGAGGTTCTATAACACAGAAAACTAATTATATTTAGTGAATATGAATCTTGCTTCTTTTGTGCTCTTATCCACAAAAATAACCAGGCAAAGATTGGGGACAATGGATATCATTATCTGAAACAGGAACTTCTGAACAATCTTTCTCTGAAATGACTACAGTACAGTGAGAATGCCTCAGCATTTAATGACCAACATCAACCATCAGATGATGACTAAATTTCTTCTGAAACATCAAATATCAAGAAAAGAAATGCATACTAATCATCAAAAGTATACACACAGTATAATCTGTAGGAACACTTGGAATTTCATGCATAGTATGTTTTGCTCAAGGAACCTTTTTTTTAACTCATTTAAAAATCTACCTTTCACTTAGTACAGGGACAAATATTTTTTCTTCTGGCACTAAACTCACAAAATTATAGGTCCCAATGGAAATATGTGAAACAGATACACACACACACACACATATACACACAGACATACACGTACACACAAAGGTGGGGGGGAGACACACACAGAGAGACAATAAAATATTTTCTCAGTAGACTAGATCCCAAGGAATCATTGAAAACTGGAAAGTAGACATTAAGTCTCAGCGTGGAGACAGGATCTCAGAAGAAAGCTGTGTTCAAAATTAAGTTTGAGAAGTTTGTGCTACTAGTAGCGGAAGATGAGCACTAAAGGTGTTCCACATCTGGAAACAGAAGAACCCAGAAGCAGGCAGACACTTAAGCAAAACTGACAAAGTATTTAGATGGCTATCCCTGCACACTTTTCCAGATAGTCCAAGTCCTGTATTATAGGCACCTGCTTCCTCTTTTTAGCTGAATGACAGTAGCAATTAGAGAGAATGGGGAAATTATTGAAGTCAGAAACACAAAGAGCAAGTGTTTTAGTCTATTCAGTCTGTTGTAACAGAGTACTATAAGAGCAAGTGGCTTCTAAACAACAGAAACATACTTCCACGTAGTTCTGGAGGCCAGAAGTCTGAGATTCAGGGGCCAGCATAATTTCTGGTGATTTCTGGTGAGGGTGCTCTTCCATGTTGCAGACTGCTAAACCCTCACTGAATATTCACATGGCTCAGAGACAGCAGGGGGTGGAGGGGGGAGTGGGGTTTGTGAGTGGTGGTGGGAGTAGGCGGTCTTCAACTCTTAAAAGGACAATAACCCCAGTCATAAAGGATCCACTCTTGTGGCCTCATCTAATGATAATTGCCTCACAAAGGCACTACCTCCTATTATCATCATAATGAGGGGTTAGGGTGATAAGGTCTCACCAGGTGAACCTTGGGGGTATAGAAACATTCAGTCCATAATAGCACAATACCATCATTTCCTGCTGGAGTTAACCTAATTGTCTCCTAATTGGTCTCCTTGCTCCCATACTTGTCCCCCCAAAACCTAACCTTCACAGAGTACCATGAGAGATCCATTTATAATTCAAATCAGATTGTGCCTCTCCCCTGTTCAAAATATCCCACTGGCTGATTGTTACACATGAATAAAATCAAAAGTCCTCCTGATGACCTCAAGTACTCTGTATAATCTGTCCAAGTGCAAGTCTTGCACCTGCTTTTTCAGTCTCTTCTTCCTCAACAGGCTCCAGCCAACAGTGACTTCCTTATTGTTGCACATTTCTCCACAGTGCCTTTGCATCTAATCTTCCCTCAAGTACACTGTATCCACACTCTCACTTGATGGAAGCCTCTGTTTAGCTGTCACCTCCTCCAAGAGGCCTTTCTAATCTATCTAAAGTAGTACCTCCCTCACTTTCCATTCTGTAAGTATCCTTTTGTTTTTCTTTTAGCACTCATTAATAGATGATAGGCACATATGACATAATCCCATAACAATATGCATGCAATACATAGTTATTGAATATTGATCAAATGAATGGATAGTACAAAAACTAGTATAAAAAACAAAGCAGGGATCCCTGGGTGACGCAGTGGTTTGGCGCCTGCCTTTGGCCCAGGGCGTGATCCTGGAGACCCGGGATCGAATCCCACATCGGGCTCCCGGTGCATGGAGCCTGCTTCTCCCTCTGTCTGTGTCTCTGCCTCTCTCTCTCTCTCTGTGACTATCATAAATAAATAAAAATTAAAAAAAAAACAAAAAACAAAGCAGAAGAGTGAATTAGTGAAGTGGAGGGCCAACCTGCAAAATCTGACCAGAATAGACTAAGAGAGTATAAATAGATAAACAGATACAATGTCAATGACATATTAACATATAAAATAAATTTATAAGTTTCAACATCTTTAAAATCAAAGTTCCAAAGAGCATGAATAGAGGGAGTGGAGTGAGGTAATATTTTAGGGGAAATTATGAGGTAACTAGAATTCTCCACAAATGAAGAAAGACTTAAAATATGAAAATCATAAAAAATAATAAACCCACATACAGATACATTGCCATGCTATTTCAGAAATGTTAAATACCTAGAAATAAATCTAAGCAGAAGAATGACAAACTTTTATAGAAAAAACTATAGAAATGTACTAAGTAATATCAATCTATACCTGCATAAATTGAGAGCTATACTATAGTCTTGAAAAGGTGTATTGGAAATTGAACTCCAATAAAAAAATAAATAAAAAAGAAAAGGTATATTCACATTTTATTTCTTTTCTTCTGCTAAATGTGGATTTGATTTTCTCTTTTTTTTCAGTTTCCTAAAGGTACAAGCTTAGATTATTGATTTTAGGTTTTTCTTCCAATCTGATAGCATTCAATGGTATAAATTTCCCTCTCAGCACTGCTTTGCTGCACCCCACACATTTTGAAAAGTTATATCTTCAATCTTGTTTAGTTCAAGATACTTGTTAATTTCTGGGGGCTTCTTCTTTGATCCAAGTACTATTTAGAAGCTTGTTTTATTTGCAAGTGATTTGGGGTTTCACATATTTCATTTTAATTTCTGGTTCTTAGAGCATTTGTTATATGGTTTCTACGCTTTTAACTTTGTTAAGGTGTGTTTTATGTCCCAGAATGTGTTATGTAAATGGTAAAATGTTCCAGGAGAGTTAGAGAAGAATGTGTTTTCTGCTTTTGTTAGATGAAGTAGTCTATAGATATCATTTAGGTCCAACTGATTAATGGGGCTATTCAGTTTAACTATGTCCTTTCTATTTTTCTCCTTGTAGGATCTGTCAATTATTGATAGAGGGGTGTTGAAGTATCCGAATAGAATAGTGAATTCTCCTATTTCTTCATGTGGATCTCTTAGTTCTTGTCTAACATAGTTTGCCACTATGTTGTTTGGTGTATATGCATTAAGGATTGTTATCTTCTTGAAGAAATGACTCCTTTATCATTATCCAATGACCATCCTTATCCTTCATCATTTTCTTCCCAGCTTATTGGGGCATAATTGACACATAACATTATGTAGGTTTGAGGTATACAACTCATTGATTTCATACACTTACATATATGTAATAGGATCACAACCTTAACCCCTCAATCACATCACATAATTATCATTTCTTGTTTGTGGTGAGAACATTTATGATCTACTCTGTTGGCAACTTTCAACTATATAATAGAATATTGTTAACAAGACTCACAATGCTATGCATTAGAGCCCTAGAATTTATTCATCTTCTGACTGTAAGATTGTATCCTTTGTCCAACATCTCCTCACCCCTCAGCCCCTGACAACCATCATTCTCATCTCTGTTTCTACAAGTTTGGCTTTTATAAATTTCTCACATAAAGGATATCACACAGTGTTTGTCTTTCTCTGACTTATTTCACCTAGTATATAGTATACTATACCTTGAGTATACCCTCAAGGTCCATCCATGTTGTCACAAATGGCAGGCTTTCTTTCTTTTTGTGGCTGAATAATATTCCACTCTGTATGTGCATGTGTGTATGTGTATGTGTGTGTATGACATCTTCTTTTATTTTCCCTTTTTAAAAATTGTATTTAAATTCAAGTTTGTTAACGTATAGTGTATTATTAGTTTCAGGAGTAGGATTTAGTGATTCATCAGTTGCATATAACACTCAGTGCTCATTACATTAAGTGCCCTCCTTAATGTCCAACACCCAATTATCTCATCCCCCCCACCCACCACCCCTCCAGCAACCTTCACTTTGTTCCCTATAGTTAAGAGTCTCTTATGCTTTACCTCCCTCTATGTTTTTATTTTATTTACCCATTCATCCACTAATAGGCAATTAGATTGTTTCCATAACTTACTTGGTTCTTGTGAATAAAGCTGTAATAAACATGAGAGTGCAGCTATTGCCTCAAAATCCTGATCTCATTTCCTTTGGATATATAACCACAAGTGAGATTGATGGACAACATGCTAGTTCTATTTTTAATTTTTTGAGGAACTTTCATACTGTTAATAGTTGTAACAGTTTACATCACTACTAACAGTGCACAAAGTTTTCCTTTTCTCTATATCCTAACCAACACTTATTATCTCTTGTCTCTGACCATGGCCATTCTAACAAGTGTGAGATCATAGCTCATGGTAGTTTTAATTTGCATTTCCTTGATGACTAGTGAGGTGAAACATCTTTTCATGTACTTCTTGGACATTTGTATGTATTTGGAAAAAAAGATTATTCAGTTCTTCTGTCCATTTTTAATTGGATTTTTCTTTATTTGCTATCTTGTTATATGAGTTCTTTATATATTTTGGATTAATTTCTTATCATACATATGCTTTGAAGTTATTTTCTCCCATCTTCTAGGTTGCTTCTCATTTTGTTAATTGTTTCTTTTACTGTGCAGAGGCTTTTTAGTTTGATGTAGTCCCACTTATTTAGTTTTGCGTTTGTTGCTTGTGCTTTTGGTGTCCTATCCAAAAAAATCATTTCCAAGACAAAGAGCATTTTCCTTATGTTTTATTCTTGAAGTCTTACAGTTTTAGGTCTTATGTTTGTGTTTTGATTCCATTTCAAATTAATTTTTGTGAGTGGTGTAAGATAGTTAAGGGTCTAATTTCATTTTTCTAAATGTGATTGTACAGTTTTCCAATAGCAATTATTGAAAAAACTATCCTTTCCTCATGGAGTGTTCTTAGCTCCTTGACAAATATTAGTGGACTGTATATGCAGGGTTTATTTCTGGGCTCTTACTTTTGTTCTGTTGATCTATGTGTCTGTTTTTATGCCAGTACCATACTATTTTATTATGATAGCTTTGTAGCATAGTTGAAAATCAGGAAGTATAATGCCTACAGATTTGTTCTTTTTCAGGACTGCTTTGGTTATTCAGGGTCCTAGGTGGTTCCATGTAAATTTTAGGTTGTTTTTTTCTTTCTGTGAAAAATGCCAGTGGAATTTTGATAGAGAGTGCATTGGATCTATAGATGGTAGAATGTGTGGATGGCTCAGTAGTTGAGTGTCTGCCTTCGGCAAGGCATGATCTCAGTGTTCTTTTCACATCGGATTCCCTGCAAAAAGCCTGCCTCTCTATACCTATGTCTCTTCCTCTTTCTCTCTGTGTCTCTCATGAATAATCAATCAATCAATCAATCAATCTATGGATGGCTTTGGGTAGTATGGACATGTTAACAATATTAATGCTTCTAATGGGATATTTTCCTGTTTGTGTGTGTTTTCTTCAATTTCTTTACCAGAGCCATTTACGAGGTTACAGTCAAGTTGCAACTGGGCATGTAGCCATGTGGGGAAGGAGAACCGGCTTCCAAATTCATTGACATAGTTGTTAGAAGCCCTCAGTTCCTCACTTTATAGATCTCTCCACAGGTTTCTTGGGTGTTCTTAGAACATGGCAACTGGCTTCCCTCAGAACATTCTTCAGTACAGATTATTTTTTAAGACTACATATTTTTTCTATAATAATATATGTGGCATGTATAAATTCCTTTGGGGAATGAATAATGGTAAAAATATATAAATAGTAAAAGAGTCGACCTCATGGAAATCAGTACAACTCATCTCGCTAAGGCTAACATGACATATTGTGGGGGAAATATAGTTTGTTGCCTCCCCAATCCCTTTTTCCTGCTCTCCTAGCTGTGTAGCTACCATGCCGTTTGGGTAAAATTCACTTTAGGTGGGATCCATGTGTGAGCTGTAAGTGGCCAAAGCCAACCAGCATAGGCTTACTTTAGTCATAGAGATTGATTCAGAGGAAGGCACAGAATATCATAGAAATTTGTTCAATTTTTGAGGAAGAATTTTTCCACTCTCTGGAAATGGAGGAGAAAGTATATAGCCCTGGTTAATAATGGCAGTGATCTTGCAAGCATAAGGGGACCATCTAAAGAATTAATTGGATATCTCATAAGCAGAGTGTGAACTGCCTAAAAGAAATCAGGTGCTAGGTGACATCCTTCAGTTACTAGCTGAAACCAATTCTGGAGCCATCTTACCTCTGGCAATAAATTTCTTATTATTTAAGCAGGCTTGAATTGAATCTTCTTTTATTTGTCATATAAATTGTACTAAATGATAGATGTGGCAATAAGAAAAATCTCACTGGAGGATATTGGGGATTGAGAATTCACCTTCCTAAAGGACCTATAGTTGCATATGTAGGATATAAGAAACTATTTGACTTAATGGGCTATAGTGAGAGATCCAAATCCAGGTTCTATTGCTCTTTTACTCCTTTGTATATTACTCTATTCATTTAAAGGGGGTGCATTTTGAGATGCCAAGTACATATGGGCTGTGATGAAGAGGTGCACATGTCACACTGTGAAATTTCATCCACTCAGGCACATATTTAATTCCCTTTCTGGAGTTTTGTAGTGCAGTCTGGAGTCTGATATATACCAGTGTTTTTCAATCCTATAAGACTGAATGTTCCTTTTTTTTCTTTACATTAAATATACAATATTTCCCTCCCTTACTACACTGAAATTAAATTCCTAGAAAATCTAAACCTCCCTACGTCTTTATTTTTTAAAATAAATATATTGCCTCAAGTGTAATAAAAATAATAAATACAACATAACTAATTTATAATGAGATAATACATACATCAGTATACATATACTTGGACAAAAGTATGCCAGAAGCTAAGGCAAAGTTATTAGAGGCTTGTACCTAATATCTTGCATCACTATGAATATGACAGCTCTAAATACAGCCTGATTCAAGTGTGTTGTACTATCGACTCAAATAACACAAATGACATTATTATTGGTGATATCATTTTCTAGAGTGGTGATCAAGATTTGTAATTTTTTAAGCCAAACAAAGTGCACTCTTCCTTTCATTTACTTGGTAGTTTTGTTCCTCAAAAAATCAGTGTTTATTAAATGTGTGGAAAAAATGTTTTCTGTCTGTAAACAAAATAATTAAATTCCAGATTCAGATTATCGTTTTTTAAAATATTTTATTTTAAGTAATCTCTACACTCAACATGGGGCTCAAACTCAACCTTGAGACCAAGAGTCACACACTCGACTGACTGAGCCAGCCAGGTGCCCCAGATTCAGATTATTATTATTATTATTATTATTAGTTTTTTTTTATTTTATGTTACATGAATATCTAGGGGAAAATTGGAAAGTCATGGGACACAAGATTTATTGGTTGGGATTGTCCCACATTTTTTATAGAATATCCAGTATTCCTGATTTTTGTTCCTGAGTCACCACGAAAAAGCTGGTGATGAGACTCAGAGAAATTGAAAAGGTAACAGTTGTTTAGAAGAGACTAGAGGAACCACTCTTGAACTCTCCTACACCTAGAAACTCAGTATGAGTTGAATGATAAAAAAACTTATAGAGTAAGGGGCAGTTTTCAGTTAATTTCCCCTGACTCTGAGAGATAATAAGCATAATGTATTGTTCTCTTTCTACTCTTCAGGGTTTGGGAAAGTTGTACACATCTCCCCATTGGTTTTATATAATACGTATTAATTGAGTTAATTAATTTTTCTGCTTGTACATTGTCTTGCTAAACTCCCTAAAATATGATCATAGAATACTAACTGTAACTGAATCAAGGAGGAGGAGGGCTCTATGATATGTATGAAATAAGCTTTTAAGGACTGATGTGGATAGATTTGTGATAGGAAGGTGAGGAGCCAATATTTGAATTTCATGTTTAAATGAAACTTACTGGGAAATCAGCTGTTTATTGGTGTCTTTGCACATCTACACTGCTCATTCAGTATGAAATTAGGAAACTCATCCTCCAAAACCATAGAAAAGCAAATACTGATGGCCCTCACAGTAGGCTAAAGGAGGAGGCTAAAAATTGAGTGATCAGCCACCTACCTAAGTCATGCGTTCATATCACACTGGAGGCCTTTCTAATTTGGACATTCAGGAACATGTGCATCCTATTTCCAGATTGAAGTTGCAATTTTTATAGCCAAATATTTTCCCGTTACTGTTGAGTAACTAAGAACTAACTGGCATCTAACCATCTGTTTGGCATTATTCTATCAGTATTATTCTTCTCATATCATGATTTATTAATATTTCTACTGAATTATGAAAGCTTATTTGGCAAGTTATTACAGCAATAATTATGAACACTCTATCCCCTCCAAACAAAGACTCATAAGGGTGAGGAAAATGTTGATTTCAAACAAACAAAAAGCTTAATTTTTTAAGGATACAATGATGTTCTTTCCATTGACCAGATATAGCAATGACACCTGCCTTAAAATGATGGTTTCATAAGTACCTACACCAAGCTAGTAAGCTATCAGAGAGAGGTTGATACAAATTCCATGGGGGCAAAAGATATTTTACTGTGCTTAGTTTTGCTGTATTGAGATCTGAAAGATGTCATAGAAAACACCCCTGGACTATGATTAATTTGGTAATAGTGGAACAGTCACTGCATTGAACTAAGCATTCTTTTAGTATTGTTTCTTTCAACAATTCTGACTTGTAGACTCAACCATAACCTAGGAAATACAGGTGTCTATGCCTAAATAGCATCATCTACTCTGATTTCTTACCTTACGTCATGTAGAAATAGCTGCCATACATTACAGCAGTGGGGAAGTATTAAGGATGACCATGTTACCATAAATCCTTATAGAAACAGTTGGGTTGGGATCCCTGGGTGGCGCAGCGGTTTGGCGCCTGCATTTGGCCCAGGGCGTGATCCTGGAGACCCGGGATCGAATCCCACATCGGGCTCCCGGTGCATGGAGCCTGCTTCTCCCTCTGCCTGTGTCTCTGCCTCTCTCTCTCTCTGTGACTATCATAAATAAATAAATAAAAAAATTAAAAAAAAAGAAACAGTTGGGTTACCCCCAAAATATTATATGAAATAGTAGACATTTTTAAGAAGCTGTCTTAATAACTTCAGATAAACTTTTTCCACTCAGCTATTAATTACCCTAGGATGAATACCTAAAGTGATCTGCAGGGTTTAAAACCAAGAGTGAGCTGGAAACCACAGCAAGATTACAGCTTCAGGGTGAAAATCTGGTTAGTTCAGCTAATTAGCACTATGGTATGAACCATTTCTTTGTGTCATTCATTTCACAAACTGAACCATATAACTCTAGAGGGGTCAGTGCAACCTATTATCCCTATAAAAAAAATTCCATTAGGTCATGAGAGAGACACACACTCAACAATGGTTTGTACTGGGAGAAAACTATCCAGATAGAAACACATGAAGTCTTTATTTTTCTTTCACTCCTTAACACAGAAGAAATTGTCTGATCAAAGAAAAAAATACATTGTGGTAATGGGAGAGAAAGCAGGTAAGTCTAGATAAAAGGAAAGTAGGAACATCATTTCAAATCAAGGAAGGGGATAAAACTATAATTTGTAGCATTTGCTGCTTTCTACCTTCAAGCAATGAACATGACATAACTGAGGGAGGAGTTGGGAAAAAATACACAGCAGCACACCATTAGAGGTATTTCTACCACACAGATGCAAGAGATGTACATAACCTCAACAGCATAGATAACAGTAAAAATTTTGTAGAATAATTAGGAATTTATAAGTTTTGAGTACTTGTTTTGTTTCTTTTTAAATTATTATTTTTGTTTTTTTTTTTAAATAAGATCCACACCCAATGTGAGGCTTGAACTCACGACCCCGAGATCAAGAGTCGCATGCTCTATTGACTGAGCCAGCCAGGCACCCCTATTTTCTTTGCTTTTAATATAATTTATTTAGTTGTAAATTTACATAGCTTATATTTAAAAATAATGGCTGTTTCATACTTGGCTTATAAAATTATTGACAGTTTAGTAGTAGCCTCTCCCAAACCTCCACAAGAGAGTTCTAGCACACCACTAGTTACAGTAAATACAGAAGTATTAAATTTGAGTATTGAAGAGATAGTAATCTTCCTTAGCAAGACCATTTCCTTCATTCACAATACTGCACAGCCCATTCACAATTACAGAAGGAAAGCTTCAGGGGAAAAAGTAAAATATAAGCTAAACTATCCAAATATGAAGTTTGTTTTGATATATCATTTGGGAATCAGTAACTCAATGTATTCTTAGAGATTAATATTTAAAATAGTGATCGTGGGGTGCCTAAGTGGCTCAACCAGTTAAGCATCCGATTCTTGATTTCAGCTCAGGTCGTGATTTCAGGGTTGTGAGATGGAGCCCATGGTTGGGCTCCGTGCTCAGTAGGCAGTCAGTTTCTCTTCTTCTCCCTTTGCCCCTCCCCCTGCTTGAACTCTTTCTCACGTACTCTCTCTCAAATAAATAAATAAATAAATAAATAAATAAATAAATTTTTTTTAAAAAAGTATATTTAAACCACTGATTTAGACTCTAGTTTGTTTTCTGGTTATGTTTTGTGAATTATGCCCCAGAACCTTTCATGAGATTACTGTTTTATTTATTTATTTATGCATTTGTTTTAAGTAAGATTTACACCCAACATGGGGCTTGAAATCCTAACCCTGAGATTGAGTCATATGCTCTACTGACTGAACCAGCCAGGCATTCCATTGGATCACTATTTTATTTTATTTTTTAAAAAGATTTTATTTTAGAAAAAGAGAGAGTGAGTTGGGGAGGGACAAAGGGAGAGGGAGAGGGAGAATCTCCAGTAGGCTCCCCACTGAGCAAGGGGCCCCATGTGGGGCTCAATCTCACAATCCTGAGATCATGACCTAAGCCAAAAATCAAGAGTTGGACGCTTGACCAACTGAGCCACCCAGGTGTCTCTTGTTTTTAAACAAGTTCTGCTGCTAGAAGAACAATAATGCACTTAAAGGTTTTTCATTTAAGTTTCAAAGCACACATATTGGCATGGGTGAGGAGTTTGGAATCATACCTATTAGCCCCAGCAGTAGCCCTAGAGACACTTTCATAGAATCTCAGGGCTCCACAGACTTGAATAGATGAGTAAGAAAGTTTGAAAACTTCTATGTGAAGAGGCCTCTTGAACCTTGCTTAGCATAGCCTGTGGCTGATGTCCTGCATATTAAGTATTAATGACACAGTTATAGTTTATAATTTATTATCCACATGCACATGAACATATTGCTCTTGTAGCAAAACATTTACCTGCAGCAAGTCTAAAAGTTTAAGAGATAATGCTTAATCAGTAAGTTGATGTTGTTTTGGAAACAAACTGCTCCCAAATTCTGACAAGTTTCACCCTTACATGTGATCCACTGCATATATCTTTCCCATATGAAGTACTTGCTATAACTAGAAGATTATAGATTTGGAATCATCAGGCTAGCGATCCCCCCACAATAGGCACTTTAATCAAGGCAATCTTCCCCATTTACCTTGAGACACGCTAGGATCTTGCTTAACACACTTTCTCAGGCAGCTACAAACAATCAGAATAGGAACCCCAGTTAAAGTCATGTATCCTTTATGGGCCAGGAACTCTTCAAGGTCACGTTCAGCTATAATGTCTTGGGCACAGCACAACATCAATCTCATCTTCTCAATTCTTACTATTATTTTACTCTCTTTCTCTTAGCTTGCATCACTTAAAGAAACAGGCAGACAAACACAAATATCTGAATCTTTGAATTCTTTCAGAGGAGAACTAAATTCACTAACTTCACGAACAGAACATAGAGACCGCTTTACATGGTACAAATATCTGCTCAAGATTAACAGTTGGAGGGGGCACCTGGGTGGCTCAGTGGTTGAGTGTCTGCCTTTGGCTGAAGTCGTGATCCTGGGGTCCTGGGATTGAGTCCTATATCAGGTTCCCTGCGGGAAGCCTGCTTCTCCCTCTGCTATGTCTTTGCCTCTCTCTGTGTGTCTCTCATGAATAAATAAACAAAATCTTAAAAAAAAAGATTAACAGTTGGAGAAAAAAAGTAAGAATTTCTTCCTTTACCTGCTTCCCCCAATCTGCCCAAAAGAGTACAGGACACTCAGTTCACTCAGTTCACTCATGGTGGTAGTTCCTAAACTGAATCATCATAGAAGGACAGATGCCAAGGACTTACTGCATGCTTATAGCAAAAATTATTAGGAATGCCCTCTGCATGGGTGATTATAAATTGGCTATGGGGTTTAATTAAGGGGTTTTCATTTCATGATCTAAACAACTGGGCTTTGGGATTAGCAGTTGCTGTCTGTTCACATCAGTAACTGGCAATGATTCTTCTAATCATATGAGGACATATTAGCATATTGTGCATTGCAAGATGGTGCTCCCAATAAAAAGTGACAAAAGGTTTCTGAACTCAGCATCTGTCATGCAGAATGCATGGATATCCAGAATGCATATCCATTTTATTTATAAAATATCTTCATTCCCAAGAGATCTTATTTATTTTTGTTTGAGAAGCTACTAAAATCTAAAACAACCAAACAAACTTGATTTCTCAATATCCCAAAGGAACTTCGAAAAACAATCATTCTTTGATTATTATATAGTATTTTTAAATACATAGCTTATGTCCAGTTAACAACCAAAAAATGTTTTAGAAGCATAATAAAATCACAGTCAGTATTCAGCTGAAGTAGTCTGTTAATGCAAGATTCTCATCTATTAACTTTTTTAAACTTTTCTTTGAAAATTTCCCATCATCTCCAAGATTACATATATATATATATCTTGATACTTTGTCATTCTGTAGATGCTACAAATATACATTTTACCAAAATGCTTTACAGATTGGATAAAAAGTATAAATAGATAGAATTAGCTAGCTGGTATTTCAATGAAAGATTTGTTTAATATATTTGATAAATGTTTTTCATGAAACATAAGCCTTTAAAATCGTTATTCATTCATTTTACAAATATTTAAAGTGTCTAATAGGTGCCAGATAAGGCACTGGATATGGGGATATAGCAATGAACAATAGATATAATCTCTGCTCTTACAGAAGTTTCAAAGTCACATGGCAAACAAAAGATGTATAATATAGATCTCTTTTGTAGATCCAGAATTCACATTGGCATAAGAAGCAGGCAAACTGAGGCACCCAGGTGGCTCAATCGGTTAAGCCTCTGACTTTGGCTCAGGTCATGACGTCATGGTCCTGGGATGGAGTCCTGCTTCAGGCTCTACGCTCAGTGAGGAGTCGGCTTGTCCCTCTCCTTCCTCTGCCCCTCCTCACACTCATGTTCTCTCTGTTTCTCTCTCAAATAAATAAATAAAATCTTCAAAAAAAAAAAAAAAAGGAAGCAAGTGAATAACAACAATGACAACAACAACAAAGCCAGTTCCTTAATTGGGTATTTCCCAAGCCAATTTGAATGAAACAAATGTTCTGAAGAACTCACACTGGGGCAACTGAGTGAAAAAAAATGGAGCTAGGTAAATAGACCAAGAAATTTAATCTTGTTTTCGTGCCAAGTATAGCATTATTCTTTGAAACTTGTAATATGAAACACCTAATTCTCTAATAATCAGAATGTTTGAAATTATGGACCAGAGTTTATTCCATGTGTGTATGGACAGAAGCTAGAAAGGAAGTTACTATCAGCTATCAGCTGTGAGATCCAAGAATCCCTAGGGCCCAACTATTATATAGCAATACAAATTCTGTGCAAAGGTCTTTAGTGGGACTGTCCTTGCTGGAGGCCTTGATAGATCCCCTCTTCCAACTGGTAGCCACACTCTTGGTATCCCTGTTTCTCAGGAGTTAATTTTATTTTTAATCCTCAAAAATAAATAGGAAGGGGTAGTAAGGGATATTTTTGTAACCCACAAATGCCCTAATGCTCTGGCTAGAAATCAACCTTATGTAAACTGGATGGCCCCAGGCTTCATGAGCATAATGGCACAAATGAAGTCACATTGACATTTATGCCCAAATTAGACTGAGTCATTGCTTCCACTTGGCTAGGTGGTAGAGCCCGTGGAGGATTTCATGAGGTTTCTAGGATGGCAGTGGGACTCTTTTGTTTTTTTTTTTCTTTTTTTTGGCAAATCAGTCAGGGTCAATGTTCAGTCCACAACTGTTGACATTTCTGGCTCCCCTTGCTCACACACTACTTCAGCTCGCTCACGCCTCACTGCTGTCTGCAGCCACTGCTGTCTTTCTGTAGCCAAACTGAACTTCTTTCATTTCCAAGAATATGCCATGCTTCTATCAACCTTAGGCCATGTCAACTTGCTGCACTTTCAATCTGAAACATATTTTGTTTAAATCTCATGTCAAGTATGACATTCTAGGAAGCATTACTTGACTATAAACGAGAGGCACCCCTCCAATGTGTCCATGTAGCACACCATAGTCATTTCCTACTGTAGTACTTATCACATTGTTTTATTTTTTATATTTTTTAAAAAGATTTCATTTATTTATTCATGAGAGACAGAGAGAGAGAGAGAGAAAGAGAGAGAGAGAGAGAGGCAGAGACCCAGGCAGAGGGAGAAGCAGGCTCTATGAAGGGAGCCCGATGTGGGACTTCAGCCCGGGACTCTGGAGTCATGCCCTGGGCCGAAGGCAGGTGCTAAACCTCTAAGCCACCCAGGGATCCCCAACTTATCACATTGTTTTTTATAGTCTGTTAGGAAAGAAACAGGTAAACAGCAAAATCCTTATGGAGGGAGAGTATGTCTTTTTTTAATCTGTGTGTCTTGGGCACTTCCCATAGGGCCCAGCACATAATAGAACATTTTTATAGGAGGGTTTGCAACTGTCCTTCTACAATTAAACCGATATTCTAGTTACAAGTAGGTTATAAATGAGCCAATCTTGATTAGCAGTTTTCAAACTGAAGTCACACATACCAACTATCTTTCCTTATTTCTCATATTTAAAACATCACTGTATAGCCTACCCCACGCAATTTTGTGATAGAGAATTATCTATTGACTTACTCTGTTCCTTCAGGCACTCAAAGTCCTCATTTTCAGCGTTGACTGCCTGAAGCTTCCCATAGCCCATAGTTTTACCAGGCCATCCTAGACATTGTATGCTCTGGATTCTCCTTCCTTATCAATTTTTTTCCTGTCCTAGGTCTTATTTCCTTAGAGCTCTGCTCTCTGCTAAGTTGCTACCGACTCAATCAAAGTTCTAATAAAAGCACATTTTAATTAAATTGTGGGAGGAGGAAATTTTCAAGATTCATAATTAAGGGGGGTATATGTTCAGCCACCCCCTCCCATTTTTTGCAGCTAACGATAAGAAGTGAGCAGACTAGTATCATAGTCTGTAACAGGCCTTCACTGGTCAACATATCACACCACACAGTAGCCAGCTATACCTCTGTAATGTCAAATAACTCCCAATCTGGCCCTGGAGCAAATGATAAGACTCTGGACCTAAGACAGATAGATGGAACACATGCATTCCTCTAGAAACCAAGCCTCCCTGCCACTAACCCAGCCCTCATTACTGTTCCTTACTTCTTCCATACACAGCATCACTAGGAATAAAAGATGCAGAGCACCATGGAAAGAGAATGAGGCTTCTGATTGCGACATAGTCAGAGGTGGTTAGTGTGGGATGGCTGCTCCCCTGACTTGATGACTAACTCACCAAACTATACTTGGGAAGAATACAAGGTGAAAAAGGAAAGGCAATGATGGGACACAGAATCTTTGGTGGAAATGAGCTAGTCCAACTAAATAAATAGCATGTCATAGCACATGAGAAAGATCAAGCACCAGACAGGCAGAAAGTGAGGGAAGAAGGAGGAACAGAGTGAGAGTGAGACAAAAAGAGAGAAAGACTGAAAACCATGTAGTGATTAATTATATATATAGAAAACCTAAGGGCTAGCATTAAGTCAAGATCACTAACTCTGTAAAGAAGAGCCAAGAGGTCTTCAAATCAGAGCCTGTGAACCAAATCTGGCCACCTCAGTGCTTTTTCAAATGACATTCTATTAGAACAGAGACACACTTACTTGTTTACATATTGTTTATGGCTGATGTGGTGCTACAACGGTAAAATTGAATAGTAGAGACAGTGGTCTTACAATCCATAGAGCTTAAAGTATTTACTGCTGCTTTAAGAAAAAGTTTGCTGAACTCAGAAATAGACAATTAGAAAGATAATATATTTTCTCCAGTGATGGGGATTAAGTCCCAGAGGCAGGCTCATGGTCTCCACTTTGTGTATTTCACAACCTAGAAGTGAGGAATGTGCAATCCTCTGGCTCCAAAAGTAGGGAAGGAGTCCCAAAGCTTGAAGAAGTGCTGAGTATTAAGCCCCTGTATGCTACTTAGCAGTCTCACCTAAGTAACTATTCAGCAAATCTGAGCTAAAATGTTTCTGGTGACAGCTCAGATACTAGTGAGTCCTCTGTTGATGAAGCCCCAGTGTGTATACTTTTTAGAAGGGAAACTCCAATTCAACCTTTCTAGAAAAGTTATGGCATATATTCTGAACTCTTCCCACTGACAAGGCCTCTTTCATTTCTGATGACCTTGAAGAGACAGACCATGGGTTGCTGAAAAAAAGAGTTTATGGATATTTGAATTTATGTAGATGTTAAAAAATATCACTAACTATATCTGAGTTATACAAACTTCTGAATTCACATCATTTTAAGTATTTGCCTCCTAGTAGATACAATAGGGTTATTTGTATGTGTGTGTCCATAGACCCACAGCAGCATACTTTTATATAAAATAAAACATATAGAGTGCTGTTCTTATATGTGGCTGCTTCTATTAGACTTACTTAATAGTTAAGAGAACAAAATAAGATCTAGATTTTGATAATCGAGACCAAATTAGGGAAACATTTCAGTCAGGTTAGAAGAGCTAGTTTCTTTCTTTCTTTTTTCTTTCTTTCTTTCTTTCTTTCTTTCTTTCTTTCTTTCTTTCTTTCTTCTTTCTTTCTTTCTTTCCTTCTTCTTCTTCTTCTTCTTCTTCTTCTTCTTCCTTTCTTTCTTTCTTTCTTTCTTTCTTTTCTTTCTTTTCTTTCTTTTCTTTCTTTCTTTTTCTTCATTTTCTTCTTCTTCTTCTTCTTCTTCTTCTTCTTCTTCTTCTTCTTCTTCTGGTCAGGGACGGGGTTGGTGGTTGAGATACGATTAGCTGATATACTCTGGAGAAATAGTGAACTCATTTATATCAGTTCTTTTTAAAAAAAATTATTTGAGAGCTCATGGAGTGGAAGAATTAATATTGTGAAAATGTCAATGCTACCCAGAGTAATTTATACATTTAATGCAATCCCTATCAAAATACCATGGACTTACTTCAGAGAGTTGGAACAAATCATCTTAAGATCTGTGTGGAGTCAGAAAAGACCCTGAATAGACAGGGGAACATTAAAAAAGAAACAGAGCTGGGGGCATCACATTACCAGATTTCAGGTTGTACTACAAAGCTGTGGTCATCAAGACAGTGTGGTATTGGCACAAAAACAGACACATAGATCAATGGAACATAATAGAGAATCCAGAAATGGACCCTCAACATTATGGTCAACTAATGCTCGACAAAGCAGGAAAGATGATCCACTGGAAAAAACACTGTCTCTTCAATAAATGGTGCTGGGCTGTTGGGGATTTACCCCAAAGATACAGATGCAATGAAACGTCAATGTTTATAGCAGCAATCTCCACAATAGCCAAACTGTGGAAGGAGCCTCGGTGTCCACCGAAAGATGAATGGATAAAGAAGATGTGGTTTATGTATACAATGCAATATTACTCAGCCATTAGAAATGACAAACACCCACCATTTGCTTCAACGTGGATGGAACTGGAGGGTATTATGCTGAGTGAAATGAGTCAATTGGAGAAGGACAAACATTATATGTTCTCATTCATTTGGGGAATATAAATAATAGTGAAAGGGAATAGAAGGGAAGGGAGAAGAAATGGGTAGGAAATATCAGAAAGGGAGACAGAACATAAAGACTCCTAACTCTGGGAAACGAACTAGGGGTGGTGGAAGGGGAGGAGGGCGGGGGGTAGGGGTGAATGGGTGACGGGCACTGAGGGAGGCACTTGATGGGATGAGCACTGGGTGTTATTATGTATGTTGGCAAATTGAACACCAATAAAAAATAAATTTATTATAAAAAATAATAAAAATAAATGGTGCTGGGAAAATTGGACAGCCACGTTCGGAAGAATGAAACTAGACCATTCTCTTACACCATACACAAAGGTAAACTCAAAATGGATGAAAGATTTAAATGTGAGACAAGAATCCATCAAAGCCTAGAGGAGAACACAGGCAACACCTTTTTTGAACTTGGTCACAACAACTTCTTGCAAGATACATCCATGAAGGCAAGGGAAACAAAAGCAAAATTGACTATTGGGACTTAATCAAGATTAAAAGCTTCTGCACAGCAAAAGAAACAGTCAACAAAACTACAAGACAACCTACAGAATGGGAGAAGATATTTGCAAATGACATATCAGATAAAGGGCTAGTATCCAAGATCTATAAAGAACTTATTCAACTCAACAGCAAAGAAACAAACAATCCAATCATGAAATGGGCAAAAGACATGAACAGAAATCTCACAGAGGAAGACATGGACATGGCCAACAAGCACATGAGAAAATGCTCCGCATCACTGGCCATCAGGGAAATACAAATCAAAAGCACAATGAGATACCACCTCACACCTTGAGAATGGAGAAAATTAACAAGACAGGAAACAACAAATGTTGGAGAGGATGTGGAGAAAGGGGAACCCTCCTGCACTGTTGGTGGGAATGTGAAGTGGTGCAGCCGCTCTGGAAAACTGTGTGGAGGTTCCTCAAAGAGTTAAAAATAGAGCTGCCCTACGACCCAGCAATTACACTGCTGGGGATTTGGGGGATTTGGGGATACCCCAAAGATACAAATGCAATGAAACGCCGGGACACCTGCACCCTGATGTTTATAGCAGCAATGTCCACAATAGCCAAACTGTGGAAGGAGCCTCGGTGTCCACCGAAAGATGAATGGATAAAGAAGAGGTGGTCTATGTATACAATGGAATATTACTCAGCCATTAGAAACGACAAATACCCACCATTTGCTTTGACATGGAGGGACCTGGAGGGTATTATGCTGAGTGAAATAAGTCAATTGGAGAAGGACAAACATTATATGGTCTCATTCATTTGGGGACTATAAAAATTAGTGAAAGGGAATAAAGGAAAATGAGAGAAAATGAGTGAAAATATCAGTGAGGGTGACAAAACATGAGAAACACCTCACTGTGAGAAATGAACAAGGGGTAGTGTAGTGGAAGGGGAGGTGGATGGGGGGTTGGGGTGACTGAGTGATGGGCACTGAGGGGGGCACTTGATGTTATGTGATATGTTGGCAAATTGAACTCCAATAAAAAATAAATTTAAAAAAAATATTTGAGAGAGAGAAAGAGAGAGTGATAGGGAGAGAGAGCACAAGAAAGGGGAAGAGGGAGAATCAGGTGCCCCGCTGAGCAGAGAGCCCAACGTGGGGCTCAATCCCAGGACTCCTGTATCATGATCTGAGCTGAAGGCAGATGCTTAACCAGCTGAACCACCCAGGCACCCTCATTTGTATCAGTTCTAACCAACAGCTAAGAAAGAAATTGGGAGTTTATTCCCCATTTATACCTGTTTGGAGGTCACTGATGGGTTTGGATGTTTTCAGTACTTTTTGTCTTCCTTGCTAGTTCAGAATTTTTCCTCCTTGTCTATTCAGTCTTATCCTTTTAGCTAAAACTAAATTCAAGCATACTTAGAATTCAATCAAAGATGTCACAAATGGGGGTGCCTGGCTGGCTCAGTCTGTAGAGTATCCGACTCTTGATCTTAAAGTTGTAACTTTTGAGTCCCGCATTGTCTGTAGAGATCACTTAAAAAGAAAACCTTTAGGGAAAAAAAGCCACAAATGTACAAATGAATGAAGAGAAACTTAGAAAGTCAAGAAAAATCTTTACATTTAAATATCTTTTATTAGTCAACTTACCATAAAAAATTACTTTAATGATATAACAACAACACTGTCAGTAGCCAGTCAGGGCAGGGCAGTCAGCCTTGTGCTCAGATATAAAAGCAGAGCTTCACAGAAAAACAAAACTCAACAGAAAATTTAATTAGAATTAGCCATCTTCACAGGCTATTTGGAGCTATTCTCTCTCTCTCTCTCTCTCTCTCTCTTTCTCTCTCTCTCTCTCTTTACCATTTATGATAATTGGAAAGGATTGTGAAGTTCATGATAATAGACAGGAAACTGTTCACAGGTTTATGACCTTTCATGAGTACCAGAGCCAAACTGCATTACCCCTGTTTTGGATCATTCCTCAATCGGGTAACCATAGCAATTCACTCTGATAGATACTTGAGAATTTTACAATGTGAGACAGTACATGCAGAATCCAAAGCTAGGTAACTTCACCAGGACTGAAAGTGGATGTAAATCCATTGAAATTTTACCTGACAAAATTAGGGAGTGGATATTCTGGTACTTTATTATCCACACCAATGATGTTCATGCTTTTTGGTCATGGAAGTATTTTGCAGACATCCAAAATATAAAATAGCAAAAGCAAGCCTGATCTTGTTACAACAATGGCAGATATACAACTTTTTGTCCTTATGATCCAACTTTCTCTAATCATCCCCTTGTCCACTTTTATACTGCACTTACCATAATGTCTGGTACATAGCAGACATTCAAGTAATATTTTTGAATGAGTAAGTGAATGAGACACATACAAGAAATCACTAGGGATCTGTGAAGCAGGTTTAAATCTGCTATGTAACCCATTAGTTTTAAAGATGAGAACCTTCTGGAAGATATGAAGAACACTAAAGTTAGACTAAATAGCATTTCATGATTGTGTGAGATTCAGAAGACCCTGATAATGATACCAGGCATCACTATTTTGCTTCTGAAATATCCTGAAAGAGGTTTCTTATATTTTAATTGTACAAAAAACTTTTTATTACAGTGTTTATTACAAATGTATTTTATTACAAGACTCTTGAGTATGGACTACATTTCCAGAAATATGATAAAGGTCATACCTCATGAAATCACACATGTAGGAAAAACAACACAATTCAAATCACAAATTCCATTTTCATCCATAGATTTGTCCTCATGATCAAAATATAAGAGCTTTTGAAACTGATAGGTTTTTCACTTAAAAGCAAAAATGCTTTTAAAATAAAGGATTAAGAGTAATTATTTAAGGATAATTTTGAGATATTTTTGCAAGGCGATGATAGTTAATTTTATGTATCAACTTGACTATGCCAAGAAATGGCCACAAATCTGGTTAAATATTACTTTGAGGTGTTTCTGTGAGAATGTTTCCAGATGGAAGAGATTAGCATTGAAAATGGTGGACTAGGTAAAACACTGCCCTCCCCAATGTGGGTAGGTATCATCCAATTTCCAATTGATTAAGGAAGGGCCTGAATAAAATAAAAAGGCTGAGGAAGTTTGAACCCTTTTTCTCTACCTCCCCCTCTGCCTGACTATATGACCTGACACTTGTTTTTTCCTGCTCTTGGACTGAGACTTACATCACCAGCACTCCAGTATCTCAGGCTTTAGGACTAAGACTGAAATTTACAGCACTGGCATGCCTGGGTATCCAATTAACAGATGGCAGACTATGAACCTTAGCCTCCATAATTGCATGAGAAAATTCCTTATAATAAACCTCATTTTATATATTTTATTATATATTGTATATATTATATATTTTTATATACATAAGTATGTTTTTAATAGATTTTATACACACACACACACACACACACACACACACACATTTGGTTTTGTTTCTCCGGAGAACCCTCTCTAATGTAGATTTTGGCACAAGGAGTGATTTTACAGCAATTGAATTTTAAGGTTGAGTTTTCTGAATTGGTTCTGGGTTTTCTAGAATTGGCTCTCGAATATGATTAGATGTAAAGACTAATGATTTTATTGCCAATAGTAAAGGGAGCATTGATAGTCCATGGCATGATCTGGAAATGGAAATAGGCAAAATATCTGCATTGGATGTTGCTAATCAACCACTTATAAGAAGAAAGGAGCTGAATGACTATGTATATAATGTTTTTAAACATTTCTGAAAAATTATACAAATATAATGAGATTGGCAAGTTGCCCCAAATGAAACTGGACAAAATGGTGAAAGAAAAGGATAAGCTCAGGGATTCAAATTCCCAATTCAAGTGTTACATAAATGACCCAAAGGCATCTATGTGTGCCCTGAAGGAGAGCCTGATCTCCTGTAGCCAAGGGGCTACAGAGATTGATGAAAATCAAATGTAGAATCTCATAAGGAAAGTGGTTCAATTACAATTTAAGCTAAACTCTCAGCCTCTCAGGGTGTCTATTTTTAAAGTGAGGCACTGATTGAGAAAGAATAAGATCCTGTAAGTTGAGATGGGGACATGTGTCAAGAACGTGCTAAAACTGGGTACACTGAACCCCAAAATTCTGATGTCTTTTTTTGCAAGAGGAAGAGATCTCCCCAACGTAAGCAGAAGGGGCCTCCCCACCATATCAGAAGTGGTCTCCCCACTCACAGCAGAAGCAGCCTCTCCAACCCTACTGGCAATAACATCTCCACCCCCATTGATAGTCTCTCTACTCCCAGGCTAGGCTTTTCCACCTGTCCGAGGGAATTAAGTCTGCATTAGAATCCTAAGGAAGGGATTCAAAGGCCTAGGATGATTGTAATGTTAGAATGGATTTGTCACTTAAGACTTATTCATGCATACTGGGAGGGTCCAAAAGATGTGTCTGAGAAATAAATGTGTAAGGGGAGCCCCGTCATCCTTGGAAAGCTCTGTGAATACTCTTCTCTCTCTCTCTCTCTCTTTTTTTTATTAGAGTTCAATTTGCCAACATATAGCATAACACCTAGTGCTCATCCCGCCAAGTGCCCCCCTCAGTGCCCATCACCCAGTCACCCCAACCCCCCATCCACCTCCCCTTCCACTACCCCTTGTTCATTTCTCAGAGTAAGGTGTCTCTCATGTTTTGTCACCCTCACTGATATTTTCACTCATTTTCTCTCATTTCCCTTTATTCCCTTTCACTAATTTTTATAGTCCCCAAATGAATGAGACCATATAATGTTTGTCCTTCTCCGATTGACTTATTTCACTCAGCATAATACCCTCCAGTTCCATCCACGTTGAAGCAAATGGTGGGTATTTGTCGTTTCTAATGGCTGAGTAATATTCCATGGTATACATAGACCACCTCTTCTTTATCCATTCATCTTTCGGTGGACACCGAGGCTCCTTCCACAGCTTGGCTATTGTGGACATTGCTGCTATAAAAATCAGGGGCAGGTGTCCCGGCGTTTCATTACATCTGTATCTTTGGGGTATCCCCAAATCCCCCAAATCCCCAGCAGTGTAATTGCTGGGTCGTAGGGCAGCTCTATTTTTAACTCTTTGAGGAACCTCCACACAGTTTTCCAGAGTGGCTGCACCAGTTCACATTCCCACCAACAGTGCAGGAGGGTTTCCCTTTCTCCATATCCTCTCCAACATTTGTTGTTTCCTGTCTTGTTAATTTTCTCCATTCTCAAGGTGTGAGGTGGTATCTCATTGTGGTTTTGATTTGTATTTCCCTGATGGCCAGTGATGCGGAGCATTTTCTCATGTGCTTGTTGGCCATGTGTATGTCTTCCTCTGTGAGATTTCTGTTCATGTCTTTTGCCCATTTCATGATTGGATTGCTTGTTTCTTTGCTGTTGAGTTGAATAAGTTCTTTATAGATCTTGGATACTAGCCCTTTATCTGATATGTCATTTGCAAATATCATCTCCCATTCTGTAGGTTGTCTTGTAGTTTTGTTGACTCTTTCTTTGCTGTGCAGAAGCTTCTTATCTTGATGAAGTCCCAATAATTCATTTTTGCTTTTGTCTCCCTTGCCTTCATGGATGTATCTTGCAAGAAGTTACTGTGGCTAAGTTCAAAAAGGGTGTTGCCTGTGTTCTCCTCTAGTAGTTTGTTGGAATCTTGTCTCACATTTAGATCTTAAATACATTTTGAGTTTATCTTTGTGTATGGTGCAAGAGAGTGGTCTAGTTTCATTCTTCTGCATGTGGATGCCCAATTTTCCCAGCACCATTTATTGAAGAGACTGTCTTTCTTCCAGTGGATAGTCTTTGCTGCTTTGTCGAATACTAGTTGACCATAAAGTTGAGAGTCCACTTCTGGATTCTCTATTCTGTTCCATTGATCTATGTGTCTGTTTTTGTGCCAGTACCACACTCTCTTGATGACCACAGCTTTGTAGTACAACCTGAAATCTGGCATCGTGATGCCCCCAGATATGGTTTTCTTTTTTAATATTGCCCTGGCTATTCAGGGTCTTTACTGATTCCACACAAATCTTAAATAGCAGTGGTGAGTGTAGACATCCCTGTCGTGTTCCTGATCTTAGGGGAAAGGCTCCCAGTGTTTCCCCATTCAGAATTATATTTGCTTTGGGCTTTTCCTAGATGGCTTTTAAGATGCTGAGGAATGTTCCCTCTATTCCTACAGTCTGAGGAGTTTTGATCAGGAATGGATGCTGTATTTTGTCAAATGCTTTCTCTGCATCTATTGAGAGGATCATGTGGTTCTTGTTTTTTTTTTTCTCTTGCTGATATGATCAATCACACTGATCGCTTTACGAGTGTTGAACCTGCCTTGCATACCAGGGATAAACCCACTTAGTCATGGTGAATAATCTTCTTAATGTATTGTTGGATCCTATTGGCTAGTATCTTGTTGAGAATTTTTGCATCCATTTTATCAGGGATATTGGTCTATAATTCTCCTTTTTGGTGGGTCTTTGTCTGGTTTTGGAATTAAGGTGATGCTGGCCTCATAGAACGAATTTGGAAGTACTCCATCTCTTTCTATCTTTCTGAATAGCTTTAGTAGAATAGGTATGGTTTCTTCTTTAAACGTTTGATAGACTTCCCCTGGGAAGCAATCTGGCCCTGAACTTTTGTGTCTTGGGAGGTTTTTGATGACTGCTTCAATTTCCTCCCTGGTTATCAGCCTGTTCAGGTTTTCTATTTCTTCCTGTTCCAGTTTTGGTAGTTTGTGGTTTTCCAGAAATGTGTCCATTTCTTCCAGATTGCCTAATTTATTGGTGTATAGCTGCTCATAATAAATTTTTAAAAACATTTGTATTTCCTTGGTATTGGTGGTAATCTCTCCTTTCTCATTCGTGATTTTATTAATTTGAGTCTTTTCTCGCTTCTTTTCAAAAGGCTGGGTAATGGTTTATCTATCTTATTAATTCTTTCAAAGAACCAACTCCTGGTTTTGTTGATCTGTTCCTCAGTTCTTCTGGTCGCTATGTCATCAAGTTCTGCTCGAATCTTTATTAACTCTCTTCTTCTGCTGGGTGTATGATCTATCTGCTGTTTTTTCTCCAGCTCCTTTAGGTGCAAGGTTAGCTTTTGAATTTGAGTTCTTTCCAGTTTTTGGATGAATGCTTGTATTGCGATGTATTTCCCCCTCAGGTCTGTGTTTGCTGTATCCCAAAGATTTTGAACAGTTGTATCTTCATTCTCATTAGTTTCCATGAATCTTTTTAATTCTTCTTTAATTTCCTGGTTGACCCTTTCATCTTTTAGCAGGATGGTTCTTAACCTCCACTTGTTTGAAATCCTTCCAAACTTATTGTGATTTAGTTCTAGTTTCAAAGGGTTGTGGTCTGAAAATATGCAGGGGACAATCCCAATCTTTTGGTATCAGTTAAGACCTAATTTGTGACCCAGTATGTGGTCTAGTCTGGAGAAAGTTTCATGTGCACTTGAGAAGAATGTATGTTCAGTTGCGCAAAGTTCTGTAAATATCTGTGAAATCCATCTGGTCCAGTTTATCATTTAAAGCTCTTGTTTCTTTGGAGATGTTATGCTTAGAAGATCTGTCGATTGTAGAAAGCTCTACATTGAAGTCACCAAGTATAAGTGTATTATCATCTAAGTATGTCTTAACTTTGGTTATTAATTGATTGATATACTTGGCAGCTCCCACATTCGGAGCATAAATATTCATGATTGTTAGGTCCTCTTGTTGGATAGATCCTTTAAGTATGATATAGTGTCCCTCTTCATCTCTTACTACAGTCTTTGGGATAAACTTTAATTTATCTGATATAAGGATGGCTACCCCAGCTTTCTTTGAGGACCATTTGAATGGTAAATGGTTCTCCAACCTTTTATTTTCAGGCTGTAGGTGTCCTTACATCTAAAATGAGTCTCTTGTAGACAGCAAATACATGGGTCTTGCTTTTTTATCCAGTCTGACACCCTGCACCTTTTGATGGGGTCATTAAGCCCATTCACATTCAGAGTTACTATTGAAAGATATGAATTTAGGGTCATCATAATACCTATTCAGTCCATTTTTGTGGATTGTTTCCTTGGACTTCCTCTTTCTTTTGCAGAGTCTCACTTAATATTTCTTGCAGAGCTGGTTTGGTGGTCACATATTCTTTCAGTTTCTGCCTATATTGGAGGCTCTTTACCTCTCCTTCTACTCTTGACTGCGTGTTCTCATTTAGGACCCGGAATATATCTTGCCAGCCCTTTCTGGCCTGCCAGGTCTCTGTGGAGAGGTCTGCTGTTAATCTAATAGTTCTCCCCATATAAGTCAGGGATTTCTTGTCTCTTGCAGCTTTAAGGATCTTCTCTTTATCTTTGGAATTTGCAAGTTTCATTATTAAATGTCAAGGTGTTGAGCGGTTTTTTTGATTTTTGGGGGGGGGGGGGAGGGATCTCTCTATCTCCTGGATCTGAATGCCTGTTTCCCTTTCCAAGTTAGGGAAGTTCTCAGCTATGATTTGTTCAAATACACTTTCTGGACCTCTGTCCTTTTCTGTGTCCTCTGGAACCCCAGCTAAATGTAGATTTTTCCTTCTGAGGCTGTCATTTATTTCCCTTAACCTATCCTCATGATCTTTTCATTGTTTTTCTCTTTTTTCCTCAGTTTCCTTCCTTGCCATCAACTTGTCTTCTATGTCACTCAGTGGTTCTTCTATCTCGTTAACCCTCATCATTAGGACCTCCAGTTTGGATTGCATCTCATTTAATTGATTTTTAATTTTGGCCTGATTAGATGTAAATTCTGCAGTCATAAAGTGTCTTGAATCCTTTATGCTTTTTTTCTAGAGCCACTAGTAGCTTTATAATTGTGTTTCTGAATTGGCTTTCTGAGATTGAATTGTAATCCAAAGTTTGTAGCTCTGTGTGAGAGAGGACTGTTTCTGATTCTTTTGTCATGAGTTTTTCCTTCTAGTCATTTTGCTCAGTGCAGAGTGGCCAAAAACAAGTTGTACTGGAAAAAGGAGAAAAAGAGAGAAGAGAAAAAAGAAAGAAGAAGAAGAAGAAGAAGAAGAAGAAGAAGAAGAAGAAGAAGAAGAAGAAGAAGAAGAAGAAAAAAGGGGGGGTAAGCAAACAGAAAACAAAAAACAAGGGGGAGTATCCTTTGATTCTATATACTGTAAATCCCTTGACTTCTCTGGAACTTTCTAGTGCTGTTTGGTCAATAACTTGCTCTTCCCCTGCCCTTCCAGCTGGTCTCTGGGGGAGGGGCCTGCTGTGCTGATTCTCAGGTGTGTGCACCTGGGGGAACTGCCCCACCCCCTGCCAGGTGCTCGGCTCAGTGGGAGCTGTTTTTCCTGTGAGGCCCCTGCTCCCTGGCAGCCCTGCTCAGTCCGAGGCACAGGGTGACACCAGGAGGGACAACCCCACTGGCGGCGGCCAGCTCTCCAGCCCTGGATTCAGCTCCCGCAGCTCCCAGTTCTGCAGGGGCCTGGGTGCTCCGGGGGCGCGGGCGGGGGGGGGGGCGCCGATCTGCACAGCTCGGGGGTGCCCAGCGGCAGGAGTGTCCTCGTTGTCCTGGGCCCTCTTGCCTTCTTCCTGTCCCGGGGGCAGCGCAGTTTCCTGGGCTATGTCCCCCGGTGCCCTGGGATCTGGGGTCTGTACCGCTGGAATTGCTCCGGGGCCGCGCAGCCCCCTCCGGGCAGAGCCGCCCCCCAGCCTCCACTCGAGCTCCTCCTGAGGCCCCACGGGGCATGCGCTGCAGCCCTCTAGGGAGCTCGGCCGCGGGGTGTGGCACGCTCTCCCCCTTGGGCGCAGTTGCTCTGTTAGTGTCCCAGGGAGTGTGAGGGCATCCCCGCCTTCCTGGGGTCCTGCTCTAACTCCCTGTGGGCGCCTTTCCGCCCGCCCCCGCCCGAAAGATTGGTGAAGCTCCTGCTTCTCCAGGACGGGGCTTTCCTGTCCTGGGGGCATTCGCGTGTGGCCCTAGCCTGCTCCTCTCGGGCCCCTCCCCCTTGGATGCTTTTTAATCTCTTTCTTTTTTTTTTTCGTCTTCCTACCTTGATAGAAGCGCGAACTCTTCTCACTGTAGCATTCCAGCTGTTTTCTCTTTAAATCTCAGACCGAATTTGTAGGTTTTCAAGATGATTTGAAAGTTATCTAGGTAAGTTGGTGGGGACAGTTGACTTGGGGACCCTACTCTTCCGCCATCTTGCCCCGCCTCCTCTGTGATTGCTCTTCTCTGTAAACCAAAATTTATGGTGGGAAATGCAACCACTGAATTGGGAAACCTAAATACAATGGGAATAATTGGATCCTATTTGTCAGGGGTAAGGTGGTAGCGCTCAATCACCACAGGCAAGGAAGGTATGATTATCATAATAAACAGCAGAGTCAAAACAGCAATCAGAATAGCCTGACTCTCTTGGACCTATGAAGTTGGCTAATTGATCCCAGTATTCCTAGAAGTGGAACAGATAGGAAGCTGAGTAAATTTTTACTTGAGCTATGTAAACAGAAAAGTTCTAGGTCCAGTGAAAGAAGTCTAAACTGAATGATAAAAATGGAGAATTACAGATCTTCAATTAAGTCCTAGACTTGGACCATGTGATCCAGCCAATCTACTGATGCTTCAAGTATCAGTGGCAGATGAAGATGCTGTTTGGAGCTTTTAGGAGGCTCCTATAGTTGAAGTACAGGACCAGCCCTTAGGATTTTGAAGCAAAGCCCTGCCATCTTCTGCAGATAACTGCTCTCTTTTTATGAAATAGCTTTTGGCCTGCTACCGGGCCTTAGTAGAAACCAAATGCTTAATCATGGGTCATCAAGTTACCATGCAACCTGAGATATCCATTATGAACTTTGTGTGTTATCTGATCCACTAAGACACAAATTTGGGTTTGCACAGCAGCACTCCACATTCAAGTAGAAGGGCTACATGCATGTTTGAGCCCAAATAGGCCATGGAGGCACAAGTAAGTTACATGAAGTATCCTGAATGCCCATTCCAGCTATATTGCCTTTTTTTCTCCCAGCCTGCACCAGTGGTCTCAAGGGAGTTCCCTATGATCTGTTGACAGAGGAAAATAAATCTTTGGTTTACAGATAGTTCTATAGGATAGCAGGCACCATCCAAAAGTGGGAGCTATAGCACTACAGCTCCTTTCTGAGACATCCCTAAAGGACCATGGTAAAAGTATATCCTCCCAAGTAGGCAGAACTTTAAACAATGTGCCTTGCTTTACACTTTGCTTGTGAGGAGAAATGGTCAAATATGGAGTTATATATCAACTCATGGGCTATGGTCAATGGTTTTGCTGGATATTCAGGAACTTAGAAGGAACATGATTGGAAAACTGATGACAAAGAAATCTGGGGAAGAGGTATGTGGATAGACTTCTCTAAATGGGCAAAAGAACAAGATGATATTTGTGTCCATTGAGAATGCTCACCAAAGGGTGACCTCAGCACAGGAGAATTTTCAGCATCATGGATAGGATGACCTATTCTGTATATGACAGTCAGTCTCTTTCCCCAATCACCCTTGTTATGTCCAATGGCCTCAAGGACAAAGTGCCCATGGTGGCAGAGATGAAGGTTATACAGGGATGAAGGTTAAGATGGTGAAGCTCATTAATATGCACTTTCATTCACCAAGACTAAGCTGGTTATGGTTACCACGGAGTGCCCAATCTGCCTGCAGAAGAGACTAACACTGAGTTCCTGATATGGTATCATCCCCCAGAGAGATCAGCAGCTCTCTGGTGGCAGCTTGATTATATTGCACTGCTTCCATCCTGGAAGTGGCAGCCTTTTGTTCTTACTGGAATAGACACTCTAGATGTAGATTTGCCTTTCTTGCATGCCAAAACTACCATCCATGAACTTACAGAATGTCTTATGCATTATCATGGTATCCTGTGCAGCATTGCTTCTAATGAAAATACTTCATAGCAAAACTGGCAATGAGCCCATACTCACAAAATTCACTGGTCTTACCCTGTTTTCCACAATCAGCTGCCTTAACAGAATTGTAGAATAACCTTCTAAAGACTCAGTTACACTGCCAGTCAAGTGGCAATACCTGGGAGGCCTAGGGCAAAGTTTTCCAGATGGCTGTACATGCTCTGAATGCAAGGCCAATATGTGGTACTGTTTCTCTGATAGGATTCATGAGTCCAGTAATAAAGGAGTAGAACTGGGAGTGGCACAAATCACTATTACCCCTTGTGACCTACTGGCAACATTTTTGCTTCCTGTTTTTGCAACTATAAAGGCCAAGGGCAGGCCTCCCCAAAATGTGCCACTTTGGCATACTGATTATTTTAAATAAAAGTTCCTTAAGAGACAACCTGTATAAGAAGGAAACTTAGGCCCTCCTCTGTCCTCGTGAAAGGAGGAAATAAATCTCCCATGTAAAACTGTTGGTGGGAATGTGAATTGGTGCAGCCACTCTGGAAAACTATGTGGAGGTTCCTCAAAGAGTTAAAAATAGAGCTGCCCTACGACCCAGCAATTGCACTGCTGGGGATTTACTCCAAAGATACAGATGCAATGAAATGCCAGGACACCTGCACCCCGATGTTTAGAGCAGCAATGTCCACAATAGCTAAACTGTGGAAGGAGCCTCGGTTCATCGAAAGATGAATGGATAAAGAAGATGTGGTCTATGTATACAATGGAATATTACTCAGCCATTAGAAACGACAAATACCCACCATTTGCTTCGATGTGGATGGAACTGGAGGGTATTATGCTGAGTGAAATAAGTCAATCGGAGAAGGACAAACATTATATGGTCTCATTCATTTGGGGAATATAAAAAAATAGTGAAAGGGAATAAAGGGGAAAGGAGAAAAAATGAGTGGGAAATATCAGAAAGGGAGACAGAATATGAGAGACTCCTAACTCTGGGAAACTAACTAGGGGTGGTGGAAGGGGAGGTGGGCGGGGGGTGGGGGTGACTGGGTGACGGGCACTGAGGGGGGCACTTGATGGGATGAGCACTGGGTGTTATTCTATATGTTGGCAAATTGAACACCAATAAGAAGTAAATTTATATTTAAAAAACCTCCCATATGAAAGATGTCTTACATGTACCTAGAAGTAGAGACATCATCACTGGAGATAGGAAACTTAAAGCCAAGAAGGCCGTGTAAGCAACCCTTGTGATTTTTATTAATTTACCACTTTAGCCCAAATTCTGTTTGAAATTAATTACTAACTGAAGCTCCCAAAGTTAAGTTTTCTTTGTCCTGTCAAGTCCTCACAGATATAGGGTCTCTTTGTCTAAAATTATAGAAACTGCCTGCCTCAGTCATTTCTTCATTTCTCAATTTCATTATTGGGACATTGTGTACACATAATAAAACTTTGGTTTTTTTTCTCCTGTTTATCTGTCTCCTGTAAATTTAATTCTTAGTTCAGCTGGAAAATCTTGAAGGGTAGAGGAAGAATTTTTCCTTCCTGTCATGACCTTATGTTCTGCTAGCCTAGAGGTCTTGGTTCCAAGGGAGAAATAGTTCCACCAGGAAACATAACAATGATTCTATCAAACCTGAAGTTAAGTCTACCGCCCAACTACTTGGGCTCCTCGTGCCTCTGAATCAACATGTGAGAAGAGAGTTACTGTGCTGGCTGGGGTAATTGATCCTGACTACCACGGGGAAATTAGATTACTACCACACAAAGGAGGTAAGGATGAGTGTGTCTGGAATACAGAAGATCCCTTAGACACCCTAGGGTGTCTCTTAATATCATCATGCCCAGTGGTTAAAATCAATAGAAAACTACAACAACTCAATCCAAGTAGGATCACTAATATCCTGGACCCCTCAGGAATGGTTTGGATCACACCACCAAGTAAAGAACCACAATGAGATGAGGATCTTCCTGAAGGCAAGGGAAACACAGAATGGGTAGTGGAAAAATGTTGTTACAAATACCAGCTATAACCATGTGACCAGTTACAGAAACAAGGACTACAAATGTAATGAGTATTTTGTCCTAGATTTTATTATAAATATATTTTTATGTTTAAAAACATTTTTATGTGTGTATCAAATATCTTTGTTTTCTTTCCTCTTATTCCGTCATCCTGTAACATAAGATGTATTATTGACTTTCTAGCACAATATTTAAGTATTGTTAATTTTACATCATAATATTTAAGTTATGGGACATAAAAGAGAAGAGTAAACATCTTTCAAGGACCTCACCTCCTGTTTTAGAAGGGGTGAGTGTATTTTTGATTGTATACCAGATAGTTGTATCACATTAGAATAATAACCTTGTTATTATCTTTCTTTGGAGATTAAGTATGGTGTAAGGAGGTGGGCATTAGTGTCAAGTTGACAGGGGAGCAATTGTGATGGCTAATTTATTGTGTCAATTTGACTAGGCCAAAAAAATACTCACATAACTGATTAAAAAATATTTTGGGTGTACCTCTAGGGTGTTTTTAAAGCAATGACTATATTTGAATTGGTAGACTGAGTAAAGCACATTGCCCCATTGTGGACAGGCATTATCTAATCCATTGAAGGAATGAATAGAACAAAAAGCTAGAGGAAGGTTGAATTATCTCTCTGTCTGACTGCAGAGCTGAGATGTAGGTCTTCTGCTCTTGTACTAGAATTTAAATATCATTGGTCCTCTGGGCCTCAGGCCTTAGGACTCACGCTGCAATTTACAGCATCTACTTTCCTGGGTCCCTGGCTTTCAGACAGCAGATTTTGGGACTTTTTTCAGCCTCTACAATCTCATGAGCCAAATCCTTCTAATAAATCACATTGCACACACACACATCACACAAATCTTTCTCAGTTTATGATAGAATTATGTCCTGATAATAATAATACACCTAACCTACCAAACATCATAGCTTATCCTAGCCTACCTAAATGTGCTCAGAATACTTACATTAGACTACAGTTGGGCAAAATCATCTAACACAACACAAAGCATATTTTACAATAAAGTACTTAATATCTTATGTAATTTATTTAATATTGTACTGAAAGTGAAAAGCAATGGTTGTATGGGTACAGAATGGTTATAAGTGTATCAGTTACATACTCAGTGCCATAAGAGAGTATCATACCATATACTGCTAACCCAAGAAAAGATTAAAAGTCAAAATTTGAAGTATGGTTTCTAATGAATTCATATTGCTTTCACACCATTGTAAAGTCACAAGATAATAATGAGTCGGGGACTGTCTGTATATATATAGCAAATTATAACATATAAATATGTAATATATACAATCATATGTATATTTTACACATAGTATATAGCATATGTAAATTATTATACTATTGTATATAAGTATATATAAAAATATCATTGATTCTATTTCTCTGGAGAACCATGATTAATATAATGTGTGCTTCTACATTTTTCTTGCATTTGAGCAAAAAGAGGAGACATATACAGAATGAGAGGAGCTAAAACAATTTCAAGTTGGAAAATCATTTAAAGATTATTCAGATTACCTTCTACACTGGACAGATGAGAAAACTAAAGTCTATGTAGCTCAAAGAAGACAAGACTGGGTGTAGAACTTACATATTCTAACACACAGTTCAATGGTCTTTTGCATTATATCATTTGATAAGAAAAATACTAATGCTAATGATAAGTTAGCATAAACCTGGAGTTTATTTCAAATAACATTTTTACTTGTTATCTTTTTTAAAGCAACAGAAGAAAATTGGATCCAAATTGTACATTTTGCCAATTATCTCTAAGGTGTCTAACTTTACAGAGGGTGAATATGTTACACAATTAGGGTGACTAATAGGACTTAAGAATGTATGATTCCAACACATGTTGAAGCCATGTGATCTGAATGAGTTTTAATTATAGTTGGATGGGTTTCTTATTTCCAAATCTATTGGTGAAAAATTGGATTTTAACTTCAGTCAATCTAATGTGTTGCTTTATACTACATGGCTACATGAATGACAGGAAAGAGCAGTGCCCTGGAGTCTCAATAAATTGGACTAACTTGAGAAAAAAGCCTCTGGTTTAGTGAAAGTGTATGTTCTTCAAAATAAATGTAATTTAGGGTATATATAATACTTCAAACTGCACTAATAAAGTAATGTCATGCCCCCAACTTCTAACCTAATTCTGTTTTAAAGAAGTATGTCTATATATTCAACTTTTCCTTGATAAGGTTCTCTAGCCATCTTTCTTTATTCTTTTTTTACTTAACTGGAACCAGGTACTCCTTCATGGACACTGATTCCCCTATAGCACCATCAATTGACATTTCCTTATCCTCCCACAGTGGAGGTCTAGGGAAATGGGTTGGAATACCTCTGATTCTCCTTTACTATTTTTCAGATATGGTTTCATCACCTTTGTTCAATATCTCATACTCATTTGAAGCTTATAAAATTACATTCTTCCTAATCTGATTTCAATTTTAAGTCACTCTTCCACAGTCCTTGAAGATGTTGGCATCCGTTTTACAGCTAAAAAATAGATGGCACATCCATGATGACTCCCTTATGCTTCCTTGATCATCTTCCACATTCTATTTCTGACATGGGGAAACTGAAGGACTCCATAAAAATCTGCTTTTGCTCGTTTTCCTGTTTCTATTCTTGCTAGGACCTGTGCCCCCACTTAATGCATGCCTCATAGTCCAGATAGTGTATGTCTTCCTTGTAAGGGACAAGGAGCTAATGATTTCCTTAGAATAAATAATATCTAAGGAAGTACCAAGTGAGAATGATCTGGCCAAGCTATCCTATGTGTATTCTAGACCACTTGCATTAGACATCTCAATGCCAAGATCTCTGGCTCCAACGAATAACACCTGGATCCTTGTCATTCTTCTATCTGCTCCCTAGATGCCTAAGAAGACACGTACACCAGATCACAATCCTCAATAAAATCCCCAGGCTCTGAGCAAAGATGAAACCCTCTGTTTGTACCTGGCACTCTTTCTCTACTTTCAATAAACTCTGATTTTACCTCCTGCCTGCTAGCATGTGATTTCTGTCTTGCACACAGTAGGGTCCTATTGGCTGGTCCTGCAGGATGCTCTCTGGGTTCCTGGACCTGGCTTGCTTGCATCAATTCTGCAATTCATTCACAATGATATTCACTAAAAATTACCATCATGCAGAACTATTCCATCGCTGTAATATTTAACTTTGAAATTTCTGCCATCACATTCTTCTATCCTTTAGCCTCTCCTACTCTTTCATCCTAAATAGCCTAGTTTTTTATTTCATCAAAACTTTTAAATCTCTGTTACCCCTTCTTCTCATAACTTCTTATATTATCTAAATACTCATGGATAGCTTATTAAAGTGTATTCTTACCAGCAACTTGAATTTATTTTTCTTCCTATAGTATCTGCCTAGTCAATTAATTCTAAAATCCTTGGTCTATATGTCTGGTTTCTTTTTTACTACTTCTGGGCTTCTAAACATTGCCAAAGAATGTCACAACACATGGTGATTGGCTCCAGTGAATATGTATCATTTCCAATATTTCAGCTAGAATCTCTATAGCATTAAACTATAATGTCATTCATTCTTGGTATCTCCTTTTCTAAAAAAAGTTCTTTTGGTTTTAAGATAGCTCAAATTAAGTTGAAAAAAATGAGGGATACAGTTTTGAAAAAGTACAGAAACCTTATGAATATTAATATACCCAGACTCACAGTGACTCACTGTCTCTTTTATTCTTTGTCTCTGGCTATCTCTAAGGCCACAAGACCTTTCTTTTTGTCATCTCTTTGTTCATTTACATTATTTTCCTCTCAGATTCCCATGACTACCTGTAATAATTTCCCAGTGTCCCAAATCTAAATTCCTAGAGAAAAGGCACCATATTTGATTAATTTGACTAAGTAGCTGATCAGCAAATGATATTACAAATATGTCAATATAAGCCAACTGCTTCAACAGAAGATTTGGGTAGTTTGTTATGAGAAAAGAGCTACTTGTAGAAAAGCTTCATAAAAACGTTTTCCCTATGGTAGTTATTTCAACTTAATGGCTATCCTCAAGTCCTCCAGTCGCACTATTTTCAACTTTTTTAGCCTCTATTTTTAAAAAGTAGAAAACAAGTATTTTCTGCAACTGATGTGAACTTGATTTATGCTTTCCCTCTTTACCTCAACACTTACATCTCCATTCTTCCTTAACTTTTTATGCCTGTTTCAGAACATGAATACCCCAAATTGTTTCCTATGCTAAATTACAGAGAATTATTCATATGGAGTAATGGATCAAATTTGTAAAGAAGAAAATGGATGGAGTCAACAATAATTTCCTTTTTCCTTTTGTGTGTCTTCAATCTCTTTCTGGGGATTATTATTGTCATTTCCACTCACTGTGATTATCCTCCTCATTCTAAAAGAACAGAGCTGCCTTCAAAATACTGTTACATCTCTTTTTTCCTTGCATAAACATGGAGAAAGTATTCTAAAATGCATTCATTTACTTCCTTTCCATTTCTCAACAAATTGCTCTTTCAAGACCACATTCTTGTCCACATGGCTTAGCTGTATGCATTTTCTTTATTAAACAAATAATACCTAAACCCAGTTACAACTTGCCTTTGCATTGTAATAATATATTTTGGATCCGAAATTAAGAGGACATGCTTCTTCCTCATTCCTAATGTTTCCTTTTATGTGAAGAGACATCTATTAGCATAACACTCCTGGCCTCTTTCCGTTTCTTTACTCATTTTGCCTTAGGGGATGAGGAATGATTTAATATGATTAGTAATTTTTGGAAAGAAAATTCTTAGGACTAGCATTTTTCTCCTTTTTGTCACTTGGGAATAAATTGTCTACAAGGAGCTCATGTTCCTTTCTGCTCCTCTGGAGGCAGCCTATCACAACTGGCATATCAGTATTAGAACATCAGAAACTGATCCAGCTCTATAATCTTTAATGCTGAAATTCCCCTCCCAATCAGAATTATTTGCTCTTACATACTAGTGAAATATAATATGTGGAACCCTACTCATAGATATAAGCCACATTCTCCAACATCAATTTTTATTTTAAAAGGTTGTATTTTAATCCATATCTTTATTTTCTGTCCTATTTCCCACTTAGTTCAGTCAGAAATATTGATAAAGAATCCTTTGGGGGACAAAATAACTTCTGCAGGCTAAGGCTTATTACATGGCCTTTATGGATGATGTTAAATTTTTGTGGCATTATATTAAGTGGAGGATACATGGTTTTTGACCTTGAAGTTGACAGTGGCCTATATTGCACAAAATGGCTGGTTTTAACAGTTGTGAAGATAGCTTTTAACTGCTGTGCCCTTAGGCTATGTTGTGTTTTGAACTTGGCAGGTGAATATAGCATACACAGTCTTTATATAAACAAATGTTTTTTTAGAGGCACTGTGTATACAAGGCCTTGAGTAACATACAAACCTAAGATTTCAGATTTCATCAATGGTGTAAGTGAAAATTTTTAGAACTTTGCACCTCAGCAAAGAAAGAGGTTATAGGGGCTATAGCCATGGGCAGGCTTGAGAAAATAATGGCCACATGGGGTTTAGCAAACAAATGTTAAATATACTGGCTTCAGCAAAGATATGGGTCTCAGAAAATCTCACACTTAGTGAACAGACTTAACCACATGGTGGGGAATTTAGGATACACACTACAACTTAAATTTAAACACCAAAGGTATTGTCCTTAGCACATGAGTATGGAGTTAAAGATGCCTCAGCAAACATACCTGGGGCACTGAAGCCTCTGTAAGGGGATACAAATGAGGCAAAAATTCAAAGATGAGGAAAGAAGAATCTTTTCATAAATAGGCCTTTTAGCCACTGATAGAACATAATTTACTGCTTTTAAATTGAAAGACAGTTGAATTCCTCAGACATTACAAAGCTCTAGAGTTTTCATGTAAAAATTGTTACAACCTGGGGTACCCAGTTAGCTCAGTCGGTTAAGCATCCCACTCTTGATTTCAGCTCAGATCATGATCTCAAGATCGTGAAAAACCTTTATATGTTTACATCCAGGCTCTTGCCTGGCACAAAGCCTGCTTAAGATTCTTTCTCTCCCTCCTCTACTCTTCCCCCACACTCTCCCTATCTCTAAAAAAAAAAAAAGAAAAGTTACAATCTTATAAAGGCAGCCCTATATACGCTTCATTCAGTGCCTAAAAAACAATGGTGAAGGAGACAAATTTAGATTCATGTAGATTGTCCACAGGCTCAAAAGACCCTCAAACATGTGGTCTCAGCATGAATCTGAATTCATTAATTATAGGGGAGTAGTCTCGAGAAGACGGGTTTCTGAGAACTAAGCTATTCCATAGCAAGTACCACTGGGATGCAGGATGGAAAATTCCTGTTTATAAAATGATGCACACACTACTTTGCAAAAAGGAGTTCAAATCAGTGAAAAAATATAGGCTCAAAATGTAAATGAGAATGAAGATAAATTGAATAAGCAATAAAATGTCTCAAATAAGATCTAGTGAATAGGATTGCCAACTTTGCAGATTTATATACTTCTTAAAAAGATTATAATGTAAACGTAAGTTTGAAGGAGCTACATTAATATCAGATAAATCTTCAAAACAAAGATATAAAAAGCGAGCCACTTCATAACAATAGAAGGATTAATTTGTCAGGAAGATATAAATATCATTAATGTGCATGCATCTGATAACACAGCTTCAAAATACATGAAGCAAAATTTGGCCAAAATACAGTAGAAAATAGTTAATTCCATAACAACAGTTGGGGATTTAACACCTGTCTCTCAGCAAATAGTATAACTAGATAAAAATCAATAAAAAACAGATAATCTGAATAACACTATTGATTGACATGACCTAATTGATATTTATGGTACACTATAACCCAGTAGTGCAGAATATAATTATTTCCAAGTGGATATAGTACATTTACCAAGATGTGGTAGATCCTGTGCTCGGCCATAGAACTAATCTCAATAAATTTAAAGGGACTGAAATACAGAGTGTATTCTTTTGAAACAATTAAATTGAATTAAAAATAAATTACAATAAGATATCTAGAAAATATAAAATAATTTTAATTTTTTAAATTAAACACTCTTAGGTAATTCATGGTTCAAAGAAGAAATTATGAGAGAAATTAGAAAATATTTCCAAATGAATTATAATGAAACTGGAAAACATCAAAATTTATGAAACATAGCTAAAGCAGTGATTAGAAGAAAATCTATACCTTTATATGTTTACATGAGAAAAAAGTAGGTCTAAAATCTAAAGTTGATTCAAAATTCCACCTTCTAAAGTTAGGAAAAGAAGAGAAAGTGAAAGGAAAATGGTAATAATGGGCAATAAATAAATAAAATTTAAAATAGTCAAACAACATAAAAAGATTAACAAAGCCAAAACCTTGTCTTGGAAAACAGACAAAACTGGTAGATCCTTAGGTAAGATGACTAAGAAAATAAGAGTGAGAACTCAGATTACTAATTCCAGGACTGAAACAATGTTTTTCTGTATAGACTCTAGAGACATTAAAATGGTTATAAAAGAATATTATATACCGGTTTATTGCAGAGAATTCAACAACGTTGATATAAGATAAATTTCTAGAAAAATACAGTTTGCCAAGATTAATACACAATAAAACATACAGTCTAAATAGCCCTACATCAATAAAATAAATAACTTACTATCAAAATCTCCTACAATGAAAAATGCAGGCACAGATGGATTCACTGACAAAGTTGTAGGGGCCAAGGATAGACTACACCAAGATGAGCCTCTTTGTCATGAAGAGTATTTTGAGTTAAAAAGCAATACAAATCCAGCAGATTCAGGAAAAGCTTCATCTCCTTCCTCAATTGCCTACAAAGAATTTATATGAGGATTTGCTCCAGGAAGAGAGCTATTATCGCAGATAACTACATTATGATATTAACTAGTTGTGGTAGAGAGAAACCCAGCAAGGCATGCTTGATCAAAGTCTTCTATGTCCCATTGTTTCTGAGTATCCCAACAAACATTTGTTTACTAATATTTACTCTTTTTCATCTTCCTATGAATTGCATTCCTTCTCTTTGAAGTTCAAGACCCTTACTTCCTTGGTTCAGGATGACAGATCTCATTTTGCCTGACTGTCTTAGGAATTTTATGTCTATGTAGAATCTTTACACATGCAAAATTAAATTTATTTTTTCCTGTTATTTGTCTCATGTCAATTTGACTCCTAGTCTCTCTAGTAGGACATTTAGCAGCAGAAGAAATTCCTCCTCCCTGACAAAGCCTATCACATATTTAAGGAAGAAATAATATCAAGAATACATAAATTCATTAAGTAAACATAGTAGAAGAAAATACTTGTTACTCCATTTTACAATATAGTATATTACTAACACCAAAATTTGACAGTAATACATTTAAAAATATAAATCCATATCTCTTATAAACATATATAGAAAAATTCTTAAATTAAATATTAGGAAACACATCAAAATACCATGGACTTTCTTCAGAGAGTTAGAACAAATTATTTTAAGATTTGTGTGGAATCAGAAAAGACCCCGAATAGCCAGGGGAATTTTAAAAAAGAAAACCATATCTGGGGACATCACAATGCCAGATTTCAGGTTGTACTACAAAGCTGTGGTCATCAAGACAGTGTGGTACTGGCACAAAAACAGACACATAGATCAATGGAACAGAATAGAGAACCCAGAAGTGGACCCTGAACTTTATGGTCAACTAATATTCGATAAAGGAGGAAAGACTATCCATTGGAAGAAAGACAGTCTCTTCAATAAATGGTGCTGGGAAAATTGGACATCCACATGCAGAAGAATGAAACTAGACCACTCTCTTTCACCATACACAAAGATAAACTCAAAATGGTTGAAAGATCTAAATGTGAGACAAGATTCCATCAAAATCCTAGAGGAGAACACAGACAACACCCTTTTTGAACTCAGCCACAGTAACTTCTTGCAAGATACATCCACGAAGGCAAAAGAAACAAAAGCAAAAATGAACTATTGGGACTTCATCAAGATAAGAAGCTTTGGCACAGCAAAGGATACAGTCCACAAAACTCAAAGACAACCTACAGAATGGGAGAAGATATTTGCAAATGACGTATCAGATAAAGGGCTAGTTTCCAAGATCTATAAAGAACTTATTAAACTCAACAGCAAAGAAACAAACAGTCCAATCATGAAATGGGCAAAAGACATGAAGAGAAATCTCACAGAGGAAGACATAGACATGGCCAGCATGCACATGAGAAAATGCTCTGCATCACTTGCCATCAGGGAAATACAAATCAAAACCACAATGAGATACCACCTCACACCAGTGAGAATGGAGAAAATTAACAAGACAGGAAACAACAAATGTTGGAGAGGATGTGGAGAAAAGGGAACCCTCTTACACTGTTGGTGGGAATGTGAACTGGTGCAGCCACTCTGGAAAACTGTGTGGAGGTTCCTCAAAGAGTTAAAAATAGACCTGCCCTACAACCCAGCAATTGCACTGTTGGGGATTTACCCCAAAGATTCAGATGCAATGAAACGCCGGGACACCTGCACCCCGATGTTTCTAGCAGCAATGTCCACGATAGCCAAACTGTGGAAGGAGCCTCGGTGTCCATCGAAAGATGAGTGGATAAAGAAGATGTGGTTTATGTATACAATAGGATATTACTCAGCCATTAGAAACGACAAATACCCACCATTTGCTTCAACGTGGATGGAACTGGAGGGTATTATGCTGAGTGAAGTAAGTCAATCGGAGAAGGACAAACAGTGTATGTTCTCATTCATTTGGGGAATATAAATAATAGTGAAAGGGAATATAAGGGAAGGGAGAAGAAATGTGTGGGAAATATCAGAAAGGGAGACAGAACATAAAGACTCCTAACTCTGGGAAACAAACTAGGGGGTGTGGAAGGGGAGGAGGGCGGGGGGTGGTGTTGAATGGGTGACGGGCACTGAGGAGGACACTTGATGGGATGAGCACTGGGTGTTATTTTGTATGTTGGTAAATTGAACACCAATAAAAAATTAATTTATTAAAAAATTAATAAATAAATGTTAGGAAACAGAGTTAAACAATATATAAAAGGGAAAATATAACATGACCAAGTAGACCATTTTTATTCCAAAAATGAAAGATATGTTCAACATTCAAACATTAATTAATGCTTTTCACAATATTAACAGAATAATAGAAAGAAACCGTATGATAATTTTAATAAAATAAAAAAAGTTGACAATATTCAATATTCAATCATGATAAAAAGAAACTCTTACTGTATTAGGGATAAGAAGGCAACATGTTTAATATAATAAAAAGGAGCTACAAAAAAAGTTACAGCCATAGCAAATTGTGAAACACTAAATAGTTTTCCTATAAAGATGGAGAACAAAGTAAGGTTGCCTATTCTTATCATTTTCATTCAAAATTGTAGTGATTGTTCCAGCCATTGCAACAAGACAAGAAGAAATTAAAGGCATACAAATCAGAAACACAAATCTATCTTTATTTGAAGATGACAAGATTTTTTTTAAGTAGAAAAATCTAAGGAGTCTATAAAGTACTAAACTAATAAGTCAATTCAGCAGGGCCTCTACACTACAAGTAGACGGTGTTTTTTAAAGAAATGAAGGAAAATCAAATGAATAGAGAGATAAGTTTTTGTGGATTAAAAGCATCCATTTCATTAAGAAGTCAGTTTACTCCCAAATATCAATAGATTCAATGCAGTCTCCAGAAAAATTCCAGCAGTCCCTTTTTTACCCAAAATTTACAAAGTTATGTTAAATTTATATGGAAAAATAAGGGCATAGATTATCCAATACAATCTTGAAAAAGAACAAAGTTGGGGGAATAAAATTTTCTGATTTCAAAGATGAGTATAAATCTAGACAAATTAAGACAGTATTTTATTTTAATAATGTTTGAGAAATAGATGAATGAAACAGAGTAGAGACTGGACATATAGCAACACATGCTTGGTTATGTGACTTTTAGCAAAAGTGCCAAAGCAATCTAATGAAAAAGAAAAATGTTTTCTACAAAATGAGCTAAAGTAAATGTATACTGATGGAGAAAAACAAGCATAATAAAATCTACAACACAGCACACACATTAATTAATTCAAGATTAATGATAGACAAACATTAAAAAAATTATAAAGCTTTTAGGAAAAAGAGGGGAATATTGTCATGACTTCAGTATAAAGATTTTCAGATGTATACAATGGAATATTACTCAGCCATTAGAAACGACAAATATCCACCATTTGCTTCAACGTGGATGGAACTGGAGGGTATTATGCTGAGTGAAGTAAGTCAATCGGAGAAGGACAAACAGTGTATGTTCTCATTCATTTGGGGAATATAAATAATAGTGAAAGGGAATATAAGGGAAGGGAGAAGAAATGTGTGGGAAATTCAGAAAGGGAGACAGAACATAAAGACTCCTAACTCTGGGAAATGAAGGAGGGCGGGGGGTGGGGGTGAATGGGTGACGGGCACTGAGGGGGGGCTTGACGGGATGAGCACTGGGTGTTATTCTGTATGCTGGTAAATTGAACACCAATAAAAAATAAATTTATTTAAAAAAAATATTTTCAGATGAGTTGGAGAAAAGCAATAACTATAAAGAAATGATAAATTATACTTAACCAAAATGTTAAAATACTGCTTATCAAAAGACACAATTCAAATGAATAGGCAAACCACAGACAATGAAAGATATTATCAAAACATCAATATGTAAGATAATTTTACCCAAGATATATGAGGAACTCTTGTATATCAAGACAAAACCTAATAAAAATGGGCAAGGGGCACCTGGGTGGCTTAGGTGGTTAAGTGTCCAATTCCTGATTTTGTCTCAGGTCATGATCTCAGGGTCATGAGACTGAGCCTCATGTCAGGCTCCATGCTCAGTGGGGGTCTGCTCAAGATTCTCATTCTCCCTCTCCCTCTGCCCCACTTGCTTTCTCTCTCTCAAATAAATAAACAAATCTTTTTTTTTTAATGGGCAAAATATTTGAGCAGGTTCTTCTCAAAATAAGACCTATTACTGACCAATAAGCAATTGAAAAGTCTTCAGTAACATTTGTCCTCAGGGAAATTCAATTTAAAATCACAATAAATTACCACTATACATATACAATCTAAAAATAAAATTGCTAAAAGCAACAAATGTAAAGCAACTTAAACTCTCATATATTGTGGATGGGAATAAAAAATGGTATAAGGATATTGACAGTTTCTTATAAAACTAACCTACCCTTACCTTATTACACAACAATTCTATCCTAGGTATTTTTCCAAGAGAAATAATTATAGATGAGGGGAGGCAAGATGGCAGAAGAGTAGGGGGTCCACGTTTCATCTAGTCCCCTAAACTTACCTAGATAGCTTTCAAACCATCCTGAAACCTATGAATTCAACTTCAGATGTAAAGAGAGAACAGCTGGAAAGCTACGGGGAGAAAAGTGATTGCTTCTCCTTAGGTAAGAGGGTGGAGAAGAGGAACGGAGAGGATATATCAGAAGATAAACAGTGGGGTATGGAGCTTTGGAAACCCACTGAAGGAAAGCAGTGGAGTGGACAATTGGTAACTTTAGAGATCTGCTCCTGAGAGTGTTCCTTGACTGAAAGGTGCTCAGTGGGGAAATAGGGCAGAATCATGGGAGGGGCACTGAAGTTTCAATATTCCTGGACACACAGTAAGAACATGGGCACCCAGGAGAAAGCGTGACTTCTGCCATAAACCACAAACCGAGGCCCGATTGAGGTAAAAGACTGGAACACAGCAACCCTCCGTGGCATCTGGGAGAAGTGGGCTGGGTATGCAGTCCAGCAGCCGAGTTGTCTCTGGCCCAGAGTCCAGCAATGGACAGAAGTAGGCTATCCTCTCTTCTCTCCAGGAGAGTCAGACCCTGGCAGTGCAAGTCTAGTCATGCAGAACTCTAGATCCCAGGGGCTGGTAACGGACAGAAGCAGGCTATCCTGTTTCCTCCAGGACAGGTGGAATTCGGGAGGGCACAAGATGGTGATAGCTCTCCTGCCACATGTCACCCTTCAATTTGTATGATCAATGCCCCCACGCGTGCCCCCAGGAGGATCTAAGCCAGTGTGGACTGATTGTACTTTTGTACAGACAGGGAGCTCTTGGCTCCATGGCTGCAGATCTGGCCTTTGCCATTTTTATTCCCCTTTTATGGAGAGGTGCGACTTCTAGGGAACAAACGTTTCACATGACAACCAACCAACCAGGAGCCTGGCCACCTGGAAAGTGGTGGGGCACAGACACCTGAGAATCAGCACAGCAGGCCTCTCCCCCAGAACAAATGGAAGAACAAGGGAAGAGCAACTTTACTGACCAAGCAGCCCTGGAAAGCCCCAGAACTGAGGGAAAATAGTATGCAGATCTCAAGGTTTTTTCCTTATGAGTCATTTATTTGCCAGGTTAAAACTTTAAATACTTTTTCCTTTTATCAGCCTCAACTACAATATTTTATCAACTCTTCATTTTTAAGTTTTTTCCTTTTTGACTTTCATATTTTTACAATTACTTGTCAGAGATATATTCTTCATTTTTGGATTCCTTTCAATGTATTCAATTTAATTTTTGTAGGTCTATGTTATGTGTTTTTTTTGTTTGTTTCTTTGTTTGCTTGTTTGTTTCTTTTTCTTTTATTTTCAGGTCCCCGACCTCTTCAGAAATGTCTAAGGTGTATTTTACTTACCTCATGGTTGATATGTTTTACTCTACTCATTCATACAGCCATTCTGTACTGGACAAAATGATTACAAAGAAGAATTCACCACAAAACAAAGAACCAGAATTAATACTCTGCCACAGATCTAATAGATATGGGTTTAAATATCATGTTAGAGTTACAATCAGAGATACAATTATAAAATTACTGGTGGATCTGGAAAAAAAAGCATAAAGGACTCTAGAGATTCTCTTACTACAGAGTTGAGACATATCAGGCTAAAATTAAAAATACATTAACTGAGATGCAGGCTAAACTGGATGCTCTAACTGCTAGGGTTAAAAACGTAGAAGAGAGAGTGAGTGACATAGAAGACATTTATGAAAAGGAAGGAAGTTGAGGAAAAAAGAGAAAAACAAGAATCCACAAGGAGAGGCTTTGGGAAATAAATGATAGCTTGAGAAGGAATAATGTTCATCTTATTGGGATTCCAGAAGAGAGAGAGAGAGAGAGAGAGAGAGAACCACAAAGTATATTTGAACAAATCATAGCTGAGAACTTCCCTAATCTGGGGAAAGAAACAGGCATTCATATCCAAGAGATAAAGAGGGACCCCACCACAATATTAACAAAAAACAATCAACACCCCAATAAAAGAGTGAAGTTTGCAAATTTCAGAGATAAAGAGAAAATCATAAAGCATCTCGAGACAAGAGATTTCTAGCTTATATGGGGAAAAATATCAGAGTAAGAGCAGACCTACCCTCAGAGACCTGGCAGGCTAGAAAGGGCTGGCATGATATATTCAGGGTACTAAATGAGAAAAACACGCAGCCAAGAATATTTTATCCAGCAAAGCTGTCATTCAGAAGAGAAAGAGAGATAAAGAGCTTCCAGGATAGACAGAAACTGAAAGAATATGTGACCCACCAAACCAGCTCTGCAGGAAACATTAAGGGGGACCCTGTAAATGAAAGAGGGAGTACAAAGAAATAATTCACAAAAACAGGGACTGTATGAGTAATACTATGACAATATATTCATATCTTTCATGAATGGATAAAGAAGAAGTGGTCTATGTATACAATGGAATATTACTCAGCCATTTGAAAAGACAAATACCCACCATTTGCTTCGACGTGGATGGAACTGGAGGGTATTATGCTGAGTGAAATAAGTCAATCGGAGAAGGACAAACATTATATGGTCTCATTCATTCGGGGAATATAAAAAATAGTGAAAGAGAATAAAGGGGAAAGGAGAAAAAATGAGTGGGAAATATCAGAAAGGGAGACAGAACATAAAGACTCCTAACTCTGGGAAACTAACTAGGGGTGGTGGAAGGGGAGGTGGGCGGGGGTTGGGGGTAACTGGGTGATGGGCACTGAGGTGGGCACTTGACGGGATGAGCACTGGGTGTTTTTCTATATGTTGGCAAATTGAACACCAATAAAAAATAAATTTATAAAAAAATTCATATCTTTCAATAGTTCCTCTGAACATAAATGGGCTAAATGATCAAATAAAAAGACACAGGGTATCAGACTGGAAAGAAAAGCAAGACCCATCTATATGCTGTCTACAAGAGACTCATTTTAGACCTAAGGATACTTCCAGACTAAAATGAGGGGGTAGAAACCATTTACCATGCAAATGGTCCTCAAAAGAAAGCTGGGGTCGCAATCCTCCTTATTGGATAAATTAGAATTTAAACCAAAGACTATAGTAAGAGATGAAGAGGGACACTCTATCATACTTAAAAGGTCTATCCAACAAGAAGACCTAACAATTATGAATATTTATGCCCCTAATATGGGAGCAGCCCACATTAAGCTGGGACACATAGATGGTAATGCATTAATAGTAAGAGACTTCAACACGGTACTCTCAGGAGAGGACAGATTTTCTAAACAGAACATCACCAAAGAAACAAAGGCCTTGAATGACACACTGGATCAAATTGATTTCACAGATATATACAGAACATTCCATCCTAACGCAGTTGAATACACATTCTTCTCAAGTGCACATGGAATTTTCTCCAGAATAGACCACATACTGGGTCACAAATCAGGTCTCAATTGATACCAAAATATTGGGGTTGTCCCCTGCATATTTTCAGACCACAATGCTTTGAAATTAGAACTCAATCACAAGAAGAAATTTAGAATGAACTCAAACACATGGAGGTTAAATGGCATCCTACTAAAAGATGAATGGGACAACCAGGAAATTAGAGAATAATTAAAAAGACTCCTGGAAACTAATGAAAATGAAAATACAACGTTCAAAACCTTTGGGATACAGCAATGGCTGTTCTAAGAGGGAAATACATTTCGATACAAGCCTCCTTCAAAAAATTGGAAAAAACTTAAATACATGGCTAACCTTGGACCTACAGGAATTGGAGAAATAACAGCAAATAGAGCCTAAACCTAAGTGGAAGAAGATAAAGATTTGTGCAGAACTTAGTGAAATAGAGACCAGAAGAATGGTAGAACAGGCCAATGAAACCAGGAGCTGATTCTTTGAAAGATTAATAAGATAGATAAACCCCTAGCCAGATTTATTATAAAGAAAAAAGACTCAAATTAATAAAATCATGAATGAAAGAGCAGAGATCTCAACCAATACCAAGGAAATACAAATGATTTTAAATACAGATTATGAGCAACTATATGCCAACAAACTAGGCAATTGGGAAGAAATGGATGAATTTCTAGAAACCTAAAATTACCAAAAGTGAAACAAGAAGAAATAGAAAACCTGAACAGGCCAATAACCAGCAAGGAAATTGAAGTAGTCATCAAAAACCTTCCAAGACACAAAAGTCCAAGACAGATGGTTTCCCAGTGGAATTCTACCAAACGTTTAAAGAAGAAATAATACCAATTCTACTAAAGTTGTTCCAAAGAATAGAAAGGGAAGGAATACTTCCAAACGTGTTCTATGGGACCAGCATTACCTTGATGCCAAAACCAGAAAAAGACCCCCCAAAAAGAAGAGTTACAGACCTATATATCCCTGATGAACATGGATGTAAAAATTCTCACCAAGATACTAGCCAATAGGATCCAACAGTATATTAAAAGGATTATTCACCACGACTAAGTGTGATTTATCCCTGGGATGCAAGGGCAGTCCAACATTTGTAAAACAATCAATGTGATAGATCACATCAATAAAGAAAAAGACAAGAACCATATAATCTTCTTAATAGATGTAGAGAAAGCATTTGACAAAGTACAGCATCCATTCGTGATTAAAGCTCTCCAACATGAAAAAAAAAAACCTCTCCAACATGCAAGGATAGAGGGAACATTTCTCAATATCATAAAAGCTATTTATGAAAAGCCCACAGTGCATATCATTTTCAATGGGGAAAATCTGAGAGCCTTTTCTCTAAGGTCAGAAACATGACAGGGATGTTCATTCTCACCATTGTTGTTTGACATAGTACTAGAAATCCTGGCCTCAGCCATCAGACAACAAAAAGAAATAAAAGACATTCAAATTGACAAAGAGGTCAAATTCTCCCTCTCTGCAGATGACATGATATTGTATATAGAAAATCCAAAAGACTCCACCCCAAGATTGCTAGAACTCATACAGCAATTCGGCAGTGTGGCAGGATACAAAATCAATGCCCAGAAATCAATGGCATTTCTATACACTAACAATGAGACTGAAGAAAGAGAAATTAAGGAATCAATTCCATTTATAATGGCACCCAAAACCATTAGATATCTAGGAATAAACCTAACCCAAAAGTTAAGAATCTATACTCTAAGAACTACAGAACATTTCTGAAAGGAATTGAGGAAGACACAAAGAGATGGAAACACATTCCATGCTCATGGATTGGAAGAATAAATATTGTGACCAATGTCTATGCTACCCAGAGTAATTTACACATCCAGTACAATCTCTATCAGAATACCATGGACTTTCTTCACAGAGTTAGGACCAAAAATCTTAAGATTTGTGTAGAACCAGGGCAGCCCGGGTGGCTCAGCAGTTTAGCGCTGCATTTGGCCCAGGGCATGATCCTGGAGACCCGGGCACGAGTCCCACATTGGGCTCCCTGCATGGAGCCTGCTTCTCTCTCTGCCTGTCTCTGCCTCTCTCTCTCTCTCTCTGTGTGTGTGTGTGTGTGTCTCATGAATAAATAAAATTATTGTTTAAAAAAAAGATTTGTGTAGAACCAGAAAAGACCCTGAATAGCCAAAGGATTGTTGAAAAATAAAACCAAAGCAGGGGGCATCACAATGGCTGACTTAAAGCTGTATTACAAAGCTATGATCATCAAAACAGTATGGTATTAGAACAAATACAGACACATAGATCAATGGAACAGAATAGAGAACCTAGGAATGGACCCTCAACTCTATGGTCAACTAATCTTCCACAAAGCAGGAAAGAATATCCACTGGAAAAAAGTCTCTTCAATAAATGGTGCTGGGAAATTGGACAGCCACGTGCAGAAGAATGAAACTGGACCATTCTCTTACACCATACACAAAGATAAACTCAAAATGGATGAAAGATCTAAATGTGAGACAAGAAACCATCAAAATCCTAGAGGAGAACACAGGCAACATCCTTTTTGAACTTGCCCACAGCAAATTCTTGCTAGACACATCTATGAAGGCAAGAGAAACAAAAGCAAAAATGAACTATTGGGACTTCATCAAGATAAAAACCTTCTACACAGCAAAAGAAACAGTCAACAAAACTAAAAGACAACCTACAGAATGGGAAAAGGTATTTGCAAATTACCTATCAGATAAAGGGCTAGTATCCAAGATCTATAAAGAACTTATCAAACTCAACACCCAAGAAGCAACAATCCAGTCATGAAATGGTCAGAAGAAATGAACAGACATTTCTCCAAAGAAGACTTACACATGGCCGACAGACACATGAAAAAATGCTCCACATCACTTGCCATCAGGGATGGCAAATACACAAATCAAACCACAATGAGATACCACTTTACACTGGTAAGAATGGCTAAAATGAACAAGACAGTAAACAACAAATGTTGGAGAAAGGGGAACCCTCTTGCACTGTTGGTGGGAATGCAAACTGGTACAGTCACTCTGGAAAACAGTGTGGAGGTTCCTCAAGAAGTTAAAAATAAAGCTACCCTACAATCCAGCAATTGCACTACCTAGTATTTACCTCAAAGATACAGATGCAGTGAAATGACGGGACACCTGCACCCCAATGTTCATAACAGCAAAGTGCATAATAGCCTTGTAAAAGGAGCCAAAATGTCCTTTGACAGATGGATGGATAAAGAAGATGTGGTCTATATACACAATGGAATATTAGCATCAGAAAAGACGAAAACTTACCATTTGCTTTGACTTGGATGGAACTAGAGGGTATTATGCTGAGTGAAATAAGTCAATTAGCAAAAGACAGTCATCATATGATTTTATTCATATGTAGAATATAAAAATAGTGAAAGAAATATAAGGGAAAGGAGAGAAACTGAGTGAGGAAAAATTAGAGAGGAAGACAAACCATGAGAGGCTCCTCACTCCGGGAAACAGACAAAGGGTTGCAGAAAGGGGAAGAGGATAGAGGGATGGGGTAACTGGGTGACAGGCACTAAGGAGGGCACTTAATGGGATAAGCACTGGGTGTTATATGTTGGGAAATTGAATTTAAGTAAAATGTTAAAAAATAATATCCAAAAAATCCGATTTTGTTAATAGTTACATTAGTGACTTGGTAAATGTTGATTAAAAAACAAAATGCAAGATGTAGAAGCTATTCCTATTCCAGTTAATAGTTTACATTAGTATATATTCATTTATCACTAAAATGTCTACAATTACTTGAAAGAGTAGTACATATCTGTGAGAATTTTATTCAATTCACAAATAAGTGTTAATGATTTTAGAAACGTATATGTGTTTAAAATAACTTCACACTCTCCACAGGTTTTTTTGTTCATAGATTTGGGAAGTGTGGTGTGTGTGTGAAGCTGTGCAAAATGATGGCATAATAAGAATGACTGGTAATGAGTATACATGGACGATTTGATTTACTTCTTTACACTTGTTTGTATTCTGTAATTAAAAAAATGTCTTGCATTTATTGTTTTCAAAAATGAACAAATACTCTTTACAAAAAAGAAATAATTATATATTTCACAAAAAGCTTGTCTGTGAATGTTCATAGCAGTTTTATTCATAATAGTCAAAACTGTAATCAGTTCATGTGTACATCAAAAGACGATAACAATTGTGTTATTCATATGAAGGATCTATACCCATACCACTGAGAGCCCAGGCTGAAGTTGCCAAAGGGTTAACAGGGCAGTAAAATGGAATGAATAATGGGTATACACATACATTATCTTTAAAAACATTATGGTAAATAAAAGAGAAAAAGACAAGAAAGTACATATACTGTATGGTTCTATCTATACGATGTTCTAGAATAAACAAAGCTATAGATGTTGGTTTCCTCTTAGGATGGTAGGGATGGAGATAAACTGGGAAAGGCATAAGAAAATCTTCTGGGCTGATACTAATATTCTGTACTTTCACAGAGATTTGGCTTATAACGGATGAATGCACTTGTCAAAACTCAGTGATTTGACTCAATATCTGTGTCTTTGAAAAAAATAATCTGTCTTTGTTTGCATATACATTTTACATCAAAAGAAAAATTACTATAAACAAATATTGATAATTCTTGTTAATAATTGCATGTGTATGTACTATAATAATGTCTGCAATTTACTTTGATATTCTATAAAAATAAAATTGATGCATGGAGGACTAGAATAAATGGAAAGATATGATATACATCAAGTATACAAAGTATTAATGTTAGAATCTAGACGATGACTATCTGGGTGTGCATTATAAAATTCTTTCAATTTTGCCGTATAAAAATTTGTATAATAAAACCTAGGAATAAAGATGAGGATATCTCAAATGCTTCTAAGAGAGGTGTCAATTTGCATAAGTAGATTCCTCTACCCCAAATAGAAGCTAATTATTTTGGATAGTGCCAAAATTTGTTTGAAGGGAGATTTCTCCTGGTTAAGTTCAAGTGTATAGGTTGTAGATTTGGGACAACTGGACTTAAGTTAATATGTTGGTGAAGCTAATATTAAGAATGCTTTTTTCTTATCCTTTTTTCTTTAGACTCTACTACTGAGTCTTTGTTATGGTTTTACACAATTAAGTACGGCAGTCAAGGAAAATGATTTTGCTTGGCATAACGGCTAATAGAATGACCTTTTAAAAAATTAAATTTGGCATGTTTGTGGCTGGCATTATGATAATCGTGTTTCCTGTGAACTCTTTGAAATATTTAAAAATCAAGGCTCATGAAAGATTTGGCAATGAAGGTACTGAGGATGTGAAGGAACTACACCCATTCCACTAAGAGCCGAGAGTGAAGTAGCCAAAATAATGATGATTCTATCCAGGTATTTATGAGCTCTATGTCTGAGATTTAGGGGGTGAGAAACTGGAGAAAATTTTAATTTGGGCTTTTAAATAGCAAAAGTAAAATAATTTAATCTAGGGTCTTAAGTATTTTGAACTTTAATATCTTTGGACATTAACTTTCTAGGAGAACTAATTGCTGAACTTTAATTTCTCCCTGGGAATTTGATAACAGGGCAACATATTCAAATGTGGGTGATCTTATGGTTGGCATTTTATTGTTAGGATATTTTAATAATGCCCTTTATTCACACTGCGGAACCTCTGAGAGTATATGTTGAACATAACGGCCGGACATAACTTCAGCTGGAAAATAGAATAAGGAATAAATTTTGGCCTAGCTTGTGATTTATTTCAGAACTTTTTGCAGGTAAAATCTATACTGACCAACTGCAGTTCCAGAAAGATATCAAAGAATGAGTGGTTAGTATAGAAGAGTCAGCCTCAGAAAGGTGGGAACCGTACTATCTTGAAAGAATGCCAATCTCTTCCACGAGGTAAATAGCCAAACCACCGGGTAAACATGGATTTAATGGCTAAGGTTAATGGGTTGAAATTATAAAGGTCAAAAGACTAATGAACATCTTTCTTCCAGCACTGATACTTTCTTCCATGTGGAGGGACAGGAATTCATATTACAGGTTTGTCTTTTCTCCACCTCCTTGTGGACTCGGAATAACTTATGTGTTTGGTAAATTTGGGGAGAATTAATTGGCCATATTTGGTGTGGTCCATTCAATTTCCCTTTCCCTTAAGGCTACACTGCATACAGCAAACACAAAATCTACTATTGGAGAAAAGGGACAGTCATGTCTTAGACCAGGACTGTTAAGTCAGATAACTATTTAATTCTGCCTTACTCTTTTTACTTCTCAATTTACTCTTTTTATTTTTCAATATGTACAGAAATTATGGAGGATTGAAAATGGATATTTATTGAGTCTACTCTTAAATACTGAGAATGGGGTACTGTCAGACTTTACATGTATTTACCAATCTCAATATCATAATTTTGAATTGTAAGGGTGAACATCTCTTAATGTACTTATTGGTTATATTTATGTCTTTTGTTGTGCATTTTCATTCATATAGTTTGCCCATTTTTCTATTGCTAGTTTATGTTTTTTCACTTATTTATATGATCTTTCCATATTAGTGAAATGACTTAATACATTGTAAATATTTTTATTCAATTTTTGTGTAACTTCTCACTTTATAGTATTTTCAGAGTTCTGATATATAAAAAAGTACTGAGCTTTTTTTTTTTTTTTTTTTAATGGATTAACAGTTTCTGTGTTTTGTTTTAAAAAGTCCTATCCCGGGTAGCCTGGGTGGCTCAGCAGTTTAGCGCCGCCTTCAGCCCAGGGCGTGATCTTGGGTACCCAGAATCAAGTCCCACCTCAGGCTCCTTGCATGGAGCCTGCTTCTCCCTCTGCCTGTGTCTCTGCCTCTCTCTCTGGATCTCTCACGAATAAATAAATAAAATATATTTTTTAAAAAAGTCCTATCCCATCTGAGATTTAAAAACATATATTTTGGGGGGGATCCCCGGGTGGCTCAGAGGTTTAGCTCCTGCCTTTGGCCCAGGGCGCGATCCTGGAGTCCTGGGATCGAGTCCCACGTCGGGCTCCCAGCATGGAGCCTGCTTCTCCCTCCTCCTGTGTCTCTCTCTGCCTCTCTCACTCTATGTCTATCATAAATAATAAATAAATAAATCTTTAAAAAAAACAAAACTTTTTTTTTGGATTCATATAGAATCCTGTTTTATTTTATGACTTCATATTATTTATCAAAATGGAATTTATCTCTCCTAGAGTTTGAGATAAAAATGCAAGTTTCTAAACTTTTCTAAAAGACCTACTGAGCCAATTGTCCCAACAAAATTTATTTAATAATCCATTTTATTCCTACTTATTTAGAATATACTGAATCCCCACGAACTTGTTTCTGGATTCTCTATTCTTTTCTATTTTTTTGATCTATTCTTGTAGTATTACCTAACCAAAATATAATAGACTTAGTCTTGTCTCATTATTCCACTTTTAATATCCTTTTTATTTTCACATATTTATTTTTAAGATAAATTTAGACTCATTTTGTCATGACAATAAAAATGGAAAAATCTTACTAATATAGCAATAGAATCAAATAATTTAATAAAGAGACTAAATATTTGGGGTAGAATATCTTCTCAGACAACAACAAAGTAGCTTTTCATGTAACAGAACAGAGGGGTTCTGCATATTTTCTTATCAGTCATGGACATTCTGTATTAAATATACAGAGACACAGTTGATGCTGTGCTATTGTAAACAAGATGCTTCCTTCCATAATCTTTTGAAACTAGTTTTTATTTATTTATAAAAAGATAATTGACTTTTGTGTATTAATTTTATAACAAGTTACTTTACTGAACTATTTTGTTTCTAAGAATTTTTAGTTGATTCACTTCCATTTTCAAAACATATAATCCTATCATTTATAAATTATAATTTTTCTTCCACTGTTCATTTGCCAATATGATTTACTTTAGTCTAATCACATTGGCTAATATTTCCCAAACCTATCAAATCGATATAATGCTAGAAAATAGACTTCATATTTCTGATTTTAATGGGAAAGCTTCTAGGACATCACTGCTGATGATAAATTTCTATAATATTTGTTTTTAAAATCAGTGATGGATATTGAATTTTATTGAATAATACTTTGTAATTCATTGGGATAACTATGTTTATCCTCCTTCGGCTTATTGATATGGTAAATAATGATGATTTTCTAATACAGAACCATCCTTACATTTTTAAATTATTTCACTTGTTCATGGCTTAATATATACTTGGTTAACCACCTGATTCTATTTGTTAAAGTTATATTTAAGATATTTACATCAAAACTATACATAGAGAATAGTTTGCAGGTTTTTTGAGGCCCCTTTTATAAGGGTTTGTTGTCAGCATTATGATGATTTTGTAAATTGTATTTTAAATTTTTCTAGTGTTTGGTCTTAGAAAAGTTCATACAGTATTCACATTTTTCTCTTATTAAAGTTTCACAAGAATTCATCTATTTAATCATTTTGGCTATACACATTAAGGGGAAGGGCATGGCCTGGAATAGGTACATGGAAAAATGCTAACATTATTAATCATCTAGGAAATGCAAATCAAAAGCACAGTATCACCTCACACCTGTTAGAATAACTATCATCAAGAAGACAAGAAATAATAAGTGTTGATGAAGATGTGTAGAAAGGGGAAACTTTACTCACTCTTAGTGGGAATGTAAATTGGCACAGCCATTGTGGAAAACAGAAGGAGGTTACTAAAAAAATAAAAATAGAACTATGATATGATATAGTAATCCTACTTCTGGGTATATATCCAAAGGAAATGGAAATAGGATATTGTAGAGATACTTGTGTCCCCACATTTATTGCAGCATCATTCACAATAGCCAAGATATGAAAACACACTAAGTGCCCTTCAATGAATGAATGGATAAATGAAATGTGAATGTGATATATATACATTTACATACACATATATATGATATAGCTATATCTACACACACACACTATGGAAATATTATTCAGACATGAGAAAAAAGGAAATTCTACCTTTGCAACAACATGGATGGTCCTGGAGGGCATTATGCTAAGTAAAGTAAGTTAGATGGAGAAAGACAAGTATAGTATGATTTCTCTTATGTGTGAAATGTAGGAAAGCTGAACTTGTAGAAACAAAGAGGAGGATGGTGGTTACCAGGGGCTAGGGGTGGTAAATTGAATAGATGCTGGTCAGTTAGAAGATGAGTAAGTTCTGGAAATCTAATGCACAACATTGTGGTTTATAGATAAACCTGAAAGTTGCTAAGAGAGTAGATCTTAAATGTTCTCACCCCCCAAAAAGAAATGGTCATTATATGATGTGATGAAGATATTGGGGAACATTGTGATGGTAAATATATTGCAATCTATAAATGTGTCAAATCATGTCGTAAACCCTAAAGTTACACAATGTTCTATGTCAATTATATCTTACTGAAGCAGAGGAAATTTAAAACAGGGATGGCCTGGAATGGAGAGCAGTGAGCAGAAGGGGTAGTTTTATTTCGGATTGTTTCTTTATGTATTTTAATGCTAAGTTATTTTGTTGTATAAATATGCATGCTAGAACTCTATTGTGGAATATACCCTGCATCATAGAAAATGCTGTTAAAAATGGACTTTGCTAGTAATGTGATTTCTGTACTTTCTTATACATAAGGTTTGTGTGTATTTGAGTTTTTGCACTTCTGATAATTTGAAAGAACTATATCCTTGAAAATTTAAATACTTTTCAATCTCTACTGATTTGTTAACTTTAGATAATATTTATCGATACTCTGTTATTCATTCAATAAATAGTTATTGAGTACCTACTATACACCAGGCACTATTTTTTTTCCAGGCACTATTTAAAGTGCTGTTTAGGTGCTAGTGAAAAAAACAAAATACCTAACCTCTAGCTATAAAAAATGAGGTAAATTGCATTTTCAAAATTCTTCTCTCTCTTCTTCAACCTCTTAATTTTTGTTAGATGCATTTCATATTTACATTGCCAATCACTGTAACTTTATGTCCTGTCCTTTTGTAATACCACAAATATTTGCCCTTAATTATATAATTGTTATCTTCAGTGATTCCTGCAGGTTCTTTCATACCCCAATCTCCACATTTTCAAGATCTGACTTTCTTTAATTTGATCCATTGACTAGTTCAAGAAAATATTTCAAAACATGCTTGTGATACTATGAATTCTCAGGCCTTTTTATGTTTACTATATCTTTTGTCAAACTTTTCATACTTGAATATTAACTTGGAGAAGTGTAAGTTTCTTGAGTCACATCTTGACACTCCACTTTCTTATTCCACTGTAGTTTTCCTTTGGTACCAGATGAAGTTCTGAAACCAGTCTGAATTTCTGTCCTTCTAGGTGACTTTTTTATTGTGCCTAGATATAAATGAAGATAGTTGCCTTATACTTAAAATTTAGCAAATTAGGAAAAATATGTCTAAGTTTTAATCTTTGCATTATCAAATAGACTATTTTTTATATCTTTTTTTTTTCATTAGAGAGAGTGTGTGTGTGAACGAGAGGGGTGGGAGCAGAGGAAGATGGAGAGGGAGACAGAGAATCTTAACTAGACTTCATGTCCAACACAGGTTACCATGAGGGGGTTTGATCTCACAATCCTGAGATCATGACTGAGCCAAAATCAAGAGGCAGACACTTAACTGATTGAGCTACCCCAAATAAACTTTATATTCAATATAGTATTAGATTACAGAAAAATTGGGAAGACTATACAAAGAGTTTCTATGTACTCCACATAGTTTCCCCTATTACTAACAATTTGCCTTATTATGGTGTGTGTAAAATTAATGAGTTATATTACTTGTATTTACTTAATTGCTTTTATATATAAATACATTATTATTAACTAAAGTTAATAATACTTTATTCAGATTTCCTTTTCATTTACCTAATGTTCTTTCTCTGTTTCAAAAACATATTCAGGATGCCACATGATGTTTAGTATTCATGTATCCTTTGGCTCCTCCTGGCTGTGACAAGTTTTTGGAATTTGCTTGTTCTTGATGACCTTGAGTTTTGAGGAATATTAATCAGGTATTTTGTGGAATGTCCCTCATTTGGAATGTGTCTGATGTTTTTCTCATGATCAGACTATGGTTGTATCCTTTTGCAAGGAGACCCACAGAGGTGCAGTGCTGATCTTCCAAAACCCTTCAGTGAGATTGTTTCAAACACTAACAATACATAGTCTGCAATCTCTCTTGGGGTCTCCCAACTTTCTAAATATATTTTTTCAATTTTCATACATTTGGGTTCACTATTCATGCTATATAGCTCTATAGGTTTTGACATATGTATAATGTCATGTATACATAATTTTAGTATCATACAGAACAGTTTTAGCATCATAAAAATCTCTTGTACTTTGCCTCTTTACTAACCCCTTCCTCCCATTCCCTCCTGGAAACCACTGATCTTTTGTACAGTCTGTTGTTTTGCTTTTTCCAGAATATCAGATAATTGAAATCATACAATATATAGGCTTTTCAAAATGGCTTCTTTTACTCAGCAATATGCATTTGAAGTTTATTCATGCATTTTGGTGGCTTGATACATTCTTTTTTTTTTTAGTTGAAATTTTTATTTGTTGTTGCCATAGTTGTTAATTAAATATCACTAAATATATTAGCCTTAAAAGACATCAAACCTGGAAATGGGTTGATCTGTTTAAGTGAATGATGCACCATTAACTTTTTATCTTTAAAGTAGTAAGGTCAAAAAAAAAAAGTAGTAAGGTCAGGGGCACCTAGGTGGCTCAGTCAGTTGAGTATCTGACTCTTGATTTTGGTTCAGGTCATGATCTCATGTTTTGTGGGGTAGAGCCCTTCATCTAGCGCCTTCCTCAGCGGGGAGTCTGCCTTAAGAATCTCTCCCTCTGCCTCTCCCCCCACTCATGCTCCTTTTCTCTCTCTTTCAAATAAATAAATTAATAAATACATCTTAAAAAATACCAATAAAGTAATAAGGTCAGTAAGCAGAAGTAGTCATCTAGAGTCAACAGAGGTGCTGATTGTTAATTACCAGTACAGTTGACCCTTGAACAATACAGTTTTGAACTGCACACGTTCACTTGCACATGGATTGTTTTTGATAAGTACCGTACCGTAAATATATTTTCTATTTCTTTAATATTTATTTATTTATTTATTTATTTATTTATTTATTTATTTTTATTGGAGTTCAATTTGCCAACATATAGCATAACACCCAGTGCTCATCCCGTCAAGTGCCCCCCTCAGTGCCCATCACCCAGTCACCCCCTCCTTCTTTACTAATCTTTAAACTGGGTTGTTTGAATTTGTTATTTTAAGGGTTCATTCAACTTTCTGGAACTTGAATCTTAACAGATATTTGATTTGCAAGTATTTTCTCCCATTCTGTAAATTGACTTTTTACTTTTTAAATAATATCCTTTGATGCACAAAAACTTTTAATTTCAATGAAATCTATTTCTTCTTTTGTTGCATGAGATTTTAGTGTCTCATTTAAGAATCCATTGCCAAGTAAAAGTTCATGAAAATTTGCTTACATAATATTTTTCTAAGAATTGAACTCTGCCTGTAAGGTTTCATATCTGCCATTAACTTTGAAAAATTCTTAGCCATTATTACTTCAAAAATTTCTTCTGATCCATTCTTTCTTCCTGCTTTCTCCTTCTTTTATTCAAATTATTCATGTGTAAAGCATTTTGAAATTGTGCCACTGTGATTGAGTATTCTGTGATTTTTTTTTCATTCTGTCTTCACTTTACATTTCATTTTGGGAAGTTTCTATTAACAAATCTTTAAGCTTACTAATTGGTTTCTCGTTGTTCTACTCATGAGCCTAACAAAAACATTTTTTATTTTTGTTACTGTGTTTTTAATTTCTAGTATTCTTTTTCCATACTTTCTTACTTTTTCCCTATCTCTTCTTATCTTAACTCATCTGATCTTGCATATTGTTACCATTAGAGTCCCTAACATGTTGATTTTAACTATTTAAAATTACCTGTCTAATAATTTTTTAAAAAATTATTTTAAATAATTTTAACTCACTCATTTCATGTGTGAGTCTGGTACTTAGACTTGTTCTTGTCTCTTCAAACTGTGTTTTTTTCTTTGCATTTCACTTTTGTTGTATGGTTGTTGAAAGCAAGATGTGATGCATTAGGTAATTAGAACTGAGATAAAAGACCTTTAGTGTGAGGTTCTATATTAATCTATCTATGAGTTGGGCTGTGTTTAATGTTTTCTATAGCTATAAGTGCCAGAGGGCTCAAATTCCTCTAGAGTCCTTGTTTTTCTCTATCCTTAGTCTTCAGGTCTCCATAAGAATCTCTTCTTAAATAGAGTTTGTGTCTTTTACTCTTTTCATTATAATCCAATGTTATTATTATGAAACTCTGTAAATATGGTGGTAAGGTGTGAGTGTGGGGAATCATTCTATAATCTTATTATCAAATCTCAGTCATAGTGGGCCCAAGTCCTTGGAAGGTGACCTTTTGAAGTATTTCTTAGCTATTTCTCTCTGGCCTTATATGAGACAGGAAGGCTACAGAGGACTAGAGTTGGCTAACTGCCCTTTCCATGGGTTAGATAAAAATGTGGTAAAGATTTATTTCCCTCGGAGAGTTGACCTTTGTTATGGAGAACACAATTAATGTATTTCAAAATGGTTACTTTCCTCCTTCCCATGAGAGGGTATTTTTCTTGGACTTCCAGCATGAGAACTCAGTAGAACTCCTGAAGATAAAATTCATAAACTGTAGGGATATTCTTAAGACTGGGCCTCAAGAAATTTCTTAGTCTCAAACTAGATCATGGCCTTTATTTAGCTATTTCTCAAAATTACCACTTTACTTTACCTACTAGATTATGACACCAGGTAGGCTGATCTCTGTATTTATTTGCTTATTTCTCCAGAGTAGAGAATGGCAGTTTACCTTGTGACATCAATTCTGTGATGGGTCCAAGAAAAATAGTTTATTGTAGGTTTGTTCAGCTTTTTTCTTGGTGTAAGGATTGCAGTAATGACTTCCAAGATCTTTACATGTCTAAGCAAAGATTGACCATTACTTTTTAACTGTGAAATATTACCTTTTGATCTAGAAATTGAAGTGTAAATTTTTTCTTCTATCACATACATAAATATGTTTTTATATTGTTTTCTTAGGAATATAACATGCATTTTGGACATTTCAAATTGCTTTGACCTTATTTTTCTCTCAAATCTGCTTGATTTTCTCAGGTCTTTTAATTCTATCAATGGTTCTGTTTGTAGTAGAATATATTCTGCTTATTGATGTGTCTAATATAGGTTTTATTTTTGATGGTTAATTTTTTCTTCATGTTTCCCATGAGAAATGGATAATCACTTTGTTTTCATGTATTTCTGCTTCTTTACATGTCTACTGATTTTTATATATACATATATGTAGTCTCACTATATATGCATAGTCTCGATGTTCTATTTAATGACTTAAAATGGATTTTTTGTCAAATATATTTTTCACATAGTCTTATTTACTGTGCTCCTTAATATCTCTCATTTCCTGCTCTGCTTTTTGTTTGAGATAAAATGAGGAAGAGTAATTATTTTTTTTAATGGGGATGAGCAAGAGGAGCAAACCAGGTTAGCCATGACTTCAGTTCAAGTATGTTGTCTCAAAATGATAGATTTTCATAGTACCTATAGGTAATCATATTCTATTTGATTTTGTCATTTAGGGAAAGACAATTCACAGTAAAGCCACAGATATCAGAGATTCTCCATGACTACTCATCATAGACAAGAGCTTGAAGGAAATAAATACGGTACATCTATACAAATACTTGACTCCTTCAGTCATTTTAATCCCACCACCATTTGTGTAGACCTGAATTTTTATGGAGATAGACTCCATTTAACTTGAAGAACATCCATTGCCATACTTCTTGCCTAAAAAACTAAAGAATCATTAATTACTTGTTTTAGGATCTATAAATTACTTTAGAGAAAACATTACTTTTGTGACACCTACAAAAAATATATATATATATCGAATATTAGGTTCTCAATTTGGTCTAAATTTTACTCTCTTACATTTTTTTATTAACTCTGGTTTCAGGTTTTAGCTGTAACATAATTTTACTAAAGAGTTTTCTTCTCTACTTTGCATTATTTACTGGTTTGGGTGTGTTTTAGTGAGAATAATAGAACATGTATGTATGATATAATTTGCATAAACTATACAATTCAATGAGTATACAGTTCATTTTTAATAAATTCATACCTACATGCAAACACTACCACAATCAAGAGAGAAAATTTCCATCATCTCTAAAAGTTTTCATTGTGTCCTTCCCGGTGAATTCTATTCTCAGCCACCATCTTAAAATGATCTTCCTGTCACTATAGATTAGATATAGTTTACTTACAATTTTATATAAGTAGAACCATACAGTATGTGTTCCTTTATATCTGGCTTCTTTCATTTTATTCTGTGCTTGAGATTTAGTTGTATCGTTACATTTATCAGCAGTATGTTCCTTTTTTCTGACCAGTATTCCATTTTAAAGATTTATCACAATTTGTTTATCAAATCTGTTGATCATTTATTTAGTTTCCAGTGTTTGACTATTATGAATAAATCTGCTATGAACATCTGTAGATAAGTCAGTGTGAATACACACTTTCATTTCTCTTAAGTAAATAACTAAGAATAGAATTCTGGGTCGTATAGCAAGTATATGCCTAACTCTAAAGGAACTGCCCAACTGTTTTCATATATTGTTGTACCTTTCTACATATCTACCACTAGTGCATGAGAGCTCTAGTTGTTCCACATTTTTGCCAACACTTGTTATTTACAGTCTTTCAAATGTTAGCAATTAGACTGGAAGTGCATTGGTATCATATTGTGGAATTAATTTGGATTTCTTTCATTATGAATGATGATGAGCTTCTTTTAATGGGCTTATTTATAATTTATCTGACTACTTTGTGAAGTATCTGTTCAAATTGTTTGCCAGTTTTTAATTGGGCTCTTTATCTTCTTATTGACTTATAAAAGTTCATATATTCTTGATCTGAGACTTCTGCCAAATATCAGATTTTCTGGAGTAACTATTTTTCTGAAGTACATTTTTATACACTATTGTTCACTATGCTCTTTTTCTTACCTCATTCACTTTATATCTTGCCCTGATCCTTGTGATAAAAATGGGAAGGAGCAAGAACAGTAAACAAGGCTAGCAGTATTGCAGTTTAAGTATTCTGTCATAGATTTTCATATGTTGTTGTATAGTTAGTTGTGTATCCATCTCCCTCACTAAATTGAGTTTCTTGAGAGTAAGTGTGATAAATAAAATATGTATCTGCAGGCAGATCCCTTGGCATCTATTTCTTGCCAGTTGGTGGAGTAAAGTAATTCAGTCAATAGGAGACATTAAACAATTAGGACTTGTACTTCATATCCCACCGTGTAAGATGATTCCTGCCATAAAAGTTCTACAGATGAGTTTATCATGGATGACAATTATGTCTGAAGAAATGTTGGGTAACAGAAATTGCCTTAAAAAGCTCTATTTTTCTGGAGATATTTGGACCACCTCTTAGGGGAAAGTTTTTAACGTAATTTGATTAGAAAATAATTATTCTAATATTCTGCATATCATTAAAGAAGATATTTAAACATTATATTGTATTCCAAGAATCTAGCAGACATTTCAATAAAAATAACAGTGATGATGGTGATAACCATTAGGAACTGAATTGTTTATATTTATACTATCTTATTAGAAGCAAGTAATTCTAGAACTCAGTTGGATATGTTAGTCAATGGCAATGCAAACTATATTTACAGCATTTTTTTACAACTCGCATGTAGTCAAGTTGCTTTTCTGAAATGTCAAAGACATTTTTTTCAATTAGCTATTAAATTTACATATACAGAAGAAAGGAATTTGCTTTTGAACTCACATCTTTGTAAAAAGTGTTGTGAAAATTGCTCTTCATTCCAATAATAACAATAATCCACTGCAAATTATGGACTCATATCACGCAAAACTGCAAAGTTAGAGAACATAATGCAACGGAAAGAGTGCTGAGATTTCTGTTTGCAACAAAAATAAATGCTTGAGCACTACAAAAGCAACTGGAACATTTCTTAAAGGCCAGTAAATATGACCAGGTTATTAATTTCTTACAATATGTCGACTAACAAAATAACGTGATTTCCAGGAGAAATAGGCTGGTAGAATTGAATAGGCTCCTTGTAGGCCACTGTAACTCTGTTGCATTACAATGACTGATGCCATCTTGCCTTTCAATTATTGCTCATCAAAACAGTTAAAAGAACACAATAATCTCTCCACACCAATTTAAAGATGTATCAACAGGGAAAATATTTAAGTTATTGCAGTGAGACTTTTTATACCCCTGTGATACTTTACCCATATCCTTCCTCTTTTCACAAAATGTTAAACATGATCAAAAACTAAATAAAATATTATTTTAGGGGCATCTGGCTGGCTCAGTTAGTGGAGCATGCCACTCTTGAGCTCAGGGTTGTGAGTTCGAGCCCTATGATTACTTAAAAAAAATCTTTTTAAAATAAAGAACATTATTTTAGTGTAATGGAGGCTGAATACAAGAAAGTTGATCAATTTGTTCCCCAAATCACATAATTACAAGTAGTTATATGAAACTGTGTAGACCAAACCAAGGAGAATGATTAGATTTTTAGCCCCTTCATTGAGCATATTGGCAATGTAATGACACAGGATCAATGTAAGGGTTCTCTTTGTTTTATCACACCAGAGTCTGGGATATAGTATGTAGTCAACAGATTACAGCTCTATTACTAATAAAGTAAAGTTTAAAAAGTTTATGGTTGGCATGCCTGGGTGGTACAGCCAGTAAGCCTCTGACTCTTGGTTTCATCTCAGATGGTAATTTCAGGGTTGTGGGATCTAGCCCTGCATCTGGTCCCACATCTGGCTCCATGCTCAGTGTGGAGTCTTGGGATTCTCTCTCCCTTCTCCCTCTGCCCCTTCCTACTCCCTCTCTCTCCAAAATAAATAAATAAATCTTTTTTTTTAAAGTTTATGGTCACTATGGGGGGGTAGTTTATGGTTACTGTATTTATAAATCCCAAATTCTCATTTATCCTGGTCTCTAGCCCAGATATTAGAAAATTCTTTTAATCATTCAACAGAAATTGTCTTAATGCTTAGTATGTGCTAGAAAATGAACTGGGCACTGGGGATGAAATAGTGACATAATTTGTATACTCAAAAAAAAAAATCACAGGCTATTATCTCCCATTCACTTTTTAGTAGAATATTAGGGTTAAACATATTATGTTATGGGGACAGTAGATGAATAGTGAGAAAAAAAGGGGGATGTTTTCTATAGGTGGCAATATAATAAGGAGTTTTAGGTAGAAAAAAATGACCATATTTATGTTTTAGAAAGGTCATTCCAGAGGACACATGGGTGTCTCAGTGGTTGGGCGTCTGCCTTCAGCTCAGGGCATGATCCCAGGATTCGGGATCAAGTCCCACATTGGGCTCCCTGCGAGGAGAATGCTTTTCCCTCTGCCTGTGTCTCTGCCTCTCTCTCTCTCTGTGTCTCTCATGAATAAATAAATAAATAAATAAATAAATAAATAAATAAATAAATAGTTAAAAAAAAGGTCATTGCATTGGCAATATGGGATACTAATTGGTGAGGGTCAGACTACAGGTAGAAATGGGTATTGCAAAGCTTCAAAAAAGAAGGTATTGGCCTGGTGTAAAGAAGTAACTCAGGAAATGTATATAAAAGGATAGAGAAGAAAAACGCATTAAGGAGGCAGAATTAAAAGATTTAATAGTTGACAGGATGAACAAAATTTGGGAGTGACTTCTTTGTTTCTGACAGGTGGACTTCAGAAATTTTACCCAGCTAGTCCTATACTGCATGTAATCCAAGATTATTTCTTTAAGAGAGCACACTTGCGGGGCATGGTAAATATCAATGCTAATATGGGGAAAGCAACCAACTTCCTTTAATGACCATTTAAAGGACACTCATTCATAAATAGGTTCAAAGTAAATTGAGATTATTTCCCTTTTGGATATCCTACAATATAAAATCTTCTATTTTGGTGTATTATATTGATCTCTGCTTCTTTGGACTGGTTTTTATTGGATAGAACTTACTATATTCTAACTCCTAGGAGGATTCATTTCTCCAGTATTTTGAGATCTGATGAGCAAGTCTCTCCTCCCACCAACCACACACCTCCATATATAATTAAGAAATTTGAGATCAGAAGGATGTGTTGATCATTTGTTAGAAAGGAGCTCTTTCACCTATTAATACCCACCTCATTTCATTTGTTTTATTCTTAGAATAATTCCAGCTCTAGTGAGGCATAATGGAGGGTAGTATGAAGAAGTACATATTGCAGAGGAGATAAATTATATTTAATAATATTAGTTACTTCCCTAGTAAAGATACCATTAGTGGTACTGATGCAACTTTAGTAAAATTTTGCAAAAAAAAAAAAAAGGATATTTTATAGTATTAAGTGTACATCAGATTCCAATCTTAATATGTGGCAAAATACATATGCACTCCTCACAACTCAATGAAAAATTATGAGGCCTATTTGTATCAGTAAAGGACAAGTCATGATTATAAAACTAAATTAGTGCTTGTTAATTAGTGGCATTTCTAAAATAAATAGTGAATGTGTTGTGTGTAGGGAAAATTTGTACATAACAGCCTTGGGATGAGACTTAGTTCATGGGAGGATGGTTATATCAACCTGCTTCAATCTGGGAGAAGAATGGAATTTCCAGATGTGATAGAATGGTTATCCAGGTTCCCATTGGAATACCACAAAATATTTCTACCCCTCCAAAGGTTCATTTCATTCAGGACTTTGTGTCTCAAGTTCTAGGGAAGAGCAAGTTCTAGAAATAAAGGCATTTCAGGCCCTATAACTATCCTATGAAGTGGAAACTATCTCTATCTAAGGTCTTATACCTAATAACTATTATAATAAGGATTTAAACCTTGGTTGTTTGACTTCCAAGTCTGTGTTCTCAAATACTACATTATACCGAATAAAATGTCAGAGAGAAATTTGATATTTAGGTCAGCATTGAGGAGTGATTCTCTCATTTTTTAAACATGATATGAGGAAAAGGGGAAAGATGTGATTTCACTTTAAATTAGTTTTCAGTGGTCTAAACCGGGGCATTTGTGTATTCACTAAAACAATTGTTGGGATACCTACATTGTGCTAGTTGCATATGAAAATTGGAAAAGACAAATTTTCACAAAGCATCCCATTTATCAGGTAAGATAAGATAGGATTTTCTATCTTTTGCTATAGTTTTATGCTACCTTTCTGATGTACATAAATTAAGCACTGAGGAGGATCCGAACATGTGGAAAAGAGGTATGGTGTTCCAGCAAAAACAGCCACACAAAGGTTTCTAAATGCCTGAAACAGTAAAAGTGTATAGGATGCAATGGAAATACTAGCAATAATAAACATTTTGGTTTATACAACCTATGGGATTTATACATGGGATCATTAGGAGAGGGCTCAACATCAGAGAGGGTATTGAATTCTAGATTAAGGAAAATGCACTGTAATCTGGAACCAATGCAGAATGAAAATGAGTTCTGAGAAAAAGTAAAAGATTGAGAGCTTGGTGTTTAGTTGTTGTTTTGTTTTATATATCATTTTGACTGTGTGTATAAGGCTGGAAATAGGTGAGAAAAATAGGAAAACTATGAGACTATTGCAGGGGTGAAGTGATGTGAACCTGAAACATATGGTAGCAAAAACAGAAAGATGAGATTAGATGTGAATGAATGGTAAAGATATTATAGGTCTTTTAAGATACTGTCTATTCTGATGTAGCCCGTGTATTGGGAAACATGATGGATACTGCAATGTGGCAGATCCAGTTTCGTTTTCCTACCTACCAATTACCAATTACATAACCTTGTACAAGTTATCTAAACTCTCATATGCCTAAAATTGACAGGTAGGAAATTCTCAATTCATGTTAATTTCCTACTCTCTTCCCGTTGTCTTTTTCATTCCAAAGATAACAACATGAGACTGTTGAGTATTAGTATTATAATCTATGTTTATAATTTCAGTATGATAGGAATGTAGAGATAAGAGAGTTTCAGGGGATAGGGTAATCATTAAATGAAGCAATAGTCTATGCTGTGACTATTGAATAGTCAATAACAATAATACTCAATAAACAGTATTGAACCAGGGGAGGGACAAAGGAATGGGACACTAGAGCTAGAGTTTTCAAACATTTTAGTTAATATTCTGGTAAGTACAATGAAATCAGTGGGTTCTAACAAAATATCTTACACAGCTATAAGAGAAGGAAGAGTCAACATTGACAAGAAGTTTTCCAGGGATGCCTGGGTGGCTCAGTGGTTGAGCATCCATCTGTCTTTAGCTCAGGGCGTGATCCCAGAGTTGGGCGATCCCAGAGTTGTGGGATCCTGCATCAGGATCCCTATGAGGAGCCTGCTTTTCCCTCTGCCTATGTCTCTGCCTTTCTCTCTATCTCTCATGAATAAACAAATACAATCATTTAAAAAAAATAAGTTTTCCAACTAGAATAATTGGATTTTCGTTTGTTCTCCTGGTGAAACCAAGAAGGCTAAAAAAAGTCACCAGTTGAAAGGAAAATTGTTGAACTTGTTTTCATATACATTAAAAATGAGGTACTTGAGCATCCAAAGCAACTTGGTAACAAGTTCAACATTGTTTTAAAGGTTTTATTTATTTATTCATGAGAAACACAGAAAGGCAGAGACATAGGCAGAGGGAGAAGCAGGCTCCCTACAGGGAGCCCAATGGGGGACTTGATCCCAGGACCCTGGGATCACGACCTGAGCCACCCAGGTACCCACATAAATTTATGGTAGACTTTTTACTAAGTTTTCATCAAGATAGTAAAAAAATACAAAAAGATATAAAAACTGATAACCAATAACTTTTACAAGCTAAATGTGGACCATATGGAGCAAAATAGTGGACGAGGAAGCTCTAAGGTCCCTTCTCCAACACCAACATTAAAACAAACAAGCAAACACACAGACAAAATCAGAATCTTTCTGGAAAACAGAGATTCACTGTGTAGATCTGCTCTAAGCTATATGAGGGAATACCTGAAAGATTGATGCAAGGTGCTTGACTCTGTTTGGCCTACCTCAGAACTCAGGCAGGGAAAAGTAGTGGGCACTGACAATAAAAGCCACAATGTGAACTATAGACCCTCCTCCCAATGCTTGGGGCAAGAGATTATTGATGAATACATAATATAGATCATTTAGGTCAGGGGGAAGATGCTGGCGTGAAACTCTGGGACATTAGATCAAAAGCAGCAATATATGGGAGAAAATTTAAAAAGTCACATACATGCTCTGATGATATACATGCCCAGAAAAGACCTCAGAAGGCCTTAAGCTTTCACCTTGGGCAGATCCGAGTCCCAGAGCAACTCTAGTTAAGTATTAAGAGTGTACAAGCACAGGGCTAATCTGCAAAGACTAGGAGAGGTTGTTTTTCTTCAGTTTGCTTGTCTGCTTCTTCCTTTTTTTAAAAAAAATTTTGGTGTGTTGTTTTATCTTCTGCTATTCAAAGATTCTCTGTCAAAAGTTTAGCTGAATATAAGGTAAAGGAAGAGAGACTTCAAGGATCAAATACAACAAGGAATAGTTTTGCAAAATAATTTGGAAAAATCACAAAAAAAATGGGCTATTACTGATTTTAACAATCAAAAGAAAGAAAGGAAGGAAGAAAAAGAAAACAGCAAGCCCTGGGGAAGGGAGAGAATCTGATTTCCAGAGTTACCCATTAAAATAGTCAAATGTCCAATTTTTTCTCTCTTTTTTTTAAGATTTCTTTATTCATTTGAGAGAGAGAGAGAGAGAGAGAGAGAGAGTGGGGAAGAGGGGCAGGAGCAGAGGGAAAGAGAGTCTTAAGCAGACTCTGGACAGAGCATGCAGCCTGAAGAGGGGCTTGATCTCACGACCTTGAGGTCACGACCTGAGCCGAAACCAAGAGTCCATAACTTTACCAACTGTGCCACCAGGCACCCGACACAATTTAAAAAAAAAAAAAATCTTAAGATATACTGAAAAAATAGAGACTGGTTCAATGAAAGGAACAGAATAAATTGACAGAAACCATTTCACTTCAATCAATCCTAAATGTATATTTTTTGAGTGAATAAATGACTAAAGAATGAATAAAGCAAGAAATTAAAATCCATGATAAAGAATTAGCTATGATGAACATTATGCCATAAATAAGACAAATAGAAATTTGAAAACCAGAATAAAACAGATGGCTTTTATTGGAAAGTGTATCTTATCAAAACTTAACTGAAGAAGGTTTCGAAAACTTCTCAGTTGTATCTATACTAACATAATCTAAGATTTTCTGAAAGCTAACATGTCCACCACCCCACATTTTTAACTGCCAATTAATTTCATAAGTGAATTCTATCAAACTTTCAAGGAGCAGAAAATCCCAATGTAATTAAATTTTAAGAGAACAGAAAAAATAAAGTATCCAAATGATATTTTTACTTTTATCCATATCTGTAAAAAAAATAGAATACTGATGCAAGAATCATGAATAAAATTAAAATATAATTCAAAAATTGTAGTAAAATAATAATTCACCAAAACCAAGTCATTTTGTTTGCATTATAGAAACATAAAAATGGCTCAGTATTGTAAAACATATTAATGTAAATCACCATATTAAGCATAAAGCAGGAAAAAGCACTTATTTCAGTAAATTCTAAACAGCTATTCAATAACAGCTGAATGTCATGAATAGAATGAAAAAAGTAAAGAAAAAAAGGAAGGAAGGAAGCATATAAGCAAGCAGATGAAAGGAAGGATATCTTTAGTAAACAATAAAATAGTAATAGATATGTTTTTATTTTATTTTATTTTTTTTTTTTTTGATATGTTTTTATTTTATATGTATATTTACACGCACATACATATTGTGTATGTACACATAACACATGCTTACATACATATGTATATCATATCATGCTTAATGGTGAAAGACTAGAATTGCTTTGTATTAGGCAGGAGGGGACTATCATCATTATTATTATTTAAATGTTTCATGGAACTTTAGCTAATATAATTATTCAAGAGAAGAAAAAATGACATAAATATAATAAAAGAGGAGATCAGATATGACAGCACATAAGTTTCTTTCTTTTTTTTTATTTATTTATTTGTGATAGTCACAGAGAGAGAGAGAGAATGAGGCAGAGACACAGGCAGAGGGAGAAGCAGGCTCCATGCACCGGGAGCCGGACGTGGGATTCGATCCCGGGTCTCCAGGATCGCGCCCTGGGCCAAAGGCAGGCGCCAAACCGCTGCGCCACCCAGGGATCCCAGCACTTAAGTTTCTAATTGTGTTCTTGGACTACCCAAGTGTTAGGATCCGTGTCACCTCAAAATTCATATGTTTAAGCTGTAACTCCCAATGGGACTGTATTTGGAGATAGGGCCTTTAAAGAGGTAATTAAGATTAAATGAGCTCACAAGGGTGGAGCTATAACCCAATCTGACTGGTGTCTTTATAATAAAAGAAAAAAAACCAAAGTTAGGATGTGTAAATTTATGTATTTTACCTAATTTATAGATTTACATATTTTATCAAATTTATCAAACTTTTAAAAGATTTGGCCCATTATTTCATCAAAAAATTCTTTCTGTCGCTTGTCCTCTTTCCTGTCCTCATTGGACTCACATACTTTGAATACTGGTAGGTTTAATAATGTCCCACAGGTCTCACAGAATGGTATACTTTCTACGATTCATGAACCTACATTGAAACATGATAATCACCCAAAGTCCATAGTTTAACTTAGGGTTCTCTCTTGGTATTGTACTTTCTATAGGTTCAGACAAATACATAATTATATGTATCCACCATTATAGCATCATCCAGAGTAGTTTCACTGCCCTAGGAATTTTGTGTGCTCCATTTATTCATCCCACACAACCCCCGAGCCTATGGTGACATTGGATCTTTTAATTGCTTCTATAGTTCCCTCTATCCCTACACTCTGAAGAGTTTTGATCAGGAATGGATGCTGTATTTTGTCAAATGCTTTCTCTGCATCTATTGAGAGGATCATATGGTTCTTGTTTATGTGCTTTTTTAGATTCTGTAAGCCTCATTTGTCTTCAGGGCCTTTGGCCATTCATTCTAGCCTAAGCTACCACTGAATAGCTAACTCCAAATGTGAGCTACATGAATATACCCTACCAAAGTTTGCGCTACGATCCTTCATTTTCTTTGCTAAGGCTTGTTGACACTGAAGCTTATATCAGCACATGCTCCATCGTAGTGTTGGAATTAAAATCTCAAGGGTAAAACTTTCACCAATGAAAGATAGTAGCTGAAATAGAGATTCTCATTTTCTCCCCAAGGTGGACTTCACCAAGATACAATTATTTGGACTCCTGCAATAAGGTTCTATAGGATTGAGAAACTAGCTGAATTTAGGGGTGGCAGGGTAGGCATCTCACCCTAATAATGACTTCTCCTTTTTCTCTGCCTCAGTTGTCCTCTTCTTTTTTCTTCTTCTGCTCCTGAGATATGACTCCGTAATTAAAAAAAGATAGCACTCTGCCGCATGATCTGTTTTCTTGAAAATCCAAGATAAGACATAGTCATTAAGCATGTAATTTGGCTAGTCTAGGTCATGCTTTTCTGTAACTTTTTCTGCTTCTACCCACTAGTCCAATCATTAAGCTTATAAAATCTGTTCCTTAGGACAACTATAACGGAATTTTTTCAGGTTCTTTTCATGGAAGGGTGAACACTACCTCAGGTCTTTCATTTTACTCATTGATCATTTCTCTAGTCCTAGTAGCAATCCTTCCCCCCAACTCCACCACCCCGAGACAGAGGGAGAGAGAGAGAGAGAGAGAGAGACCGCAAGTGGTCAGAAGAGGCAGAGGGAAGGGGAGAGAAAGAATCTTCACCAGGTTCCACTCTCAGTGTGGTGTTGATACAGGCCTTGATCTCACGACCCTGATATCATGACCTAAGCTGAAATCAAGGGCCGGATGCTTAACTGACTGAGCCACTCGGGCTCCAGGCACCCCACTAGTAGCAATACTTTTGTCTTCCACAGTAATTGATCTCTGCAACAGTTCTACATGCTTCCAGTCTAAGTTCAGTGGGGAATAACATTAGCCTTAGTTCATAGCTGTGTATTTCTTTTCAGTTTCTGATCCACAGGAATGGCTAGCTTGTTTATAAGCATCATTTTTGTTTAAGAAAGCACCTTTCATTGCTGAAATTACAGATCAGGAAGGGAGTCAAAGATCAACCTAAAAATTCTATTGACTAAAAATTCCTAAACAGAGACATTTGTGTGAATAAAATATTGACAAAGCTTATAATTTGTTCATAATAGATAAGGTAAAGATCCTAACACATTCATCATTTTAAATGATTTTTAAGTTGCAAGTTATCTGAACAAATATTCTACAATATTTTTCTGGGTATCTACAGATAGCTGCCTATCTCTTCCTGAATTCTGTACTATTTTTTCATTATGGACTTATCTTTAAGTTGAAAAGTCTTTGCTGAAGTAAATATCCCCCACTAATAACTTTATCTCCCTGAATAGTTGGCCTGAGTGATGACACAATGTGACTGGCTAAATGATGGCTCACAAAGGTGACTATATCCTAATCCCTAGAACCTGTGAATAAGTTATCTTATGTGGCAAAAGGAACATTATAGATGCAATTAAGTTAGATACCTTGATATTGGAAGGTTATCCTGGATTTTCTTGATGAGCTGAATATAATCATATGGATCTTTTGATAAAAGGGAGGTAGGAGAATCAAAGCTAGAGTAGAAGGTGTGACAAAACAAACGAGATTGGAGTAATGTGAGAAATATACCATGAGCGAAGGAACACCATGTAGAAGATGCAAAAGCCAAAGAGATGGATTCTTCCTTCTGAGTCTTAAAGACTAATCCTGGTTTGGAGAAAGAATTGGCCCTATCCACACCTCGTTAATCTCCTGGTTGACCCTTTCATCTTTTAGCAGGATGGTCCTTAACCTCCACGTGTTTGAAATCCTTCCAAACTTCTTCTTGTGATTTAGTTCTAATTTCGAGGCATTATGATCTGAGAATACGCAGGGGATGATCCCAATCTTTTGGTATCAGTTCAGACCTGATTTGTGACCCAGTATGTGGTCTATTCTGGAGAAAGTTCCATGCGCACTTGAGAAGAATGTGTATTCAGTTGAGTTTGGATGTAAAGTTCTATAGATATCTGTGAAATCCATCCAGCCCAGTGTATCATTTAAAGCTCTTGTTTCTTTGGAGATGTTGTGCTTAGAAGACCTATTGAGTGTAGAAAGTGCTAGACTGAAGTCACCAAGTATAAGTGTATTATTATCTAAGTATGTCTTAACTTTGGTTATTAATTGATATATTTGGCAGCTCCCATATTAGGGGCATATATATTGATGATTATTAAGTCTTGTTGGATAGATTCTTTAAGTATGATATAGTGTCCCTCTTCATCTCTCACTACAGTCTTCGGGATAAATTTTAGTTTATCTGATATAAGGATGGATACCCCTGCTTTCTTTTGAGGACCATTTGAATGGTAAATGGTTCTCCAACCTTTTATTTTCAGGCTGTAGGTGTCCTTATGTCTAAAACCTATCCACACTTCGGTTTTTAATTCTAAGATTCATTTAAGATATCTGACATTTAGAGCTATAAGAGAATAAATGTGTATTGTTTTAAGATCATTAAGTTTGTACTAATGTGTTTGTTACAGCAACAAAAGGAAACTAATACATATGGCTATACCAATGCCCTATATTTTCTCTATCCAAAAATCCACAAATCTAGATATTTGTTTTTTGAAACCTAGACACACAATACCAAGGGTTGACACTCAAAAGTCATATTCAGTATGATAAATGGCAATTAACACTAAGCTTTATAGTTGAAGAGACAACAGAAAGTGATGAACATACTGGAAGAATGTAAAGTACATGCCTTTCTAAAGCCCATTACTCAGTCCCATGTTGTAATATAGTAATGCAGGCTCAACGTACCAGATCCTATATATTCTTACTCAAAAGAAACAATTTATGTGGATTATTATAAGAAATTTCCTGATTTTAAGTGTCTGTAACTAAATAAAAATTAAAACATTGCATAGACCAACACAGCAGTGTGAAAACCAAGCAAAACACATTTGTAATCATCTGTTTTGATTGCTTATGCTACAGCTACTGTGCAATCTATATATTAGGCCTTGGGAACTCTGCATCATCAGAAAAATATGATACTTAACAAGGCCTGCTTTGGGGGAAGTAAACTACTCTTTATATAACTTCTTTTAAGCCAAATTTTTTTTCAGTAGATTAAGGTGAATTTCAATTCTAATTATAAAAAATAATCTAATAATCAGATCAGTGACATACTTTTACTATTTTAACAAGTGACTTGTAAAATCCTCAGACTTCTTTAAAAACTACAACCGTTTGGTTGCGTAGATGGTATCACAGAAGACCACATAGTCTCTGTAACCAAGGAGCAACAGACATTTTAGAAAGACCATCTAATATTCTGATTCACATAATTCCCCACAGAAAACAATCATGTGAAACTTGAGAACAGAAGTAACTGAAGAGCATGCCTCCTGTAGAGGGAGAGAGGGAGAAAGAGAAGAGCTAATTGGTGATGGCACCACAGCAGGTGTTCTCCCTCAAGGACAATGATGACACCGCTCATACATTCAGAGAGAGACTCATGTGCTCCTTGGCAAGCTTACACAGATTCCTTTGTAAACAAGTCAAGTGTCTACATCTGCGACAAACAAATCCATGCTTTAAAGAGTGCTCCACAGTCTACAGGCCCTAGTAACAAAGCCAGACTAAAAGTTTGTCAAGTTATTAACACTCATTTTGTGCCAAGTAGGCTCAGGTGTGGTCAGTTATCAAGAAAGATGGAAATGAGCCAGAGGCATTAAAATAGGAATCTTAACAGCCACTGAGTGTCATAAAAACGAAATAGAAATACCTTTGATGTTTGAATATTAATCATTGCATGGTTACTCTCTGGAAGGGTCAGAAAGTGTAAACTGGCAGTCTAGGGAATCACAGCATGTGCTCTAGCCATCTGCTGACAGTGTCTGAGAGTATGGATATACTTGGTATTTCCCTTCATCCTCAAAGAAAATTATTTCAGTTATCGATAGCTGAGGCATAGAAAAGACTAGTATTTAAAAGAGGAAGTACAAGTTTTATCTGTGTTTTGGTAAGGCCACATTCATGCACAATTTCTTTTTTTTCCTCACAAATGACTTGAGCACACAAAAGTAAATCCTTTGAGTTCTCCTGGAACTACTTGCTGTGATACTGTTGGCAAGAGGCAAATCCTAGAAGTTAATGTTAAAGTCATGGAGTCCTTCATTTGCAACTTATTTCTGAACAAATGCTATGGTTATATTTAAAATATCCTCAAAATATTATAGAAGCACTCAACCAAAATTTACAGGGGAAGGACATTGATTAGGGGATTAATCCAGTCATTTGGCAAACTATAAGGAAACCCCATACTAGGCAATATGGGGGGAAAAACCCAGATATGGTACTCAAGGTAGACTCTTAGAGTCTAGGAAAAACAATAACAGGTATAACCATTATTATTTATAATGTAGCATTTATTAGGAATATTACAGACATAATCACATTTAGTCACTGAAGTGATCCTGTTAAGATATATATCATCATGTTTTTTATACAAATATTGAATTTGACACTCACAATGAATTAGTGATTTACCCCAGGTCATACAATATGTGAATGGCAAAACTAGATTCAAACCTACATTTATTTGCCCACAGATACCAATGGGTAGCTGTCCAGTTGTTTTATGTGGGGTAATGAGTGTGGGGATCCCCCACTCCACCTTCTTTCTGACATCACTGTGAAATTACTTTTTTAAAGCTATTCTTTCATAAGCTAAAATGGAACTATATACTCAGGGAAAGAAACCTCTCCAATCCTTTGCAAAACCGTTTACTAAAACATTACCAAGGCACATAGCTCTAAACCCAGAACATAGAGATCTTTCTTAAGATTTTAAGATTCTTAAGATTTCTATCTTAGCCGGAAATCTTCTGCCTGATACAAAGAAGTAAACTGAAGATAATGTAGCTGGATGGGTGGTTCTGCCCTTTAGTATTCTGGCTGCAGACCCAACTCTTTGAGGAATTAAAAGACAAATGTCCTTTTCTTGCAGTCTTTAGAACCGAAATACAGCTCTAGAAACAATTCAAAGTCTACTTATCTTTCTTATGAATCCCCAACGCCCCCACATGAATCTCAAAATGCTTGCAGATATTATAAAAGATCATATTAGAAACAGAACCATTCTGCAAGTAAGAAAAAATGGATAAACTTAATCACCCCAGATCTGTGATAATAGGCAAATAGGACCCCAGATTCCTTCTGGGAGAAAAGTTACCTCCTTTCTTGGCACAGTTCAGATGTGAATTTCCTCTCCTGTCTTCTCTGGGACCCAAGAGCCAACCCTTTGTAATATGAACTTCAGGGAGATGACTCACCAGAATGAGGGAAAAGAAGAGATAACTGGAAACAAACTGGGCAAATAAAAAATCTTAAAAGTCTTCTCCAAAAACATTAGTAACAAGTTTTAGCTACCTGAATGGATAAATTTAACCTATTCCATCTGCCAGAAACATAATTTGGATTCCAGCTATTCTTTTATAAACACTGAGGTTTGTTTTACTATACCTGTCATATAGCTAAAATTTTTAAATTTAAGCCATAAGACCTCTGTTTGTGCTTGTCTGTAGGGTTCATGTATGTATATGGAATATTTTTTCTACCTCCTGGTAGTATTGCCAAAATTAATTTGTAAAAGAGCTCTACTTGATTGGCATAAAGAAAGATAAACAAATTATTCTCTTAGAAAAGTGGGAACTAATCCAAATGCTTTTCAAGTTCACATGGTTTTGGTAATCTTTGGCAAATAAGAACACTAATAGTTTAATAAAACACAACATAACTCACACAAAAATGAGTATACCTTCATATTTGTTGGCATTAAACATATGCACACATATTTTAAAAAGAATTTCTGTCCCCTAAAAGGTCCATCTAGCTGGACATAGAATCAAATTGACATGAGACAGATTAAAAGGAGAAAATCAGGGCCACCTGGATGGCTCAGTCAGTTAAGTGTCCAGTTCTTGATTTTGGTTCAGGTAATGATCTCAGGGTCATGAGATAGAACCCTACCTTGGGGATGGAGCCTCCTTAAGATTCTCTCTCTCCCTCTGCCCCTCCACCTCCTCAAACAAACAAATAACAACGACAACAACAAACAGGAGAAAATCAAATTTAATAAGCACATGTCTTGGGAATCCACATAGACGTGAAATTACAAAAGCAGTGAGACAACATGAAGTTCATGTGAGCTAAGGAAAGCACCTGGGGATTCAAAGGAGAGAAAGCAGTTTAGCAAGAAGCTCAAAGGTGTTTGGGAAAAACAAGGTTGCCCTATAAGGCAGAGGAGTTTCTTAGGTAAAGAGGAGTCTCTATTAATAGCACTATTCCTGCAATAGGCTCTCTTTTCCAGTGTAAATTTAGGCAGTTGAAGACCAAGAAGCGAGCCTTTTCTCCATCTGCTGGGTTTTGATTGCTTTCAACTGAAAATAATATTCATGCCCAAGAGGCCTATCTTGGGGCAGCCTGCCTTCAGCCCCTGCACATATAACATTTAATCTACCTAGGTTTACTGGAGAGATGTTATCTCTACATTTTACAAAATCTGTCAGCAAGGAAAACACTCTAAGATGATAGCTAGCTGTTTAATATTTCATGAAACTGTCATGACTAATACAAGCAAAATTGTTAAAAATGACTGAATTAAATAGATTTAAGTGGGATAAAAGTTATAAATGAACTCTTCAACAATCATGCTTTATAAGATGTTTACACCTACTTAAAATTAATTCCCAAATCTCTTTGATAACACACACCCTTAGAGTTCTGCCAAGTTTAGTTAAATGATGATATATTCATTGATTATCTAGATCATTTTCAAATAAGATAAAATAGTGAAGCATTAACTACGGAATATAAGTTTATGTTTATCTACTTTTTCAAATTTTTACAGAAAGACTAAAGATACTTAGGTCTATTTATTAGGTCTATTTATTAGTAGACATTTGGGTCTGTTAATAAACATGTCTGGTGCCACATTTAAAAATAGTGCTTTGAGGAAGCATACACTACAGAAATTAGTGCATCCATATATTTGTTAGCCTACAGAATGCTGGTGTAAAGAGCTCATGATCTCTTACTTCCTAATATTCTCTAGAAATTAAGGATATTAAGGGTTAAGAATTCTATTTAATGTATGTAATTAAAATTACTAGAAATAATATTAATGAAGGACAGTTGGAATAAAGGCAGGCAGGGACAAGGGGACTCCACCCTAAGAGAAAACCACCCTTAGGAGGATTTTAGAACACCCTGGAAGGAGCTCTCCACCCTTTCCCACGTGATAGGCAGATGACAAAAACTTGATTGGGTGACAGGTGAATGGAGGGTTAATCAGTTAAGCAGCCCACCAACAAGCCCATAGAAAAACCCAGACTTAGAAACTCTCTGGTGTCCCCTCCATCTTCAGGAGCTTTGTACTATTGTTCAATAAGCTTTGCTTTGCTGCCCACCACTCTTCCTCTCGTCTACCTCTTCATTCTCCAAAGTGGCATAATGGAGAACCACGGGCACCCAAGAAAAAGAAATCCAAAAACAATAAGGAACACAACTCTATATGCAAAGTATGCAAGGAAAGGAAGAAGTGTTTGCGGTAAGGAAAACTATTAAGTAGGGAAGATTTTTTTAAAGCCCTAAGGAATGAAAGATGTACTTTCACTGAGGGAAAAGAGTTAATTTTTGTTAGAATAGAATAACTGATTGTTTCAGAATGAAAGAAGAATAAAGAAGTACTAAATGTAAGTAGAAAGGGGGAGGGAGAGAGAGAGCGAAGGATAGGAAGAGGGAAGGAGGGAGGAAGAGAAAAGTTTTCTTGTATTATTATACAAGATTTTTTTCCAGATTTATTTATTTATTTATGATAGACACAGAGAGAGAGGCAGAGACACAGGAGGAGGGAGAAGCAGGCTCCATGCCGGGAGCCTGACGTGGGACTCGATCCTGGGACTCCAGGATCGCACCCTGGGCCAAAGGCAGGCGCCAAACCGCTGAGCCACCCAGGGATCCCCTATACAAGATTTTTTTTAATCCGTTAAGTAATTCACTTAGAAAATAAAGATTTTGTGTCTTATTAAAATAATTTCCTGTGTTTCCTGTTGTCTTTACCAGGTCTTTGATTGCTTAAGAAAACTGAATCTTCCTATTAAAACAAGCTAAGGTTTCTTTGACTATGTAACTGTCCATTTGCCTTTGAAATCTTTTAATTGTCACATTGGTTAAATGATAACTGTTTGTTCACAGTAACCTGTGATCCTATTTAATCAAATATTTTAAACTTTTTTGGCATGGCTTTAAAGATTTTATGTATTTATTTGACAGGGAGAGAGCACAATCAAGGGGAGAGGGAGTGGGAAAGGGAGAGCAGGGAGCCTGATAAGGAGCTTGATCCCAGGACCTTGGGATCATGACCTGAGCTGAAGGCAGATACTTAAACGAATGAGCCACCTAAGTGCCCCAAACTTTTTGATATTTTAAAGAACTTCCCAAAATCAAATTCTAAATGACATTTTTTAAGAATTTGGACTAACTAGAATTTTGAAGAGCTTCCGTGGGAAATCTCAAAGGAATCTGTTCTCTCTCCTTTTAAAAAGAAGAGATGTTAATCAGGCTTATTTGTTATTCAAAATTGCATAGAAAGTATTTTCAAATAAGGAGTGATAGTTACCTTCTTTAGGTCATATTTGTATTAACATGTGTTCCAAAAATTATATAAAATTCCTAAAATATGTGTCAACATCCTTACTGTTGATATAACTAGTCAAAATTCCAAATATTATCTTAAAATGTTGTATGTCACAGAAATAACCAAGTTTCCTTGTTAGTTACAATATAAATAACTTTCATCAGATCTTTTTTTAATAATAAATTTATTTTTTATTGGTGTTCAATTTGCCAACATACAGAATAACACCCAGTGCCCATCCCGTCAAGTGCCCCCCTCAGTGCCCATCACCCATTTACCCCCACCCCCCGCCCCCCTCCCCTTCCACCACCCCTAGTTCGTTTCCCAGAGTTAGGAGTCTATGTTCTGTCTCCCTTTCTGATATTTCCCACACATTTCTTCTCCCTTCCCTTCTATTCCCTTTCATTATTATTTATATTCCCCAAATGAATGAGAACATATAATGTTTGTCCTTCTCCGATTGACTCATTTCACTCAGCATAATACCCTCCAGTGATGGAATATTACCCAGCCATTAGAAATGACAAATACCCACCATTTGCTTCAACCTGGATGGAACTTTCATCAGATCTTTACCCAAGACCATTTTAAAGTCTTTTGTCATTCACAAACAGTTACTGTTTATTCTGATGCATTCCTGAAAGTTATTGCCAGTTGCAACTACAGACAAAAGTGCTCATCTTCAAAGAGAGATTGATGGAAAAGACTTTGACAGGTATAGGATTCCGATAACTTTAAGATGATATCATTGAACTGGGCCAGAATTTGCAATAATCTAATGGAAAAACTGACTCAAAACTGCTAGCCCAAGATCAAGGAAAACAAAATTTAGTTAAATTGGATTAAATGAATTGATAAGATGCTTACAATTTTATGAAATTTTGTTTGAAAAATTACTGGTTATTTAATAATTTGTTTTCCAATTTGAAGAAATCCTTTTTCTCTTTCTTTAAAGTCTGCCTTGGCAAACAGAATTGAAACTTTTTCCTCACTACCTGTTCCATCCACAATTCAGAAACTCTTATTGAGTATTCTTATTTTTATGGCAATGTTATGATTTGAATAATTTCAATAGAATCTGTTCACCTTGTAATAGGGACACAATTGGAGACATTCTTCTAGTTTCTTCAAATATCTGGCTACAAGTTGCCATACTGTAGAGGCCACTTTTTTACAATAAGTGTGAGCAATGGAAACCTGACTAAGGTAGAAGGGCTCATCTTGACCACCTGTCTGAATACAAATGGGCCTCTCAGGCAACCCACCTCAGAGTATCCATAGGTCCTAACTGACCTATGGGCTACTTACAACCAGGCACAGTTACCAAAAAAGAGGAAATTCCATACATCCCTAAACCTCCTCACTTTCCCCCTTTAAATACAGCTTCCACCCACTGTCACTTTGCAGAGTCTCTCTTTTGCTATCCTGCCCACCACTCCCTTGCAGTGTATTCAGTAAACTTCTATCATCTTGGTTCTGCCTCAGGTGAATTATTTTACCTCCTGCCCCACTGGCTTCCACCTGATCCAGTCATCCCACATTCGGGGGGCCCTATCCAGTAGAGACAGATACCACACAAACTAATGTCTAGATTTTCTTCCCCTCTTTTCAGTTGCAGTCACTAAAAACTAAAACTGCCTTTTCCCCAAAACTCAAAAGCTGAAGCTGGATGACTTGACATAAACTTCAAGAAATCACAATAGCTCATGTGTGAACAACTTTCATGCCTGTTGCTGTATGAGCCATGCATAAAATTCACTGGAACACGATGTGGGAAATAAAGGCAGAAGAAAAATGATCAAATTTCCTTACTACTTACATCCCATAGACTAGTCCTTGAAAGAGACAGAGTGACATTCCTCTTAGGGACTCAACTGCCTGGATGTTGACTCTTTGCTAAGGGCAAAGAGCAATCTTAGCCTGACACCCAGAATCCTGTAAATCCACTCTAACATATAAAAATTCCTTTGGAAACTGCCTTTATCTCTATCCCCCAAGATACATGTTGGCAATCATCTTCCACATATATGACCTAACAATATACATCTGAGGGGTCTCATTGAGTAAGTGACAGATGGAGCTCGGTAGGGGGCTTCACACCTAGGCTCACATAGAGGGCTACATGATCAGGCTCGCCAAAAATCCCAGAAATGCTGAGGCATAAGAAACCAAAGATAAAGGGATGCCTGGGTGCTCAGCGGTTGAGTGTGTGCCTTTGGCTAAGGGCATGATCCCAGAGTCCCAGGATCCAGTCCCGTATCAGGCTCTCTGCATGGAGCCTGCTTCTCCTCCCTCTTCCTATGTCTCTGCCTCTTTCTCTGTGTCTCTCATGAATAAATAAAATCTTTAAAAAAAAAAAGAAAGAAAGAAATCAGAGATAAGGAACCCACCCAGCCCTGGGCATCAAAGGTGAGGTCTTTTTATGGCAGTTACATTGTGACCAAAAAGAATGACCAGACCCCAAAGAAAAAGTAAGTCTTAAATTAAAGATGTTATCAGAAGTCCTTATTCAGACCAAGATGTCACGGAATGTTAAGAACACAAGCTCCCTGGCTAGTTCTAAATAAAAGACTATTGGTAGAGGCCTATGTTGGACCCCTGTCACTCCTGAGAGCTTTTTCTGTATCCTTGCTTAATAAAATTCCATCACTTGACTCACTCTCCTTTGTCTTCGAGATTTATTCTTTGACTCCATGAGACAAGAACCTCTCTCTCTTGCTTCAACAAGACGACACAATCAAAGGCATTCAAAACACAAAAGATGTTTTGAGCTCAAATCTAGAAATCCCTACTGGCTGCTCTTCAGATTTGGAAACTAGCAGTCTACCAACTCACTTTCTGAACCGTGAAACTTCTTAAGTAAGGTACAAAGCCAAGAAATAAAAAGTGGAAAAAATATGCCACTCCAGAACATGCAGCTTTAGCATAAAGATAATTTTGAGCTGAATGTTTTGGAAAACAGTGATACAGAAGAAGCTACGAAAACAGAGTAGAATTTACACTTTTTTAAAGGGGCATTTACAATTATAAAGGAAATTTCCATTTGTAAGAGTTTCAACCTTTCTGCCTGGAAGAGAACAAATAAATATCAAGATATTCTTGTCAATGGAGGAAGAATCAATTTAAATCTGTATAACAAATTTTATTTTTGTTTAACATACTTTTTTTGCTTACTTTCATACCTCGAACCCTCCACACACCTTTTGTTCTTTGTTTTTTTAGCGTAAGTTGATATTCAAACCTGAATTCTAGGTATACAGATTATTACCGAATAAGAAAGTATTTGTGTACGCTTTCTATTACTTCCTTTGAAAGAACAGAAATCGCTGATTTTTTCACTTGTAGTTTCCCTTCTTAATTCGGGTATCTTGGATTAGGCTACATAGTAACATGTCATATATTTTGTCCTTTATCTGCTTCTTGTCTTTTCCAAGGTCTTGCCTTAAGCAGAATCATTGCAGCAAAGGTAGCATCAAAAAGCCACTCATCTGAGAAAGTACGGACTGTACTTGTACTTGTATGTGCTGACCTAGTCAGCACAGATACAGCCAAAAATTCCCACCAAGATTCAAATAAACAGCACAAAGAGAAATGATACTAGTGTTCACATTTTACCAACATCCTGAAGAATCTCTTTAGATCCTGATCTTTGAATGGCAAATTGCCCAGCTTTCCAGCTCCTATTTCTTATGGAAATTATGTGGAAAACATTGTTTCTAAAAAACAAAATAGAATTTTCACCTTTATCAAGGACAGTTATCTTGATTTATTTAAATTACTTCATATACTTTAAAGAGATGTAAACTCATTTGGGAATATAAGGCAAGAGTGGGATAGTCCCAGTAGGATCTGGGCAATCTTTTCAAGTAAACCTGCTATCTACATTCAAGAACTGACATTCATAAACTGAAAAAAAAAAAAAAAGGTCACATGCACCCATGGGTACAAGTATGTGTGCGCAAATACACACAATGTTAGAGAAATAAGATGTAGTACAGAGAGAAGGCAAAGGAGTTTGGTGGGTAAAATTGTAAATGTTTTAATGGAAGGGATGAGTTTAATGCCAGGTTTAGGGAGATGTAAAAGATGTGAATTGTTAAAGATGGTCCCTCCTGGATTCCCCTCCACTAGAGTGATACATGAAATACTCGAGACACTTCTGAAGAGATAATGAGACCCAAGTTATATCTCTGTTAGAGCATGAAGACAATGAATAGGAATGGAGATGGTCTCAAATGTAGGAGGCAGGATTAAAACTTGATATCACAAACCCAAGAAAGTATGGACCAAACTATTTAATTCAGGTAGCAATCAATATCTGAAAGGTCTGATATGAAAGAGATTGAGCTAGATTCATTAATTCAACAAATGTTTATTAAGTACTTACTATATACCAGGTAACCTTCTGGGTTCAGGGAATATGTCAGTGAAGCATACAGGCAAAAATCTCTACCCTTCCAAAGATTATATTTCATAGTGTGGGGAGAGAGACAAGCATAATGAGCATATTATAGTCTATGTTAGAAGTTAACAGAAGCTGTGGGGAAAAATAAACAGGAAGTCATCACAGAGAAAATAGCATTTCAGTAAAGCCTTGAAAGAACTGTGGGCTAGAAGCAACATTAAGTTTTTTGGCAGTGAGTGGTGCCTGGCTGGCTCAGTCAGTAGAGCATGCAACTCCTGATCTCCAGGTGGTGAGTTCAAGCCCCATGTTGGGTGGAGAGATTTAAACAAAAAATTTTAAAAAATCTTTAAAAAGAAAGATTTCTGGCAGTGGATAGGCCTAGCATCTGGAGAAAAATAGAGTGCTATACAAGGGCATTTGATTTAAGAAATTGACAATGGAGAAAAGTTTCTGCAATCTCTAGGAGAGGTTTAGAGAATTGGGGATTCACTGGACAAGTAGTACCTGTTCACTTGAGGAAAAAATAAAATCAGGTAACAATATCCAAAGGCAAAAGTGAAAATAACAAACTAGCAGTTGGCATCTTAATCAAGGTATTAGATTAAATAAATGACATTGTGCTTCCCGGGGCTCTGTTCACCTCAATGCCCTTGTCCGACATTTGACAGCCATCTGAGGACTATATCCAGAGCCTACTTGCTAAATTGGAAGAAACAGCTTGAAGTGGTCTTAAATAATAGACAAATAGAGAAAAAGGTGGCTGGGTTTCTATACTCATGTCCTGGATGCTCAAGAGTTCTTTTGTAGTGATTTCTCACTTATTTGTCAAATTCAGATGGGTATATGTGACGGAAAGAGTCTGTTCTCTTTTATGTTTTCCTTTTAAGAAGAGAACTGGACTAAGCACATGTATGTCTGAATACCAATAATCTGAAAACACTTCCTCCTGGATCAAGGAAAACATTTCAAGCCTCTTCTTAGTTTTCTGAACTGTATTAATGTCACTTGTTGCATTAAAAAAGTTATTTGAGATGAATTAGAAATGACATGATAATTCTTCCATTATCTTTTATTTTTTTAATAATAAATTTATTTTTTATTGGTGTTCAATTTGCCAACATACAGAATAACACCCAGTGCCCATCCCGTCAAGTGCCCCCCTCAGTACCCATCACCCATTCACCCCCACCCCCCGCCCTCCACCCCTTCCACCACCCCTAGTTCGTTTCCCAGAGTTAGGAGTCTATGTTCTGTTTCCCTTTCTGATATTTCCCACACATTTCTTCTCCATTCCCTATATTCCCTTTCACTATTATTTATATTCTCCAAAGGAATGAGAACATACACTGTTTGTCCTTCTCCGATTGACTCATTTCACTCAGCATAATACCCTCCAGTTCCACCTACGTTGAAGCAAATGGTGGGTATTTGTCATTTCTAATGGCTGAGTAATATTCCATTGTATACATAAACCACATCTTCTTTATCCACTCATCTTTCGATGGACACCGAGGCTCCTTCCACAGTTTGGCTATTATGGACATTGCTGCTATAAACATCGGGGTGCAGGTGTCCCGGCGTTTCATTGCATCTGTATCTCTGGGGTAAATCCCCAACAGTGCAATTGCTGGGTCGTAGGGCAGGTCTATCTATAACTCTTTGAGGAACCTCCACACAGTTTTCCAGAGTGGCTGCACCAGTTCACATTCCCACCAACAGTGTAAGAGGGTTCCCGTTTCTCCGCATCCTCTCCAACATTTGTAGTTTCCTGCCTTGTTAATTTTCCCCATTCTCACTGGTGTGAGGTGGTATCTCATTGTGGTTTTGATTTGTAATTCCCTGATGGCAAGTGATGCAGAGCATTTTCTCATGTGCATGTTGGCCATGTCTATGTCTTCTCCTCTGTGAGATTTCTGTTCATGTCTTTTGCCCATTTCATGATTGGATTGTTTGTTTCTTTGCTCTGGAGTTGAATACGTTCTTTATAGATCATGGAAACTAACCCTTTATCTGATACATCATTTGCAAATATCTTCTCCCATTCTGTAGGTTGTCTTTGAGTTTTGTGGACTGTTTCTTTTGCTGTGTAAAAGCTTCTTATCTTGATGAAGTCCCAATAGTTCATTTTTGCTTTTGTTTCTTTTGCCTTCATGGATTTATCTTGGAAGAAGTTACTGTAGCCGAGTTCAAAAAGGGTGTTGTCTGTGTTCTCCTCTAGGATTTTGATGGAATCTTGTCTCACATTTAGATCTTTCATCCATTTTGAGTTTATCTTTGTGTATGGTGAAAGAGAGTGGTCTAGTTTCATTCTTCTGCATGTGGATGTCCAATTTTCCCAGCACCATTTATTGAAGAGACTGTCTTTCTTCCAGTAGATAGTCTTTCCTCCTTTATCGAATATTAGTTGACCATAAAGTTTAGGGTCCACTTCTGGGTTCTCTATTGTGTTCCATTGATCTATGTGTCTGTTTTTGTGCCAGTACCACACTGTCTTGATGACCACAGCTTTGTAGTACAACCTGAAATCTGGCATTGTGATGCCCCCAGATATGGTTTTCTTTTTTAAAAGTCCCCTGGCTATTCGGGGTCTTTTCTGATTCCACACAAATCTTAAAATAATTTGTTCAAACTCTCTGAAGAAAGTCCATGGTATTTTGATAGGGATTGCATTAAACATGTAAATTGCCCTGGGTAACACTGACATTTTCACAATATTAATTCTGCCAATCCATGAGCATGGAATATTTTTCCATCTCTTTGTGTCTTCCTCAATTTCTTTCAGAAGTGTTCTTTTTTTTTTTTTTTTTTTTTATGGGGACATGACCCTTTTTTTTTTTAATTTTTATTTATTTATGATAGTCACAGAGAGAGAAAGAGAGGCAGAGACACAGGCAGAGGGAGAAGCAGGCTCCATGCACCAGGAGCCCGATGTGGGATTCGATCCCGGGTCTCCAGGATCACGCCCTGAGCCAAAGGCAGGCGCCAAACCGCTGCGCCACCCAGGGATCCCTTTCAGAAGTGTTCTATAGTTTTGAGGGTATAGATCCTTTACCTCTTTGGTTAGGTTTATTCCTAGGTATCTTATGCTGTTGGGTGCAATTGTAAATGGGATTGACTCTTTAATTTCTCTTTCTTCAGTCTCATTGTTAGTGTATAGAAATGCCACTGACTTCTGGGCATTGATTTTGTATCCTGCCATGCTGCCATTTGCTGTATGAGTTCTAGCAATCTTGGGGTGGAGGCTTTTGGGTTTTCTATGTAGAGTATCATGTCATCGGCGAACATGGAGAGTTTGACTTCTTCTTTGCCAATTCAAATGCTTTAATGTCTTTTTGTTGTCTGATTGCTGAGGCTAGGACTTCCAGTACTATGTTGAATAGCAGTGGTGAGAGTGGACATCCCTGTCTTGTTCCTGATCTTAGGGGAAAGGCTCCCAGTGCTTTCCCACTGAGAATTATACTTGCTGTGGGCTTTTCGTAGATGGCTTTTAAGATGTTGAGGAATGTTCCCTCTATCCCTACACTCTGAAGAGTTTTGGTCAGGAATGGATGCTGTATTTTGTCAAATGCTTTCTCTGCATCTATGGTTCTTGGTTTTTCTCTTGCTGATGTGATGAATCACATTGATTGTCTTACAAGTGTTGAACCAGCCTTGTGTCCTGGGGATAAATCCTAGTTGGTCATGGTGAATAATTTTCTTAATGTACTGTTGGATCCTATTGGCTAGTATCTTGTTGAGAATTTTTGCATCCATGTTCATCAGGGATATTGGTCTGTAATTCTCCTTTTTGGTGGGGTCTTTGTCTGGTTTTGGAATTAAGGTGATGCTGGCCTCATAGAACGAATTTGGAAGTACTCCATCTCTTTCTATCTTTCCAAACAGCTTTAGGAGAATAGGTATGATTTCTTCTTTAAACGTGTGATAGAATTCCCCAGGGAGGCATCTGGCCCTGGACTTTTGTGTCTTGGGAGGTTTTTGATGACTGCTTCAATTTCCTCCCTGGTTATTGGCCTGTTCAGGTTTTCTATTTCTTCCTGTTCCATGTTTGGTAGTTTGTGGCTTTACAGAAATACGTCCATTTCTTCTAGATTGCCTAGTTTATTGGAGTATAGCTGGTTATAACATGTTTTTAAAATCGTTTGTATTTCCTTGGTGTTGGTAGTGATCTCTCCTTTCTCATACACGCTTTTATTAATTTGAGTCTTCTCTCTCTTCTTTTTAATAAGGCTGGCTAATTGTTTATCTATCTTATTAATTCTTTCAAAGAACAAACTCCTGGTTTTTTTAATCTTTTCCATAGTTCTTCTGGTCTCAATTTCGTTGAGTTCTGCTCGAATCTTTATTAACTCTCTTCTTCTGCTGGGTGTAGGATCTATTTGCTGTTTTTTTCTCTAGCTCCTTTAGGTGTAAGGTTAGCTTTTGTATTTGAGTTCTTTCCAGTTTTTGAATGGATGCTTGTATTGCCAGCCCTTTCTGCCCTGCCAGGTCTCTGTGGAGAGGTCTGCTGTTACCCTAATACTCCTCCCATAAAAGTCAAGAATTTCTTGTCTCTTGCTGCTTTAAGCATCTTCTCTTTATCTTTGGAATTAGCAAGCTTCACTATTAAATGTCGAGGTGTTGAATGGTTTTTATTGATTTTGGGGGGGGGGGATCTCTCTATTTCCTGGATCTGAATGCCTGTTTCCCTTCCCAGATTAGGAAAGTTTTCAGCTATGATTTGTTCAAATACATATTCTGGACCTCTGTCCTTTTCGGCGCCCTCGGGAACCCCAATTAAACGTAGGATTTTCATCCTCAGGCTGTCATTTATTTCCCTTAATCTATCCTCATGGTCTTTTAATTGTTTGTCTGTTTTTCCTCAGTTTCCCTCTTTGCTATCAACTTGTCTTCTAGGTCACTCACTCGTTCTTCCACCTCGTTAACCCTCATCGTTAGGACTTCTAGTTTGAATTGCACCTCATTCAATTGATTTTTAATTTCTGCTTGATTAGATCTAAATTCTGCAGTCATGAAGTCTCTTGAGTCCTTTTTGCTTTTTTCTAGAGCCACCAGTAGCTGTATAATAGTGCTTCTGAATTGGCTTTCTGACATTGAATTGTAATCCAGATTTTGTAACTCTGTGGGAGAGAGGACTGTTTCTGATTCTTTCTTTTGAGGTGAGGTTTTCCTTCTAGTCGTTTTGCTCAGTGCAGAGTGGCCAAAAGCAAGTTGTATTGGGAAAAGGAGAAAAAGAGAGGAGAGAAAGAAGGAAAGAAAAGAGAAAAAGAAAAAAGAAAAAAGGAAGAAAAAAAAGAGAAGAAAAAGAGAAAGATAAAAAGGGTGGGGGAAGCAAACAGAAATCAAAAAGCAAAACAAACAAACAAACAAACGGGGGAGTATCTTCTGATTCTGTATACTTTAAGTCCCTTGACTTCCCCTGGAACTTGTCCGTCTCGCTGGTCTTCTGGGGGAGGGGCCTGTTGTGCTGATTTTCAGGTGTTAGCACTTGGGGGAGCTGCTCTGCCCCCTGCCTGGTGCAGGGCTCAGTGGGGGTTGTTTACCTCGTGAGGCCCCAGGAGGAACAACCACGGTGGCGGCGGCCAGGTCTGGAGCCCTGGATTCAGCCCCCGCAGGAACTCCGGAGCTCTCTGTCTGCAGGGCCTGGAGGCTCCAGGGCGGGGCTGCTCATCTGCTCAGCTCGGGGCAGGAGCGTCCTTGCTGTCCTGGGCCCTCCGGCCTCTGCCTTTCCCGGGGGAGGCCGGATCCTGGGCTGTGTCCCCGGTGCCCTGGGCTCCGGGTCTGCGCTGTTGGATTCGCGCTCCCGCCCCGCAGCCCCCTCCGCAGAGCCGCCGCCCGAGCCCCTCCGAGCTGCTCCCGGTCCAGCCATGCGCGCTGCAGCCCTTAGGGAGCTCGGCGCACTCTCCCCGGGGCGCAGGTGCTGTTAGTGTCCCGGGGAGCCCTAGGGCATCCCCGCCCTCCTGGGGTCCTGCTCTAACTCCCTGCGAGCCCCTTTCCGCCCGGGAAGGTCGGTGCAGCTCCTGCGTCTCCGGGACGGGGCTCTCCTGTCCTGGGGACACTCGCCCCGACCTTAGCCCGGCTCCTCGCGGGGCCCCTCCCCCTTGGAGGCCTTTTGTTTCTTTATTTCTTTTTCCCCGTCTTCCTACCTTGATAGTATCCTGAACTCTTCTCACTGTAGCATTCCAGATGTTCTCTCTTTAAATCTCAGGCCGAATTCGTAGATTTTCAGGATGATTTGAAGGTTATCTAGGTAATTTGGTGGGGACAGGTGACTTGGGGAACCTACTCTTCCGCCATCTTGCCCCTCCCTCCTTCCATTATCTTTTAAAATATCAAGAGCACACAAACATATTTGAAAGCCTTAATGTATACATGTGCTGCATTTAGCTTAATCAACAAGATTATAACTAATAATTTTGCGTACATTTATTTTAAAAATTAAAGATATTAAATTAATTGTAAAATTAGTAAAGCATCACTTAAAGACTTGAGATGTTTCAAACTAGAGAAAAACTAAATCTTTGCCGGATATTATATTGCAAGTATTAAAATTAAACTAATCCACGAGCTTTGTAAAAGGTTTGCTATAGAATAGAATTAGGCAAAGGAAAACTAATTTGTACTCATTTCTGTTATCATATAGTCTCAAAGAACCATAAACTATTAAAAAGAAAAGGAGAGGGGCCTGGGTGGCTCAGTCAGTTAGGCAGTCAGTTCTTGGTTTTGGCTCAGGTCATGATCTTGGGGTCCTAAGATCAGCCCGGAGTAATGGGTTCAGCTCTGAGCAGAGAGTCTGTTTCAGATTCTCCCTCTCCCTCTGCCCCTCCCCTCAATTTACACATGTGTGTATGCAGGAGTGTGCACATGCTTTCTCTCTAAAATAAATAAATCAATATTAAAACAAATAAATTGAGCATTAAAAGACATTATCCCCATTTATAAATTATGTAACCTAGATCTAGGGAGGAAATAATTGGTCTAAGGTGACATAAGTGAGTACCAGAAATAGGGCTAGAACCAAGGTTGCTTGATATCAGATTCACTTAGGTCTATCACACTACTTCTCATCAGCAGAATGGCTATTTTAAGGTGTTTGAGTGGGGTAAACATTCATCTTACTACGATATATTAGTATAGACTGGGGGAATGACTATTATTTAACAATGCTTGCATATTCAAAAACTTTGGGTAGAGTCATAAGCAATCCAAAATAACAGCTAATACTCACACCATTACATTGTTTTGGAGATGTATTATTTGATTAGGTGGGTAGGTATTAGATTTATCTGTTAACTATTTTTAGATTATGTACATTTTCTGTACTGGAATGGGCATACCTGACTTTCTGATTTTTGCGGTCAGCTTTTTTCTTTTTTTAAAGATGAAACTAGTATTATATAGGACTTAAAAAAATGTAGCCAATGTGGAGTCATCATGAAATGAGACCTATTGAAATAGAATATGGATAACCATGAAAAAAAAAAAAAGGACTAGCAAGGAAACATCTCTCATATACATAACTGTGGGAAAGAGATTTAGATAATAGGATTCCCATGTGGAGACTATTAGTCTTTGTCTAGAATCTGTGATCTAGCATAATTCTTCCTTAGGAGTCATGCCCTTCCCATGTTCTTTGGCCATTCTCACAGAGGCATGGGAATGTAACAGAGCAGGGAACATTGTGGGAAAAGGAGACGTGTGTGTGTGTATGTGTGTGTGTGTGTGTGTGGTGGGAGCAAGGAGAGTGATTAAAGAAAGTGACTAGGCACCAGGAAGATTTTTCTGGTCTAGATTGACAGCAAAAATAGATATTTGATATGAATATATTATATTGTCTCCATTAATCCTTTGATTATAATATTTAAAGACAGGCCATTTATCATCATCAACATCAGTAAAAATATGACTGACCAAAAAGGTAAATAGCTGCTACACATCATAACCAAACCTGATGGTTTTATTCAATTTAATTTACAAGTTATTTCAACATATAGCAAAGGGGTACATTTCCTGAAGAGAATGAATAAATCAAGAAAAGAATGACTCTCAGAGGCAGGGCAAGATGCCAGAGGAGAAGAGGTCCTCAACTGACCTTGTCCCACCAACTTACCTAGGTAACCTTCAAACCATCCTGAACACCTATGAACCTGAACTGAGATTTAAAGAGAGAACAACCAGAACGCTACAGAGAGAAAGGTTTCACTTCTAAGAAGAATCATCTGGGGTGAAATTTACTTAGGTCATGGTTGGTATTCTTGACTCAGCCCACTCATACAGCCACTCTGCACTGAACAAAATGACTAGAAAGAAGAACTCACCACAAAAGAAAGAATCAGAAACAGTACTCTCTGCCACAGAGTTACAGAATTTGGATTACAATTCAATGTCAGAAAGCCAATTCAGAAGCACAATTATAGAGCTACTGGTGGCCCTGGAAAAAGCATAAAGGAATAAAGAGATGTCGTGACTGCAAAATTTAGATCTAATCAGACCAAAATTAAAAATCAATTAAATGAGATGCAATCCAAACTGGAGGTCCTAATGATGAGGATTAATGAAGTGGAAGAAAGAGTGAGCGACATAGAAGACAAGTTGATGGCAAGGAAGGAAGCTGAGGAAAAACAAGAAAAACAAGAGACCATGAGGAAAGGTTAAGGGAAATAAATGATGGCCTCAGAGGAAAAATCTACATAAAATTGGGGTTTCAGAGAGCGCTGAGATGGACAGAGGGCCAGAAAGCATATTTGAACAAAGCATATTTCTCATAGCTGAGAACTTCCATAATTTGGGGAAGGAATCAGGGATTCATTCAGATCCAGGAAATAGAGAGGTCCCTCCCCAAAATAAATAAAAAAGTTCAACACCTCGACATTTAAATGTGAAATTTGCAAATTCCAATGATAAAGGAAATTCCTTAAAGCAGCGAGAGATAAGAAATCCCCAACTTATACGGGGAGAACTATTAGATTAACAGCAGACCTCTCCACAGACACCTGGCAGGCCAGAAAGGGCTGGCAGGATATATTCAGGGTACTAAATGAGAAGAACATGCAGCCAAGAATACTCTATCCAGCAAGGCTCTCATTCAGAATAGAAGGAGGGATAAAGAGCTTCCAATGTAGGCAGAAACTGAGAGAATATGTGACCACCAAACCAGCTCTGCAAGAAATATTAAGGGGGAACCTATAAAACAAAGATGAAGCCCAAAGAAATAATCCACAAAAACAGGGACTGAATAGGTAGTATGATGACACAAAATTCATATCTTTCAATAGTAACTCTGAACGAGAATGGGATAAATGATCCCATCAAAAGATACACGGTTTCAGACTGGATAAAAAAGCAACACCCATCCATTTGCTGTCTACAAAAAACTCATTTTAGACCTAAGACCACCTACAGCCTGAAAATGAAAGGTTGAAGAACCATTTACTATTCAAATGGTCCTCAAAAGAAAGCAGGGGTAGCAACCTCAAATCAGATAAATTAAAGTTTATCCCAAAGACTGTAGTAAGAGATGAAGAGGGACACTGTATCATACTTAAAGTATCTATCCAACAAGAGAACCTAACAATCATGAATATTTATGCTCCGAATATGGGAGCTGCCAAGTATATAAATCAATTAATAACCAAAGTAAGGACATATTTAGATAATAATGCACTAATACTGGGAGACTTCAAAACGGCACTTTCTGCAAATGACAGATCTTCTAAGCACAATATCAACAAAGAAACAAGGGCCTTAAATGATACACTGGACCAGAGAGATTTCATGGATATATACAGAACTTTGCATCCGAAAGCAACTGAATACACATTCTTCTCAACTGCATATGGAACTTTCTCCAGAACAGACCACCTACTGGATCACAAATCAGGCCTCAACTGATACCAAAAGATTGGGATTGTCCCCTGCATATTTTCAGATCACAATGCTTTGAAACTAGAACTCAATCACACGAAGAAATTTGGAAGACACTCAACACGTGGAGGTTAAAGAATATCCTGCTAAAAGATGAATGGTTAACCAGGAAATTAGAGAAGAATTAAAAAGATTCATGGAAACTAATGAAAATGAAGATACAACCATTCAAAATCTTTGGGATACAGCAAAAGCAGTCCTGAGAGGGAAATACATCTCAATACAAAAATCCCTCAAAAAAATTGGAAAAAACCTCAAATACACAAGCTAACCTCACACCTAAAGGAACAGGAGAAAGAACAGCAAATAAAACCTACACCAAGCAGAAGAAGAGAGTTAATAAAGATTCTAGCAGAACTCAATGAAATAGAGACCAGAAGAACTGTAGAACAGATCAACAAAACCAGGAGTTGGCTCTTTGAAAGAATTAATAAGATAGATAAACCATTACCCAGGCTTATTAAAAAGAAAGAGAAAAGGCTCAAATTAATAAAATCATGAATGAAGAAGGAGAGATCACAACCGATACCTAGGAAATACAAACTATCTTAAAAACGTATTCTGAGCGGCGATACACTAATTAATTAGGCAATCTAGAAGAAATGGATGCTTTTTGGAAAACCACAGATTGCCGAAATTGGAACAGGAAGAAATAGAAAACTTGAACAGGCTAATAACCAGGGAGAAAAATTGAAGCAGTCATCAAAAACCTCCCAAGACACAAAAGTCCAGGGCCAGATGGCTTCCCAGGGGAATTCTATCAAATGTTTAAAGAAAAAAAAAAAACTATTCTATTAAAGCTGTTCCGAAAGACAGAAAGGGATGAAATACTTCCAGACTCGTTTTATGAGACAACCATCCCCTTGATTCCAAAGCAGACAAAGATCCCACCAAAAAGGAGAATTATAGACCAATAACCTTCATGAACACAGATGCAAAAATTCTCAACAAGATACCAGCCAATAGGATCCAACAGTACATTAAGAAGATTATTCATCATGACCAAGTAGGATTTATCCCCAGGATGCAAGGCAGGTTCAACACTCGTAAAATAATCAATGTGATAGATCATATCAACAAGAGAAAAAACAAGAACCGTATGATCCTCTCATTAGATGCAGAGAAAGCATTTAACAAAACACAGCATCCATTCTTGATCAAAACTCTTCAGAGTGTAGGGATAGAGGGAACATTCCTCAGCATCTTAAAAGCCATCTATGAGGAGCCCACAGCAAATATCGTTCTCAATGTGGAAGCACTGGGAGCCTTTCCCCTAAGATCAGGAACAAGACAGGGATGTCCACTCTCACCACTGCTATTCAACATAGTACTAGAAGTCCTAGCCTCAGGAATCAGGCAACAAAAATAAATAAAAGGCATTCAAATTGGCAAAGAAGAAGTCAAACTCTCCCTCTTCCCACATGACATGATACTGTACATAGAAAACCCAAAAGCCTCCACCTCAAGATTGCTAGAACTCATACAGCAATTCAGCACTGTGGCAGGATACAAAATCAGTGTCCAGAAATCAGTGGCATTTCTATACACTAACAATGAGAGTGAAGAAAGAGAAATTAAGAATCAATTACATTTACAATTGCCCCCAAAACCATAATATATCTAGGAATAAACCTAACCAAGAGGTAAGTGATCTATACCCTAAAAACTACAGAACACTTCTTAAAGAAATTAAGGAAGAACAAAGAGATGGAAAAATATTACATGATCATGAATTGGAAGAATTAATATCGTGAAAATGCTACCCAGGGCAATTTACATGTTCAATGCAATCCTTATCAAAATACCATGGACTTTCTTCAGAGAGTTGGAACAAATCATCTTAAGATTTGTGTGGAATCAGAAAATAGCCAGGGGAATTTTGAAAAAAAAGCCAGAGCCAGGGGAATCACAATGCCAAATTTCAGGTTGTACTACAAAGCTGTGGTCATCAAGACAGTGTGGTACTGGCACAGAAACAGACACATTGGGATCCCTGGGTGGCGCAGCGGTTTGGCGCCTGCCTTTGGCCCAGGGCGCGATCCTGGAGACCCGGGATCGAATCCCACATCAGGCTCCCGGTGCATGGAGCCTGCTTCTCCCTCTGCCTGTGTCTCTGCCTCTCTCTCTCTCTCTCTGTGACTATCATAAATAAATGAAAATTTTAAAAAAATTTAAAAAAAAAAAGAAAAAGAAACAGACACATTGATCAATGGAGCAGAATAGAGAACCCAGACTCTCAACTCCATGGTCAACTAGTATTTGACAAAGCAGGAAAGACTATCCAGTGGAAAAAGGACTGACTCTTCCATAAATGGTGCTGGGAAAATTGGACATCCACATGCAGAAAAATGAAACTAGATCATTCTCTTACACCATACACAAAGATAAACTCAAAATGGATGAAAGATCTAAATGTGAGATAAGAATTCATCAAAATCGTAGAGGAGAACACAGGCAACACCCTTTTTGAACTTGGCCACAGCAACCTCTTGCAAGATACATCTATGAAGGCAAGGGAAACAAAAACAAAAATGAATAATTGGGACTTCATCAAGATTAAAAGCTTCTGCACAGCAAAAGAAACAGTCCACAAAACTACAAGACAACCTACAGAATAGGAGAAGATATTTGCAAATGACATATCAGATAAAGGGCTAGTTTCCAAGATCTATAAAGAACTTATTCAACTCAACAGCGAAGAAACAAACAATCCAATCCTGAAATGGGCAAAAGACGAACAGACATTTCACAGAGGAAGACCTACACATGGCCAACAAGCACATGAGAAAATGCTCTGCACCACTTGCTATCAGGGAAATACAAATCAAAACCACAATTATATACCCCCTCACACCAGTGAGAATGGAGAAAATTAACAAGACAGGAGACAACAAATGTTGGAGAGGATGTGGAGAAAGGGGAACCCTCTTGCACTGTTGGTGGGAATGTGAACTGGTACAGCCACTCTGGAAAACTGTGTGGAGGCTCCTCAAAGAGTTAAAAATAGACCTGCCCTACGACCCAGCAATTGCACTCCTGGGTATTAACTCCAAATGTACTGGTGTAGTGAAATGGCAGGACATCTGCACCCCAATGTTTATAGCAGCAATGTCCACAATCGCCAAACTGTGGAAGAGCCTCGGTGTCCATCGAAAGATGTATGGTTAAAGAAGATGTGGTCTATGTATACAATGGAATATTACTCAGCCATTAGAAATAACAAATACCCACTATTTGCTTCACCATGGATGGAACTGGAGGGTATTATGCTGAGTGAAGTAAGTCAATTGGAGAAGCACAAACAGTATATGGTGTCATTCATTTGGGGTATATAAAAAAATAGTGAAAGGGATTATAGCGGAAAGGAGAGAAAATGAGTGGGAAATATCAGTGATGGTGACAAAACATGAGAGACACCTAACTCTGGGAAACGAACAAGGGGTGGTGGAAGGGGAGGTGGGTGGGGGGTTGGGGTGACTGGGTGATGGGCACTGAGGGGGGCACTTGATGGGATGAGCCTGGGTGTTATACTGTATGTTGGCAAATCAAACTCCAATAAAAAATATACAAAAAAATAGAGAAAAGAAAGAATCCTTGAAAACATGGCAGGCAGGATTAATTGCTTCCTAACATGGAAAAAGATGTTCCTATAGAATAGTGGATGTTAAATATTAGAGGAGTAGCAATACTATGGTATACTCACAGTCAAAAAACAAGTTTGAAAAAATAAGCAGTTCTCTTTATGTCAACTCATTTTCTAGCTCAATGGATCTTTATATTATGGGAACCACCTGACACAGTTATCTATTAAACAATTATGTGTTGATCTTGTGCTCCGTTGTAAAACACTAATCTAGGTGTTGTACATACAACAATAAGCATTAAAAACACAATTCTAATTTCTAACAAGGGTGATACAAAAGAAACAAATTTTATACACACACACATGCATTTTAAAAACCAGAGATGAATGAAGGATACTGATAATCATAGTGACTAGCATGTCTTGAATGCTGTATGCCATTGTATGCTAAATGCTAAACATTTATCATCCCATTTGCTTAGTTCTCATAAATAACTCTCTGAGGATAGGGGTCAGATAAAGGTCAGATAATTTGCCTTCTTAGGCAAATTATGTCTTTAGATACTGGGTTCTTCTACGTGCCAAAAGATATTGTTGAGCAGCTTAGTTTACCTGGGCTCTAAGAAAATACTGGTGACTTGTAGGTCAATGTTCACACAATTTTAAAAGAGCAGATGGTAGTAGCTGTGTGTTGCCATCAAAGTAAGGCTTCCTAGTCTTTAACAAAAAGATGCATGTGTAAAGTCTAACGAAAAGCCCTGGACTGGAATTCAGAGGTCTTGAGTTATAAACCTAACTTTGTAACTTCTATATTATGGACATTATGCTTGAGGGTTTCTAAACATGCTCCATGTCTCTAAAGAATTCACATTGCTTGAGATTCAGTTTCTAAACATGCTCCATATCTCTGAATTATTACTCTGAAAAATACAAAGAATAGACTTATAATCCCCCCTATAATCTTTTGTTGGTTAATTTTATGAGAAGTTAGATTATACCTTTGTCCCCTGCTGCAGTTAGGTTTCCTTTTAAGAAACAGCTGGTTCTTTCCCTACCTTTTCCTTTCAGCTGATTCTGGGTATGTCAGGGGAGGAAGTGGCAGTGAGGTAAGGCAATATTCAGCCATTTCTGCATGTTGTTGAGCTGACAGATGGAATATACCTGGGCATGTCTTTCTTCAATTCGCATCCCAGGGAAATCCTTCTCGAGTTATACTTCTGGAAATGAGGATTTGGTGAATCTCAGGGCAGACCAAATATTGAGCCAATGGCACTTTGGTGGTGCCCCAGAACAGGTGGGGATTTGAGGTCTGGCCCATTACGCACATTTATTAGCAGACATCTGTTAAGTTGTCATTTCCTGATTGTTTCATTTTAATTCATTGACATTGTTGCTAGCCTCAACACAGGGACTCATTACAAATTAGGTAAATTCTCTGATGTAATGAATGGGAAAGCATTTAGAGCACAAATTCCAGGAATAAGGAGTAATTCTTACTATCTGTCATGTGTCTTATAAAAGAAAAACAAGCTGACATATGTCAAACAAAATGAGAGGCTGGGGAACAGAGAGGCCTCCACAGCTGACAATTAAGGAATGAGGTTGCTTAATAAAGAGGAATAACTACCTCCCAAAACAAACAAAGGGAGAAGTTATAATTTTATACCCCCAGCTCAAAGGATGGAAATCAGTTTCTGTTTAGACATCAAGAGAAACAAGAGAATACTGTTTTTCCAAGAAAAAATTCTCATTACAATAAAAAGCTACTCTACGTGGAGATTTCCACAAAGAACTTCCATATGGAATAGACAAGAGATCCATGGATCACAGAATTACAGACAGCATAAGCTACAGATAGTGCATCTAGTCAAAGCCACTGACTGCACTTCACATATAAGAAAATTATCCCTAAAAGGTGAAGGGACTTCTGAATTGCATATTTACTAAGTGGTAAAGTCAGGCCTAAAATCCAGAAAGTGATTTCTACTTTAGTGTTCTTTCCACTCTACCACAATGCTTTGTTTTCCCCACAGAAAGGTATGAAAAGGGAAAGGGGGGATTATGTTTTCCCATGTGGATACTTGTATGTCTGGTTTTACTCCTCTTAGAACAAATGACCTAATTCAAGTTCACCATGTTGCCAAGATGGTAAAGGAAGATGACAAAAGATCAACTGCTGAATGTGATTCATTTCATATGAAAGTATATATCTTATTCAGAGGACTGTGTTTCTTGGGGTCAGTAACTGTCATGCTTTCTTGACTTCACTTCCTTTCTTACTATGGTAATATTGTGTAGACTAATAAACGAGTAAATTAATTAGTATCTATGTATTGTTTTAGAAATACACATTTTATAAATGTTAAATGTAAGATATATGTGATTTTCAGATAAATCTTATTACAGTCTTAGTAATTCTCACATTCTTAAGGGTTAGAAATGTGTTAGAATTATAAGTACATTAATTTTTTGGCTAATATTTATTTAACATATATACTAATATGTATTCAAATAATTTATTACTATTTGCCTTTATTATATTTTCCTTTTCAATTCTTATTGTTTCATTAAATCCCCAAATAATGAAAGTGGATCAGAGGTGCAAAATTTGTATGTCAAAACATGAAAGTAATGGTTTAAATAGTGATATGAATACTGCAGCTTAGAACAGTCATAAATGCATAAATATCTACACATATAAAGTCAGATTCTGTATGTGGAAGTACTTATGGCTTTGCATGTTTAATGTTTTTTTTTAAGATTTTATTTATTTATGAGAGAGAAAGAGAGTGGAGGGAAGAGCAGAGGGAGACGGATAAGCAGACTCCATGCTGAGCACAGAGCCTGGCGCAAGACTCCATCTCACGGACACTGAGATCGTGACCTGAACCAAAATCAAGAGTCGGACGTTTAACCGAGTGAACCACCCAGACACCCATACATGTATTATGATTTTAAGGAAACAAACAAAAATGATGGGGTGGGATGGAGATGAATTTCTATGATTTTAAACAACTTGTTCAACTGGCATACTTCAGCAGTGATCCATTATCATGAATTTCCTATATATAACCTATCATTTCAGAGATAAGATAGCTTGCTTATTTAGATGTTGAAAATAAAATAGCAGAATTGTATAAAAAGACTCAACTGTGATACAAAGAGCTTGATTACCAAGAGTTTGATTCCTTTGAATTACTTTGTAACATTCTTTACTCATCAGAGAAAGAAATCAATGACACTTCTTTGAGTATATTTTATATTTAAAAACCATATCCAAATGTTGCAAAAGATTAAGACACATTTTATAGAATTGAAAGAAATCAGAGAGTAGATTAGCAATCCATTTATATCTGTCAAGCAGTGTGAACATGTAATCATCCAGCCTTTACATATGATATGTTCATGAATTTAGCTACTGACAAAGCGCTGAAAGCATTCTTAAATTGAGAGATATCTTTTTAATAGTTTTGGGGTAGAAGCTTGATACAAATATCTACAAATATTTGATGGAGTCATGACACATAATTATATTTCATAAGACTGAAGGAAAGTTAAAATTTTTCAAACTTCACAGAAATAAAATCTAAGATGCCTCAATATAAAATCTAACCTACTGGTCAGTCTATAATTGAACAGGCTATAGATGCACCTGTGAAAGTCTGCAAACAATAAGTTAATTTAAGTTGTTATGTTATTTTTTTAATTATAATTACTTTTTATACTTTCCTAAAAGTAGCAGAGCCACATGTAGCAAAAACCCTCTAACTGTTGAATATGCCTAAATTTCAGCAAACATGGGGCTAGATGAACCTCTTAATTCAAACTCTCTAAATTGATTATCTTCTCTTAGTCTTTCTATCTCAGTAAGCTTTCTTTTGCCTCTATTTCTTCTATGTCAAAATCCTGCTTCTACTGAATTATTTTCCTGAATCCTTCCTTTTTTCACTCTAAACTAGAACACCTTGAATCATCTAATGGTTTCTATTCCAGCCTCAAGCTTTCTTCAATTCATACTCATATATGCTCTATGCATATGGACACGAGGTATCTAACATAACAGTACAAACCAAAGTATTTCATAATATAGCTATAGCTTCCATGTTTTTTTAAAAGGCTCTCTACTCCTTTACCTTAGCTAATTTTGAAATTAACATAGTGTGTGTTCAGATAATGGTGTTAGCTGTCTTTTAACAAATACTGAGGGATTGCTATCACATTTAGGCAACCCTGGATTTAAAAAAAAAAACAAAAAAAAAAACGACAAATTCAAGCTTCATGTGGGTTAATGACACAGAGGAAATCTGTTCCTCTGCTTAATATGAAGCCCTAAAGCTAGATAAGCTGTCTCAAAGGGCTCCAAACTTTACTCTGCCCTTAATCTTACTAGAGATACGAGTTTATATACCTATAAGAATAGCATCATATTAGGTAAAATGGAGTTTCACTTAACTTTCTACTCTCATACATTTTTCCTCTTACTACTCTATTTTCTCACTGTCCAACTGACTCTCAGGTCTTTTCACTGTAATCTCTAGGACAACTGTTAAGCACTAAACCAATCCTGCTACAGCTTTAACCTCTTACTGAACACTCCCTACAACTTCCTAAAGTAATTAGAATCAAGCTTTCCCCCTAAACACCTAAGGTGTATTCCAAGGATGATTTTACATCCTCATCTCTCTTTGATATTGCATAGTGTTCACCATCCTTCTTTTTTTTTTTTTTTGAAGATTTTTATTTATTTATTCATGAGAGACACAGAGAGGCAGAGAAACAGGCAGAGGGAGAAGCACACTCCCTGAGGGGAGCCCCATGCATGACTCAATTCTGAGACCCTGAAATCATGCCCTGAGTGGAAGGCAGACATTTAACGACTAAGCCACCCAGGCATCTCTTCACCAATCCTTCTTAATATTGTTGCTCTCTTGGCTTTTATAACACTTTTCTCCTAAGATTTTTAATTTATTTATTTGAAGCAGTGGGGAGAGAGAGAGCACACTCAAGCAGTGGGGAGGAGCAGAGAGAAAGGGAGAAGCTGACTCTTCGCTGAGTGGAGAGACTGATGCAGGGTGATCCCAGGACCCTGGGATCATGATCCCAGCTGAAGGCAGATGCTTAACTGAATGAGCTGCCCAGGTGCCCCTATAATAACACTTTTCTTGTAGGACACAGAGTATTTAACATAAAAGCATATACCAAGACAGTTCATGATCATAGCTATATCTTATATTACTTTATTATTCCTCTTCCACCCTTATAATGCCTACTATTGTGTTAACGTGTTGTTCGTTCATGAAAATGTCCATTGACTAACTATGATACTTGCACTTTAACCATTGCCCATCCCCAGAATTCTCTCCTTGGATTCCCCCTCTCCTTCTTACTCCTCACTCTCTTCTCTCAGCCATCTCATTCATTGCTAAGAATTCTATCATCACCTGTGCACCAATAACTCTAAGAGCTTCATTTATAGTCCAGCCCAATTCCCAAAACTAGATTTTCACACCCTCCTATTTAATGACATTTTCACTATGTCCTATACATAATCTCAGTATGTTTAAAACTAAATTTATAATAATTTTCCTCCAACCCCAGTCAGACTAAATCTGCTTCTCCTGTATTTGTGATCATGATAAATGTACCACCACACACTCAGGAATCCATATAAAAATCTAATGCTTGTCCTACACTCCTTTCTTTTATCACTGATAGTTGATCATTAACTCTAGTCATTTCAACATCATAACCTGAGTTATTGGCCCCACACATTCCACCCTCACAGCCCCCTATTTACCTCTCCTGGATTATTACAATAGCCTTCCTCTCAATTATATGGCTATAGGAATTTGCATTTTAAATCTGTATCTGTCACTGCCTTCAGAGACTGATCTTTTAGTACATATATCTGCCCCAGTGGCTGCTTCACTTATAATTGTTCAATGGCTTTCTATTATCTACAGGCAATGTTCAAAGTCTTTAGCATGGCAAAGAAAGATGATATGCCACTTACCTACATGTTCAGCTTCATCTACCACCACTCACCATACATATCCTATGCTCTATATCTGCTTTCTTATGGCCAGAACTGTACACTTTAGAGTTGTACACTAAAACAATTAGTTTGGAACAAGCACTGATGTTGTCCTCAGGGAGAACTAGAGTGGTAGAAGCTCATCATATTCTCTGACTTCTCATATCTTGGAAAATTCTATTACCACTGAGGAGTCACTTGAGACAGCTTTTCACTCCACAGCAACAATACCAAGAAAGGTGTTAATAAGTAAAAGATTTACTGAATTCACCTCTGACTGAAGCTTTGCAAGTGGCTTGAAAGAAGGTTTCTGTAGGCTCCTTAGTTTCATGGGAGCACTAGCTTATAGCTGAGCAAGATGACATTTTAGGGTCTAACCATTGGTCTGGAATCAGAAAAGGCTAGGTTACAACCTTTCTTCTGTCACCTAACTTCTTTGAGTATCCAGGTCACTAAAATGAGGATAACAACAGATAATTTGTGGTTGATATCAAAGTTTCTCATGTACTGCCTGCAAAGGTGTATTTACTTAGGGCCATTATATAATAGTGTGGACAAATTGGAGATGCTATGGTTTTAGAGGACAAGATAGGCATGTAACTCCTTTTTCACATAAAAGGAAAATATATAATATTTTTAATAATACATGCTCTATGAATTCGCATTTATATGTGTCTCACTCTAGACTGGGAAAGGTGGTTACAAAATATTAAAACACAGGCATGGTGTGTTTTAGAGACCTAGGTTATGGTTTAGGGAGCAGAGACCAACACCTGAAGCAAAGCTCTCATGCATATGCATATAGAAAGGACCAATTTCAGGTTCCCAATGCAGCAATTCCTCTCCTCAGTTATTTGCTATGCACCCAGTTCCAGGGTAGAGCCAATTGAAAGTAAAACCTTTTTCTCAACTTCTGGCTACTTGTCCCAACCAATAAGGAGTAGAAAGACTCTGGGCAGATGACTAGGATGATTCAATACAGGCTGATAATAGATGATAACAGTCTTTTTAATGAATATCCTTCTGCTGGGAAACATGGGGATATAAAGCTGGCAGAAAAAAGAAAGCACAGGGAGTTCACAAAAAATAAAGTATTTAATAAATTAAAAACACACACACAGAGGAATTAATTGTGAGAGTATTTCTCTTCTCTGGGACATCTTCGAAATTTCTGTAGACTCTTTCCAAACAGTGGAAGTGGTCATTGATGCTAAATGATCATAACGTGTTACTAATCATCTTGGAAGGGAATTGTCCTCACTTAAGCATAAAGCTTCCACATTCAGTAGAAAGGGGCCAAGCACTTTGGGAAACTAAAAAAGTATCAAAGAACAAAGCTCATGAGGTTGCTATTGCCCTCAGCCTTATAGAACATCCTCAGGAGTTGCATTTGACCATTTGTTCCCCTAACTAACCCAGCTGCTCTCACCAGGATATTGTTCTGTCCTAGGAAACTGCCTGGTGTGTATTCTATTTTGGAAGTACACTTATCATAGCTCCTGAAATGCCATTTTGCCTTCGGAAACATTCACAGGACCTAGCATTCAGAAGATAGAAAGATTTTTGAAAGCTTGAAAATTCCCCAGTAGGAGCTCCAATTCTCAGAAAGCCATAAAAGAATGCAGGCTTGACCACAGCTAATATAACAACAACAACAAAACTGAAAATATCACTCAAACCATAATACTGTGATAATATTATTATAGGATGAAAAAGAATAAGTATTGTCATTGTTAGCTATCCTGTATTACTTCCTACTTCCTGCTAGTACTTTACATTGATTACCTCAATTAATATTCACAGAAGCCTATATAAGTGTAGACACTGCGGCTCAGAGACGATAAGGTAATTTGTCCATGGCGACCCAATTAACAAGATGGCCAACATGGGATTTGAACTCAAAGTGTCTGCTCTTTCCATCATCCTAATGCATTTGAGTCCCATTCAGGAATGGAGTTTAACTCCTGAAACAGGTAGAAATGTGATAGATCCTTAAAGTAAGCTGAGCTCTGCATTTATATGGTGCGGAAAGCAGTTTTTTCTGACATTTTGTATATGCTATATTTTATCCACAGACATCTTTTGCTTTCAGGGTTTCAAGAGAAAATGGTGCAAAGTTATAGAATTCTGAGAAGATATTAATAATTGATTTGCACCTGCTATATGTCAAGTACTTTATACATATTGCTTCTTATTTTTAGGACAGCCCTTCAAGTTATATAGCACCATTGCCATTTAATAGATGGGAAAACGGAAGCTCAGGAAGGTGATTTTACAGCTAGAACCCAAGTCTCTGTATTCCAAAGAGTTTTAACGCCTACTTTGGTGGTTTAGACACTGGAGGCATTTTGGTGCTGATGTTATTTTCCCCATTTCCTTTACTGAAGCAGCTTATGTCATAAATAATATTTATTTTATAAAACCCTTTCCAGAATTACTAGAAGAAAGGCAGAATAATGAAATCCTGCCTTTGGTTAGGTCAAATTTAATTTTTGCCAAATGAGCTGAATCAATCAATTATTGTAATAAAATCTGGCTCTCTGCTCCTCCCCGTTCGACAAACAGCCACATCTTCCGGTGCGGTGCCAGCCACATCCCCGAGACATGATGGTGAAGGTCGGAGTGAACGAATTTAGGCATATTGGGCGCCTGGTCACAAGGGCTGCTTTTTAGCCCTGGCAAAGTGGGTATTGTTGCCGTCAATGACCGCTTCATTGACCTCAACTACATGGTGTACAGGTTACAGTATGATTCTACCCATGGCAAATTCCACAGCATGGTCAAGGCTGAGAATGGGAAGCTTGTCATCAATGGGAAGTCCATTTCCATCTTCCAGGAGCAAGACCCCGCCAATATCAAATGGGGTGATGCTAGTGCTGAGTATGTTGTGGAGTCCACTGGGGTCTTCACCACCATGGAGAAGGCTGGGGCTCACTTGAAGGGCAGCACCAAGAGGGTCATCATTTCTGCTCCTTCTGCTGATGCCCCCATGTTTGTGATGGGTGTGAACCACGAGAAGTATGACAACTCCCTCAAGATTGTCAGCAATGCCTCCTGCACCACCAACTGCTTGACTCCTCTGGCTAAAGTCATCCATGACCACTTCAGCATTGTAGAAGGCCTCATGACCACTATCCATGCCATCACTGCCACCCAGAAGACCGTGGACAACCCCTCTGGGAAGCTGTGGTGTGACGGCCGAGGAGCTGCCCAGAACATCATCCCTGCTTCCACTGGTGCCACCAAAGCTGTGGGCAAAGTCATCCCTGAGCTGAATGGCATGAAGCTCACTTCATGGCCTTCCATGTCCCCACCCCCAACATGTCAGCTGTGAATCTGACCTGCCACCTGGAGAAAGCTGCCAAATATAACGACATCAAGAAGGTGGTGAAGCAGGCATAGGAGGGCATCCTGAGCTACACTGAGGACCAGGTTGTCTCCTGCAACTTTAACAGTGTGACACCCACTCTTCCACCTTCGACACTGGGGCTGGCATTGGCCTCAATGACAACTCCGTCAAGCTCATTTCCTGGTATGACAATGAATTTGGCTACAGCAACTGGTGGTGGACCTCATGGTCCACATGGCCTCCAAGGAGTAAGAGCCTCCTGGACCACCAGCCCCAGCAAGAACAAGAGGAAGAGAGAGGCCCTCAGCTGCTGGGGATTCCCTGTCCAAACTTAATCCCCCAACACACCGAGAATCTCCTAACCTCCAATTTATATCCCAAATCCCCTGAGGAAGGGGAGGGGCTTGGAGAGCCCTACCTTGTCATGTACCATCAATAAAGTATACTGTACCCAGCCAAAAAAAATTATTGTAATAAAATCCAAGCCATAGTTTGTGATATTTGCGAATAGCTGAATTATTGAAATATACTGATATAAGATATAGAAGCTCAGAAAAAGGAGGCTTCTTCATTATCTATGGGCATCAAATGCCAAAAAATACAGATTTTTCTTTTGCTCCGTCTTTCTCTTGATTATACAGTAACTGGTTTGTAACATTGCTATGATAATGCAGTATAACAAACCACCCCCAAACTCAGGGACTTTAAGATAATAAGCCTTTACTTAAGTCAGGAGTCTGTGGTTTAGCAGTTTAATCTGAACTCAGATAGAGGACTCCTCTGTTTTTAAAGGGGTCTATTCATATGTCTAGTGTTTGGTGGTTGACAGTTGGGTGATAGAAGTACCAAGATAACATGCAGCAGAAATCTATACTATGCATGTTCTCATGTTTAAGGGAGAGTAAGTAGCAAGAGAAGAGGAAGATTTAGGCAAGCACTTTTTTTAAATAATAAATTTATTTTTTATTGTTGTTCAATTTGCCAACATACAGAATAACACCCAGTGCTCATCCCGTCAAGTGTCCCCCTCAGTGCCCATCATCCATTCACCCCCACCCTTCGCCCTCCTCCCCTTCCACCACCCCTAGTTTGTTTCCCAGAGTTAGGAGTCTTTATGTTCTGTCTCCCTTTCTGATATTTCCCACACATTTCTTCTTCCTTCCCTTCTATTCCCTTCCACTATCATTTATATTCCCCAAATGAATGAGACCATATAATGTTTGTCCTTCTCCGATTGACTTATTTCACTCAGCATAATACTCTCCAGTTCCATCCACGTTGAAGCAAATGGTGGGTACCTGTCATTTCTAATGGCTGAGTAATACTCCATTGTATACATAAACCACATCTTCTTTATCCATTCATCTTTCGATGGACACCGAGGCTCCTTCCACAGTTTGGCTATTGTGGACATTGCTGCTATAAACATCGGGATGCAGGTGTCCCGGCGTTTCATTGCATCTGAATCTTTGGGGTAAATCCCAGCAGTGCAATTGCTGTGTCGTAGGGCAGGTCTATTTTTAACTCTTTGAGGAACCTCCACACAGTTTTCCAGAGTGGCTGCACCAGTTCACATTCCCATCAACAGTGTAAGAGGGTTCCCTTTTCTCTGCATCCTCTCCAACATTTGTGGTTTCCTGCCTTGTTAATTTTCCCCATTCTCACTGGTGTGAGGTGGCATCTCATTGTGGTTTTGATTTGTAATTCCCTGATGGCCAGTGATGTGGAGCATTTTCTCATGTGCATGTTGGCCATGTCTATGTCTTCCTCTGTGAGATTTCTCTTCATGTCTTTTGCCCATTTCGTGATTAGATTGTTTGTTTCTTTGGTGTTGAGTTTAATAAGTTCTTTATAGATCTTGGAAACTAGCCCTTTATCTGATATGTCATTTGCAAATATCTTCGCCCATTCTGTAGGTTGTCTTTTAGTTTTGTTGACTGTATCCTTTGCTGTGCAAAAGCTTCTTATCTTGATGAAGTCCCAATTGTTCATTTTTGCTTTTGTTTCTTTTGCCTTCGTGGATGTATCTTGCAAGAAGATACTGTGGCCGAGTTCAAAAAGGGTGTTGTCTGTGTTCTCCTCTAGGATTTTGATGGAATCAGGCAAGCACTTTTTAAAGCCTTTGCTTGCATTCGGTTTCCTACTCTCCAACTAGCTTAGCCAAAGCAAGTCACAAGGCAAACCTCAATCTACAAAGAAGAATGATATAGAGAGGCTTGATACATATGGCCACTATTGCAATCCATATATCATATTCTACTCTGGTCACAATTATTCACATCCTTCCTACACACAAAAGATGCTTTCCTCAAAAGATCTCAAAAGTCTCATTTAATCATGCCATCAGGTCCAGAATCCATTATCTTGTGATTTATAATCAGGTGCTGATATGGCTCCTCAGATGAGGATTCAAAGCCCAGTGAACTCAAATGACAATTTATTGGCCACTCAAATACCCAACATTCAATAATTACAGAGGAACTGGAAATTACAAAAACACTCTTTCAGAAAGGGAATCCTGAGGGAAGTCCCTAGCCCTGGTATATGTGTATAACAATTTTCACTGGACAAATGTGGCCAGGTCCTACAATGTAAGGGTAGGGAGTGATTCTTAACTATATTCCATTATGCTTCCTAAGAATGGAACACCAGTCCATTGTTCTCCATGGTCTTAACTTTATTCAAAATATTCTTTTTCCATTATGCTTGGTCACTTTTGAAGAGGGTATTTAAAAATATGTTTTCTGAGCAACTTTTTAGATAGCTTTTTGCTCATAAAATATTAAAGGCCCACTGCTTTTCTGAGTTTTATACAATTGCATTCTCCTTTAATCCAGGATGGTAGTATTTTTGCCCATACAATTCCCTTAAAACTTTCTGAGCTTCATAAAAATACAGTTTAAGTCCACTCCATTGGCAAAAGCCACAACCATAACTCCTTTTGAAGTAAGTCTCTATTTCTCTAGATTTTATCAGTGTTTCTTTGGAATTCTTAGGGTGCTGTAAGACAGTGCTCTTAGACTTTCTAGAAATACTTTTGTCTAGTTGAGAGGGTCTACTTAGTAACACCTTCATTCATTCAAAAGTCTTTTTTTGTTTGTTTTTTTCATTCAAAAGTCTTAACAGAGTCTGACAAACCTCTTTTGGTCTTTAGCACTAAGACCACATGTTTTTGGAAGTTCATTGGATTTGATATTTTATTAGCCCAAGAGAGTAAAGAGAAGAAAAAAATATTTTCTAGTACATTGAGTTCTGGTATTCTCTAAATTTTACTTACAAACCATCCAGTTCTTTAATGCGTCTTTTTCTACTTGCACCTTATCATATGCAGCTAGTAAAAGCCAGGTGACATTTTCGACATTCTGCTTGGAAATATCTTTACTAAAGTATAAATGTTAATTTGGTATATTTTCTATATTCTAAGCTACCATATACCATATTTTACAAAAATGCTTCACCACTAGATAACATAGTTTGCCACTTATTTAGGCTGCTATCACAGATTCCTCACTATTCTTCCAGCCTCTTCTCTTTCCCAGCCTCTCCCTACTGCCTTTCACAAAACCAATGACACATATTTCAGATTTTTATTATAATACTTTGTTTCTAAGAACAAATTTCTGTATTTGTTATCTACCATGATAATAATGCCACATAACAAAACAACTCCAACTCAGGGATTTAATTGACTAAGCATTTATTTGATATACAAGTCTGTGAGTTAATGATTTAGAATGGACTTATCTGGGTCATTCTTCTGGTCTTAGTTGAGCTTACTCACAGGTTTGAATGTTGGTTGGCTGTCAACCAGGGTAATAGCCATGACTGGGCCATGTGCCTCACCTTACCCGGTAGGCTGGCTGGGGAGTTTTATCATGATGAAGGCCAAGAAAAAAAGAGAAGTGGAAATATCATGTACTTTTTCAAACCACTGATTGCATCAAATTTTCTAATGTTTCATTGGCCAAAATAAGTTTCATGGTCATACAAAGAGTCAATATGCGAAGGCACTGCCAGATGATATTGACACAGGGAGACATGAAAAATTGGGGCCATTAATTCAATTTAAAACACTTGTTATATAATTGTCTCAAATGTGTTAACATACTTTATCCCAGTAGGATGATAGACATCTCCAGGAAAAGAAATCGCTATGCCTTAAAAAAGGTTTTGCTAAGAATGGCTAAAAATAACCCACATAGTTTTTGAAATGGAACATATGGAAAAAAGAGTAATATTCAAAGAGATGAGGACTTAGCTGGATTTCCAGTATCCAATGCTTTTGGAAGTCAGGAAGGTGGTATAATTAATAAAGCCAGTGGTGATAGAAAACAATTGGCTGTGCTAGGGACTGTGATGAGTTGTAAAGTACCATATAAAAAAAGCAGCCACTCTTGAAATTCCAGAAGACCATTATCATAAGTAAGGTCAAAGTGTTGCCAGATTTGTTTTAAAGAACATGAAAATCCAGATTCTTATGTGAAATCTCCAGCTTTTTAATTATTGGAAACTAATTCAATTAAAAATAAAACAAAATGCTGAGAAGACCATTACTATCTGAATTTGCACGCACACACACACAGAAACACATACACACACACCAATATCCATAAGTGCAAGCTGGATCTGACCCATAGGTTGCCAGTTTGTAATCTTTGCTTTAGACCTTGGTCTACAAAGGAGCTTAAGTTTTTCTACCTTTATTGGAGTATAACTGACAAAACTGAGAGGTTTTGTTTTTTTTTAAGATTTATTTATTTGAGAGAGAGAGAGAAAGAATGTGAACAAGGGGAAGGGCAGAGGAAGAAGGAGAGAATCTCAAGCAGACTCCCTGCTGAGCATGGAGCCCAATGCAGGGCTTGATTTCACAACCATGGGAACATGACCTGAGCTGTAATCAAGAGTCAGATGCTCAACTGAGTCACTCAAGGCACCTCTAAAACTGAGATTTTTAAAGTGTGCAATGCAATTATTTGATCTATGTATACATTGTGAAGGGATTCTTGCCCATTGAGTTCATTAACACATCGACATCCATCACCTCACATATTTACCCATTTTTTTAAAATTTAGGAACATTTGAATTACTGCCTTAGCAAATTTTAATTATTATATAATACAATATTATAACTATACTCACAATCTTATACATTAGGTCCTCAGATCTTATTCATATTGTAACTGAAAGTCTGTACCCTTTTACCAACCTCCCTATTTTCTACTATTTTTTTAAATGAGTTTGATTATTTTTTCTTTTTAAAAGAGATACTACATATAAGTGGTACAACATAGTATTGCTCTTTCTTTGTCTGGCTTATGTTGCTTACCATAATGTTCTCCAGGCTCAGTTTCTTTATAAATTGATGTGTCAAAGGACACTTAAGTTGTTTCTATAACTTAACTATTTGTGAATAATACTGCTATGAACATGGGAATACAGATGATAAATGGTTTTTAATTTCCAATTCAATATATCACAAATAACTAATATGGCAGTAAGTTGAAAATTAGTATTCAGGGTTTTCCCTAAATATGCTACCTACAATGCTAAAAAGAAATCATTAAAGAAAAGGCTAAGCTTGATCCAGAAGACAGAAATGAGGAAGTTCAGTCAAAGTAAACCCTAGCTAGCAGCAAGAACTATCAATCTAAAAATAGCCAGTATTTTGGTAAACACCTTAGTTTGATCTTTCCCAGTGATGTAGGATTTTTTAAAAGTGTGTGAAGGTATAGCAATATAAACTGGTACCAGCAGAATCCAGGGAGCCCTCCGTGGTATCTCCTGTACTACTATTCAGACTCAACTAAGCACCAAGGCTCCAGGGTTTCCAGCTGCTTCTCTGGATCCAAAGATACCTTGACCAATGCAAGAAGCTTAGTAAAAATGGCTTGAGGATGTACACCACAGCTTAGGGAATATAGTCAATAATATTGTAACAACTTTGTATGGTGACAAATGGTAACTACACTTATTGTGGTGACCATTTCATAATGCATATAAATATCAAATCACTATGTTGTACACCTGAAACTAATTCAATAGTATATGTGAATTGTTCGTCAATAAAAAATGGCTGGAATAAATATAAATTCTGTTGCCTAGATAGATTTTATTTCATTTTGTTTATTTTTTAGAGAGGGAGTGTGTCAGCAGGAGGAGCGGCATAGGGAGATGGAGAGAGAGAATCTTAAGCAAGACCTATGCCCAGCACAGAGCCCAATGAAGGGCTCAATCTCACAATATTGAGATCACGACCTGAGCCAAAAGCAAGAGTCAGACACTTTACTGACTGAGTCACTCAGGCATCCCACCTAGATAGATTTTAGTAGCTATCTTATACTCTGGTTTACTTAAGAAAGATAATTTACAAATCAGCAAGTACCATTAGACTTGGACTAAAAAAAATAATAAGGTTCTTTTGGCAATCCATTGTACAAATGTCGCAGATAATACTGAATTTTTTTCCATGGTGAGTTGTATTGTGTCTGCTTCTGGGTATTGCATTTGAAAAGAGTAGCACTACACTAAGAGTGTGTTCACAGCAATGACCAAGACAGTGAGAAAACTAAAGTGACCAATGGCCCATTTGCTGGAGATTAAGAATGCAGGACGTTTAGTACTAAAACCAAAATCAAACCAAAACAAGTTGGTCACCATAGGGAGAACTTGAAACCATGTTTTAGGAAGAAATGCTAAAGGGTTTTAGCACATTTATCCTAGAGAAGGTTTTGGAGAAGGCATGATAAATTCTTCTGAGTATACTTAAAGACTGCCATCATTTTCTTTTATGTAGCCCAAGGAAGTTACAAAGATCAATAAGTAACACTACAAATTTTGGTTTAAAATAAGAAAAAACTATTTACAGTCATACCAGCTTAAAGATGAAATGGGATAGATCAAGAAGTAGACTTTGATGAAAACTCTCAAATAATGCAAAGAATTCAGTATAAAGATGTATCAGAATTGCTGCAGAGAGGATTCAAATTTTTGAAGTACAAGAAAGGGTTTGGATGATATAGCCTTTAGGGTCCCTTCCAATTCTGTTTTTAAAGTCCGTGATTCTTTAGGATCATAAAATATTTTGATATAAGGAAAACAACCAATAGAAGTTTGAAAATGTTACATTCATTATCAAAAAAGTAATAGAAGAATTTTAAAATAACAAAATAAGGGGAACCATATGGAAGAGGAGAAACCAAAATTAATCTGAGGTTAGTGTAACAAGTGATGTAAGCTGTCAAGTCATTTTTGAAGCAGCCTCGGATAAAAGATCAGCCATGGATGAAGAAAGACCATTTTAGAAAAGAATGAGAAACAGTCACTGAGGATGGTAAAGTAATTCAAGCATTAAATTAATTCTTACATGTTTACCAAAAGGATGACGAAAAATATGCCTATTCTTCTGTGCCTCAAGAAAAGTGTTTAAGTCACCAGAGTGACTGAAATGCCAAGTATCCAGACAAGAACAGTGACAAGCATTAACCCTAAGTTTGCCTGCACCAAATTTCTGTATCATCCAAGAGAGAAACTTCAAGCTTGTCCTTGACTGATTGTATTTGGGTTAAGTAGCACCAGGAATGGGCAAAATGGGAATCAGAGTCATGCCCAAAATACTTCCATCTGTCTGGGATCAATCCATTTTAGTACCCACAGGGCAGAACAGCCCTTCACAAGATTGAATGAAAAAGAACTGGGTGAACTCCAGATCCTGAGGCACTAATACAAACCTAAATGTCATTCCCAAAACCTTGGTTTCTTAACCGTCTACTTATGTTTGCTAATTTATAAAATGTTCCCACTCCTATTTCCTTATCTATATTAACAATAAGTGTTATCTTTAAAATAATCAAGGCATAAGAGTACATTACAGTCTACTATGAATAAAGTTACAAAGACAGTACAGGTTACAGTTATTAATTATTAATTATTGTTAATTATTCTGGAGCTACAAGGAAAAAAATAGATGCCACCTCTGACTTCAATGAACTTGCAGTTCCTGGACCAAAATGGTATAAAGCATTCCAATTTGTTGAGTACTCACTAAGGGATTTGGTACTTTGGCAAAGTGGAATCTCATTAATTAATTAAATCAAGCAATCAATCAATTAAGGTGGATGCTATCTACATTTTACAGGTGAAGCAATACGAATTGTCCATATGATAACAATATATATCTTTCTGCCATAGCCAGTCTGAACTTCCATTTTCTGTTTTGATATAATTTTAAACAGCATCTTTTTTCACTCCCCAAAGTTCTCCAGTTTTGATTATAAATTATATGGTCACCTCAATTACCACAGTAGTTGATGACAGACCTAAGAGGAAAATTATGGTCTGTTCATTTCTTGTGCTTTTTTGAACATGATCTTAAATGAGATATTCTATAGTAAGAATATGATAGAAATTAATTGCTATCTTCTGAAAGTCCACTGCCAACATTGCCACTTCCAGACAATTACTCATTCACCTTCCTGTAAGTGCTCTTGTCCCTGTGTGTCCTAGTCTACCTGCTAGGATATCCTCATCTGTTCTTTACTACCTGTGTAATAACCACTGCCACACAATTCAGCTTAGGACTGTAGAACCTCAATATTTGCATTGTTCATGCATCCAAATTCATGGCTTCAGACTTTCTTGAGTCTTTAAAATCACAACCTATCCATATAAGACACTCATTCCAGTCATCATTTGTTGGATACAAAAATGATTATCAGGATCTATTCCATCTCTTAAAAACCAAAGCTCCAATACCATCTACATACCAAAATTTCCTTCTATTGCTAATATCCTGTCATCCTTCTTGCCTAATCAACTTCAGTCTCATTCCTTAGTTACTTTCTGTTTCTTGACCTAAATGATTTCTGCCAGATAATCAAACTAATTTTGGCCTCACTTTTTTTTCTACTCCACCTAAACTCCATGAATCTGTTTCTATGGCTGATATATATATATATATGTATATATATATATATATATATATTATATAAATAAATATATATAAATAAATACATATAAATTGTATATATATTTATATATACGAATACAATTTTCATGACATTTAAATATATAAATACTTAAATATATGGTATTTAAATATACAAATATTTAAATATATATATTTAAATACCGTGAATACTGAGTCATATGTTTGTAGCCAAACCACCTCCACAAAAACCTGGGTTATAAGGGGTACTTAATACATATATGTTGAATAAAGGAATTATGACACAGGGATTACCTACTATATGTTAAATTTTCTCCTTCCAATTCTCATAATGGAATTATAAAGAGCATATATGAAAAGGGCTAGCTGGTACAGCACTGGTCTAATGAGGCTATAATAATCAGTCAAATCCTCAGGGAAACCATCTTGCTTAGAACTACTACATGAAAATAAAATAATATCTTAATCTTTGATTAGTTATGACATATACTACTTTTATGATACATTTTATAATATTAGTAGTTGTAATTCTTATAATATTAGTAGTTGTAATATTAGTAGTTGTAAATTCTTCCTAGGTAATTAGCAACTTATTTTAATTGTTGGCTAGTAGGTATACAGTGGCTCCAGGCCTTTGGGCTAATGCTCTAAACAGCAGGATGTCCTATAGGAATAGTCAACTTATAGGACAGTTAGAATTACATGTTCCATATAAGACCTATTGAGTATAGAAAGTGCTAGATTGAAGTCACCAAGTATAAGTGTATTATTATCTAAGTATTTCTTCACTTTGGTTATTAATTGATTGATATATTTGGCAGCTCCCACATTCGGGGCATATATATTGAGGATTGTTAAGTCCTCTTGTTGGATCGATGCTTTAAGTATGATATAGTGTCCTTCTTCATCTCTTACTACAGTCTTCGGGGTAAATTTTAGTTTATCTGATATAAGGATGGCTACCCCTGCTTTCTTTTGAGGACCATTTGAATGGTAAATGGTTCTCCAACTCAATCACAAGAAGAAATTTGGAATGAACTCAAACACATGGAGGTTAAACGGCATCCTACTAAAAGATGAATGGGAAAAAACAGGAAATTAGAGAAGAATTAAAAAGACTCATGGAAACTAATAAAAATGAAAAAAACAACTGTTCAAAACATTTGAGATACAGCAAAAGTGGTCCTAAGAGGGAAATACTTCACAATACAAGCCTCCCTCAAAAATTTGGAAAAAACTGAAATACACAAGCTAACCTCCCACCTAAAGGAATTTGAGAAAGAAGAGCAAATAAAGCCTAAATCAAGCAGAAGAGAGATAATAAAGATTAGAGCACAACTCAGTGAAATAGAGACAAGAAGAACTGCAGAACAGATCAACAAAACCAGGAGCTGGTTCTCTGAAAGAATTAATAAGATAGATAAACCCCTAACCAGCCTTATTAAAAAGAAAAGAGAAAAAACTCAAATTAACTAAATTAGGAGTGAGGGCGCCTGGGTGGCTCAGTGGTTGAGCGTCTGCCTTTCACTCACGTCATGATCCTGGAGTTCCGAGATCAAGTCGCACTTCAAGTTCCCCGCAGGGAGCCTGCTTCTCCCTCTGCCTATGTCTCTGCCTCTCTCTCTATGTCTCTCATGAATAAATAAACAAAATCTTCAACAACAACAACAACAAAATCATGAATGAAAGAGGAGAGATCACAACCAATACCAAGGAAATAGAAATGATTTTAAAAGTGTATTATGAGCAACTATATGCCAACAAATTAGGCAATCTGAAGAAATGGATGTATTTCTGGAAAGCTACAAAATACTGAAACTGGAACAGGAAGAAATAGAAAACCTGTACAGGCCAATAACCAGTGAGGAAATTGAAGCAGTCATCAAAAACCTCCCAAGACACAAAAGTCCAGGCCAGATGGCTACCCAGTAGAATTATATCAAATGTTTAAAGAAGAAATAATACCTATTCTACGAAAGCTGTTTCAAAGGATTGAAAGGGAGGGAATACTTCCACACTTGTTATATGAGGCCAGCATTACCTTGATCCCAAAACCAGACGAAGATCCCACCATAAAAGAGAATTATAGACCAATATTCCTGATGAACATGGATGCAAAAATTCTCATTAAGTTACTAGCCAATTCAATACAACAGTATATTAAGAGGATTATTCACCACGACCAAGTGGGATTTATCCCTGGAATGGAAGAGTGGTTCAACATTCACAGATCAACATAACAGATCACATCAATAAGAGAAAGAATAAGAACCATATGATCCTCTTAATAGATATAGAGAAAGCATTTGACAAAATACAATATCCATTCCTGATCAAAACTCTTAACGTGCAGGGATAGAGGGAACATTTTTCAGTATCATAAAAGTCATTTAGGAAAAGCCCACAGTGAATATCATTCTCAATGGGGAAAATCTGAGAGCCTTTTACCAAAGGTCAGGAATGGGATAGGAATGTCCACTCTCACTGCTATTATTCAACATAATACTAGAAGTCCTAGCCTCAGCCATCAGACAACAAAAATAAATAAAAGGCATTTAAATTGGCAAAGAAGTAGTCAAACTCTCCCTCTTCACAGATGACATGATATTGTATATAGAAAATCCAAAAGACTCCACCCCAAGATTGCTAGAACTAATACAGTAATTCAGCAATGTGGCAGGATACAAAATCAATACACGGACATCAGTGACATTTCTGTACACTAACAATGACAACTAAGAAAGAGAAATTAAGTAATCAATTCCATTTATAATTTCACTCAAAAGCATAAGATACCTAGGAATAAACCTAACGAAGGAGGTAAAGGATCTATACTCTAAGAACTACAGAACACTTAAGAAAGAAATTGAGAAAGATTGAAGAGATGGAAAAACATTCCATGCTTATGGATTGGAAGAATAAATATTATGAAAATGTCTATGTTACCCAGAGTAATTTACACATCAATGCAACCCCTATCAGAATACCATGGACTTTCCTCACAGAGTTGGAACAAATAATCTTAAGATTTGTATGGAACCAGAGAAGACCCCAAATAGCCAAAGGAATGTTGAAAAAGAAAGCCAAAGATGGGGGCATCACAATGGCTAACTTCAAGCTGTATTACAAAGCTATGATCATCAAAACAGTATGATATTAGAACAAAAACAGACACATTGATCAATGGAACAGAATGGAGAACCCAGGAATGGCCCCTCAACTCTATGGTCAACTAATCTTCCACAAAGCAGGAAAGAGTATCCACTGGAAAAAAAGACAGTCTCTTCAGTAAATGGTGTTGGCAAAATTGGACAGCCACGTGCAGAAGAATGAAACTGGACCATTCTCTTACACCATACACAAAGATAAACTCAAAATAGATGAAAGATCTAAATGTGAGATAAGAATCCATCAAAGCCTAGAGGAGAACACAGGCAACACCCTTTTTGAACTTGGCCACAACAACTTCTTGCAAAATACATCCATGAAGGCAAGGGAGACAAAAGCAAAAATGAATTATTGGGACTTCATCAAGATAAAAAGCTTCTGTACAGCAAAAGAAAGAGTCAACAAAATTAAAAGACAACCTACAGAATGGGAGAAGATATTTGCAAATGACCTATCAGATAAAGGGCTAGTATCCAAGATCTATAAAGAACTTATCAAACTCAACACCCAAAAAACAAACAATCCAGTCATGAAATGGTCAGAAGACATGAACAGACATTTTTCCAAAGAAAACTTACACATGGCCAACAAGCACATGAAAAAATGCTTCCACACCACTTGCCATCAGGGAAATACAAATCAAAACCACAATGAGATACCACTTTACACTGGTGAGAATGGCTAAAATGAACAAGACAGGAAACAACAAATGTTGGCAAGGATTTGGAGAAAGGGGAACCCTCTTGCACTGTTGGTGAGAATGCAAAATGGTACAGTCACTCTGGAAAACAGTGTGGAGGTTCCTCAAGAAGTTAAAAATAAAGCTACTCCATCACCCAGCAATTACACTACGGGTTTTTACCCCAAAGAAACAGATGCAGTGAAATGCTGGTACTCCTGCACCCCAATGTTCATTGCAGCAATATCCACAACAGTCAAACTGGAAAGATCCATGATGTACTTTGAGAGATGAATGGATAAAGAAGATGTGGTATACATATTCAATTGAATACTACTCAGTCTTCAAAAGGATAAATACCCATCATTTGTTTTGACATGGATGGACCTGGAAGGTATTATGCTGAGTGAAATAAGTCAATTGGAGGAGGATAATCATCATATGTTTTCACACATACGGGGAATGTAAGAAATAGTGAAAGGAATAAAAGGGAAAGGAGGGAAACTGAGTAGGGAAAAATTAGAGAGGGAAACAAACCTAACACTGGGAAACAAACAGAGGGTTGCAGAATGCAGGTGGGTTGGGGAGGTGGGGTAACTGGGTGACGGGGATTAAGGATGGCATTTGATGGGATGAGTACCAGATGTTACACTCTATGTTGGCAAATTAAATTTAAATTAAAAAATAAAAATTAATATTATAAATACCATGTGATCCAATAATCCCACTAGTGTGTACTTACCCAGAGAAAATGGAAACAGTAATTTTAAAAGATATTAATTACTAGCAAATATGCACTAAAAGGAAATATTTATGGGAGAGAAATGACCTATGGTAGAAAGAAGTATAGAGATGCAGGAAAGAAGGACAATTCCAAAAAGGTAATTTTTTAAAAAGATTTTATTTATTTATTCATGAGACACGGAGAGAGAGGCGGACACATAAGCAGTCTTCTTGTAGGGAGCCTGATGCAGGACCCAATCCCTGGACCGGGGTCATGCCCTGAGCCAAAGGAGAGATGCTCAACCGCTGAGCCACCCAGGTGTCCCATAAAAAGGTAAATTTAAATGTTTATTGACACTTTAAAGTATTAGTAATGCTATATTATGTAGCTTTAAATATGCATAAAGTCAAAATTCTTGGCAACAGTGTCACAAAATATAAGAGGAAAATGAATAGAGGTAAAGTATTAAAAGGTACTTATAAGTTTGGGAAGTAATAACATAAAAACATTAATTCATATTACAGTCTAATGAGACAAGGATGCATGTTGTAATCTCTAGGGTGACCAGTAAATAATATGAAATGATTAATTACTAACAGAGTAATAAAGGAAATAATAATTTAAAAAAACCCACTTAATTCAAAAGCATCCAAGGCAGGAGAAAGAGAGGAACATAGCCAATATAGGCCCAAAAGAAAGTACATGGTAAACTGGTAGATATAAACCCCATACATCAGTAATGACATTAAATAAAAATGACTAAAGACTCCAAATAAAAGACAAATATTACCAGAGTAACAATGAAAATAAAACCCAAGCACATGTGCTTACCAAAGATACATCTTAAATATAAGGAAATATAAAACTTGAAAGTAAAGACTACAAAAGATACATCATGGATACAGCTAACCCAAAGGAAGCTAATGTAGCTATATTAATATCAGAGACTTTAAGGGAAGAAGATGGAGAGGAGAGGAGGCAAACAGGCAAATTCTATGATGACAAAATGTGACTTCAACTGGAAAGAATCATTCTAAATCTGTATATAACCAATAATACAGTTTAATAATGTATAAAACATACATTGACAAAAGGGAAAAAATGTATAAACCCATAATCAGATCACTAAATGACACACCAACCAGACAAAAATATTAGTGAGGATACAGAAGATAAAAACAAATTGTCTTAGTTTAGGGCTTTCCTGAAAGCAGATCTAGAGATAAGGATTGAAATGCTAGTAATGGATTTGGGAGGTCCAGGAAACACTGCTGGTAGACTGGGGAATTGTTGAAGGAAGGAAAAGCTGGCTACTGCCACATACTCCAGTGGGCAATGGGGCTAGTTCTTATGAGTCATTTCTGAGACACAATTTAAAAACAACTCCAGGGCACCTGGGTGGTTCAATTGGTTAAATGTCCCACTCTTGATTTCAGTGCAGGCCATGATCTCAGGGTTGTGAGACTGAGCACTGCACCTGGCTTCACGTGCAGTGAGGACAGAGTCTGCTTGTCCCTCTCCCCTCATTTGTACTCTCTCAATTTCTAACATACATATATACAGTCCTTTAAAAAATTCCTCAGTATTATTGCAACCAAGGGGTAACAGAGCTGGAATATTTATACACCTACCACCAAGAATAATCAGTTAAGAGGTACTTTTGAGAGGTATAAATCTTTAGCACACTTGGCCTACAATGTGCACACGGGTAGCATGACCTTCCACCATTTTGGAAAAAGCCCTCAGTCACAGAGTTGAAAGTTGCTGGTCAGAACACATGATAGTGTCCCAAGAATATGTGTGAGGTACTGACAGCGTCTGCTACAATAATTAACAAAAAGTGACTGAATTGACATTTATAGAACACTGAACTAAAAAAACTGAGTATACACATTATTTCCAAGTGCACATGAACATTTATCAAAACAGACCATATGCTGAGTCATAAAGCAAGTCTCAACAAATTTTAAATGATTAAAATCATACTGAATATATTTACTGACCACAATGAAATTAAACTAGTATTTAACAATAAAATGATAGCCAGAGAATCCACAAATGTCTGTAAGAATGGAAAACAAAAATAAAAACTGATGTTGTCCAGCATGGCAAAGAAGGCCTCCCAACGTAGAAAAATGCATGCCAAGACATGGGAATCAATCAGACAAGAAGGGTAGTAAAAAAAGCATGTGCCATACGGAGGTAATATGTGTGAAGGCTATAGACGTCAAGGACAGCTTCCTGAAGGAGGTGTCTTGAAATGGGTTTTCAAAGATTGCTAAGATTTGGCTACACAGGGAAAATGAAATGAAAAGACACTGTAGGCAGAAAGAATAATGAGTAAAAATAGTAATAACCACTACATGTTGGTGTCAGTGAACCTTAATGAAATCTAGATTCTTTGTTGGGTAGCCATGGTGAGTTAAATTGGAGAGGTGGAATGTAATGGATCAGATAATGTGTGGAGGGATCAGATTTTAGATATGGCTCAAAACACAACAGATGCCTGTGTATATACTTATGTAGCAAGCTTCCTTTATAAGGGAAGCTTCAGTAGAACATTATTTAAAAACCTTAATTTACCCACAGAGATATTAAAAGCCACTGAGTAAATATATCCTTTTAATAGCACATGTAAAAGAGGTCCACCTTCTGTTCCAGGGAAGGCATTCTTCTATTTAGTATATAGTGTAACAGCAGGTTGCTATCAAGTCCAATGTTATTTAGTAACAGATTGTTACAGTAGAACAATCTAATTCAGCCTATTCTTGGTCTTCCAGCAGTCCAGCAGTACCGGACTGTTTTGGTTAATTGAATATTCTGTATATTTGCCATGCAAACACGGAGGGTTTTGCAATATTTACAAAATACGAGCACAACTCAAGTCACTTAATACAAATGGAGAGCTCAAGACTCATGCCCTTAAATTCTTTCAGTACAATTCAGTTTATCTTTCTTTGTTGAAACAAAGAAAGCTTTTTGATGAAAGCTCTTTAGGATCTTACAGGTAAGGCCTGAGGAGCATCTATAGAAACACTGATTCTTACTAGATTATGTGTTCAGAAATGCAGAGCCTAGAAGTACCCAGGCAGGTGTTACCAAGGAAAATAATTCCTTATCAGGTGATACTCCAAACTAATAAAAGAAAAAGTGTGATAGAGTATTGGGAAAATCTTGAAGAATATCATGCCAGCAGTTGTACATGCTTGGAAAAGGAGAATGTCCCCTGTGCTGAGTCTTAGGGATATATGACTTTACACTCCCCATTAGAACCTCTAAGGAAGATATAGCTTCAGTCTTGAGTCATAGTGGACATATTTTATAGCTCTGTTCATTTACAATGATTACCTTCTATGTCCATAGTCTACTATTTCATTCCAAGATGAGAATGTGTCAACAACCTTGGATTCTGACCCTTTAGATTCCAGGATCTCCAGAGTTTTGAAACCCAGAATACTGTAGGAGGAATTAAGGTAGGACACCATAGTAGGAATCCACAGTGACAAGAGGGCATTACAATATACTCAGGATAGTATGGAAAACTCAGAAGATGGAGACAAAATATATTTTACTGTTTAAACTATTTTGAGATAAGTGGTGGGGAAAGAACTAACATTTAATAAGGTTAAATCTTCATAGGGTGTCTAGGTGGCTCAGTCGGTTGAGCATCTGCCTTCAACTCAGGTCATGATCTCAGGGTCTTGGGATGGAGCCCCGCAATGGGCTTCCTGCTTAGTGGGGAGTAGTTTTCACACTCTTACTCTGCCCTTCCCCCTCCCATTCATGCTCTCTCTCTCTCTCTCAAATAAATAAAAAAAACTTTCACAACTATTAATATTAATATTAATATTAATATTGTATTTATGAAATTATCCCCATTTTAGAGAAGAAAACTTATGTTCAGTAAGATTAACTAAGCTAATGTATGTAACCTATTTGGACTCCCACAGCTTCTAAGTTTTTGAATTGGTATTTAAACTGAGATTTTTCTGATTCCAAAATTGCTCCCTTTTCACTCTTCTGCACACTCTCAGTTTCATTTTGGAAACAGTTCAGAAAAGGAAAGAGGAAATAATAATCATTAAAATGTTGAGTGCTGTGTGTTAGGTAGTGAACAAAAACTTTTCAAAAATTATCTCATCTTAAAGTTATAGAAAATGAGGCCCAGGGAGCTTAGGTAACATGTTTAAGTCACACAGTAAATGGAGAGATCAGGCTCTGAATCTAGGCTCTGTGATTTCAGAGTCTACTTTCTTAAGGACTAGGCTATATTTGACTAGAGGCATACCACATATATTCCAACCTGATCTTGGGCACTCAAAGTCAGAATGTCCAGCATTCTTCATCCAACTAGAATATAGATACCCATGTATTCATATTTTAAATATTTTGTATTGGTTTTACTCTTAACGCTCCATGAGAAGTTACTGCAGTACTTAGCAAAGAGAAGTAGACAGCATTTTGTTCCTGTATAATGCCACTTGGCAAAGGGCTATCTCCTGCAGCTATCTCCTGCAGCACCAAGGGCCTGATTTGCAAGGGCATATGTGGCTTATAGCCCAAGGGAATACTGTGGACTCTACACCAACTTATGCCACATGGTCCCAGATAAACTCACCAGCTTCTTCTGAACTGGTGCATCTTCTGTAACCTTCCCTAGTGTGCTCTTTCATTCCTCATGGAGCTCCCTACTAAACTAACAATTCCTTATCTTTTCTTCTCCTGGATTCTTCAGGAAAGAAATGCAGTAGTAAATTGCATATGTTTGTTCTCAAGCTTCTGATATGCCTGAGGGGTTTCAGCTACTGTTTGGTTCTCTAGAAATCCAATTCACAAAGGAAAAAAAAAAGAGAAAAGATCAAACCTCTTGCTGTATTAATGGAGTACCATGTTACCCATAATTACACTAGCTGTGGAAAGGTCAGGGTTTGAAATAGTGCAAATAGATTATCCACTCCTACTCACACACTGATCATTTATAATACTGGTATCAAAGGGGAATAAAGGCCTTGACAGCTGTGTTCTAACTGTGATATGTTCCATCAGACCTTTTCTAACTAAGGAATTCTCCTCAGAGGATACCCTCTAATTTGAGGAGTCCACGTCAGGTACAAGGTGATGAGGAAAGGCACACTGCCTCTAGCTAATAGCTCCTTATACACAAGAGTGGGTAATCAATGGCCTGAGGGCCAAATCCAGACTGCTGTCTATTTTTGTAAATAAAGTTTTATTGTAACACAGCCACACCTATTTATTTAGATATTCTCTATGACTCCTTTGCCATTACAATAGCAGAATCTAGTAGCTGTACCAGAGAACACATAGCCCACAAGGCCAAAACTGTTTACTATGTGGTTCTTTGCATGAAGTTTGTCAACACTTGGTCTATGGTATTAGTTGACTTGCAAAATGTCAATGAACACAAAATTTACCCATACAAACAAATGTCCCTCAGATGCATTCCATTCCCTTCTACTCTTTTGTTCTCACTCCATCATCACTGGAGATCCCAGAAGGCAGATACCCTATACAAACTAAAGTGAAGCTTTTAAGAAATGTATTTCAGTAAATGGAAACAAGAATAAAATGGAAATTTTAAAATGCCCTCTAGAATATAAAACACATAAATGGTAATGTTGAATTAAAAAGCTAGAAAGATTTACGTTAGCATGAAACCCTTAGGACCTTAGGAAAAAGGATTTTTTTGGAGCATGACAGGTCCCCTAGTGCTTATTTATTTTGAAATCCTTACTAGAAACTTCCTGACTCATACACAGCAAATAGGAAGTAAATAACTCTTCTCTATTACATTCATTCATTCATCCATTTTTGAGCCAGGTACTAGAGTGGATGTTGAAAATGCAATAGTGAATAATCAGAATTTGGTTTCTCTTCTCACAGGAACTACAGTTTAGTGGGGGAAAACAGAAATTAAAGATACACTCACAAAAAGTTATAATTCTGATAAGCACCATGAAAAAAAAACTACAGGACACTGTGTAGGTATATAACAAGAATTCCTAATCTAGATTGGAGGGATGGGGAGTAGTGGAATCAATACTGGCAACATAGGTAAAGGGCATTTAAACTAAGACCTAAAGGGGGGATAGCAGTTTGTATGAATAGCTCTATCTCCAATTCCAATCCTTGCCTGGGGATAGGAGCTTGGCATCTTCAAAATATTGAAAGAAAAGAGATTCCTTAGCAAAAGAAATATAGAATCACTAGGCTGAATATATAGGTAGAGTCCAAATCATGCTAGACCTTGAATGCTCTAGAATTTTATTACAATAATAATTTATTTATAAGAAATTTATAAGCAATGGGGCATCATGATTTCACTTAAAGTGTTGTTCTATTGCTCCAGGAAGAAGGTAGAGAATAGATGAAAAGGGTGGGAGGCCATACTTTGCCCTATGGGCAAAGTCAGGGGGCTCTTGGAATAGCTTCTGTCTTCCCTCTCTTTTATTCATCTTTCTTTCCTCTTCCATACTTTCTACTTTTCTGCTTGCTTTCTCTTTTTCCTTGCCTTTCTCTACTGTAAATGGTCTACTGCCCTTGAATTTCAGCCCTCAAGCTCATGCTATTAGTTTTACTACTTAGCAATCAAATTAAATTGGCTCTCGTGGACTGGCCTGGGAAGCCAGATACCACTTCAAGTGTCAGAACATAGGTTGGGTGTTAGGTTTGGAAGTTAGAAAACAGTTGCCTCAAGGTCAACAGATGAAGTGTGTGGTGGTGTGTTTGTACGTCTACACACTCTAGGACTCCCTTTTATTTTCAACTAAATTGTAATACTCGATCCCTTGTCCCTCAGTGAAAACCCACAGCCTGGGCCCTCTGACTTTCTCCTTTCATACTTCTTTTCTTCCTTCCTTGTTATTTCATTTCATAGAATTTCTCTCATTAAGAAACAAGATGTTTTATCACCAGCTAAAGATTATGTCATCAGCAAGCAGATGGGAAAAACATCTTTAGTTATAAGGGTCCTTCCAAGCACAGCTGCAAGCTCTTCATATTCTCAATCGACTACTTAGGCTACATGGAATGCTGGCCTGTTGCGAACATGTACAACTACAGCCCAATGTGATTCAATGGTAGTTGCCCATATACTCCATACATCACCATAAAGCATAGCCATTAGAGCTCTTATGTCACAGTAATCATAGCTTGAATAATATTGTGATGGAAATTTTTGTTTAACAAATATTTCTAAGCCTTGAGTGATGATGGTCCACTTATTTCAAGCAATACATTTCCTACTACCTAGAAAATAAGAGCCAGGTTAATCCTAATCTATTAGGGTTGAACTCTCCATATTTCTGGGTTTCTTACTTTACCAGGCCTCCCTCCTCTTCTCTCCTCTGAAGCTTGGTGATATGTTCCATGGTCACAGTAAGAAGGAAATGAATATATAAACATAGAACAACCTCTGCCTTGTCCTAATGTTTCTGAGGGATATCCAGTTGAGGTAAGTCAGTTTCCAGCAGAGATATCTGGGTGACCCTCAAGGTAACAGAGTATATATCTCAATCCTTAACCCACCTGCGTTCTGGTACAGCAAGGACCTAGAGCTGCTGTTGATTCTACATCCATGTTCATGGCAGAGTCATTGCCACGTTCAGAAATGAAGCCTAAACTACTTTCTTCTCCAGTGTTGCCTCTCAATTTCAGTGTCATTTCAGCTTCTTTCTCCAACTACTAGAAGAAAGCTTCCTTCAGGTGTTGCATATTTTCACTAAAAGCTTCTGGCACTTTTACTCTTCCACAGATTCATTTAATTCTACTGAAGACTGGTGTCTCCATTAAGGGTGAAGCAGTGTATGATAATTATTAAGAGGAGTGTTTCTCACACTTCAATATGCATAAGTATCACTGGGGGATCTTTTTTTTTCCTCTGGGAGATCTTCCTAAAATGCAGATTCTAATATAGAGAGCCAAGGTGGGGCCTGAGAGTCTTAATTTCTAATGTGTTCCTAGATAATGCTGATGATCCTGGTCCACGGGAAGATTAATATCTAATATACAGGTTTGTATATTAGATAAATCAATCAAGTGAAAATGCCTAGTTATAAAATGAGGAGAAACAATATATTTTTGTATCCTTATTTTGGAAACTGCTATGAGATATTCATGTATGATCTAATATAGAGCTCACAAGGACATTATTAGGAAGCTAGTATTAGCCCCATTGTCATGATAAAGTTGCAGGGTTAATATAGTATAGGTACTTTGTCCAAGGTCCCAAAGCTATAAATGTGTCTGATACAATGTTTAATTAAGTTCTTTCTTATTTATTTATTTTTATTACCTTTTTAAAAAGTTTTTTTTAAAGATTTTATTTATTTATTCATGAGAGACACACAGAGAGAGGCAGAGAGAGAAGCAAGCTCCCTGCAAGGAGCCCAGTGTGGGACTTGATACCAGACCCTGGGTTCAGACCCTGAGCCAGAGGCAGATGCTCAACCACTGAGCCACCCAAGCCTCCCTTAAAAGTTTTCATTTTAATTCCAGTATTGTTAACATATGGTGTTATATTAGGTTTAAGTGTACAGTATACTGATTCGACAATTACATGTATTACTCAGTGCTCATCATGATAAGTGTAGTCTTAATCCCCTTCACATATGTCAGGCATCCCCCCATTCACCTCCCCTCCTGTAACCATCAGTTTGTTCTCTAAAGGTAACAGTCTGGTTTTGGTTTGTCTCTTTTCTTAACCATTACACTACAGTATTTCTACACTTATTAAGAAAATAGGTCAAAGAAAGAAGTATTTGGCAATGTAAAACTAGTCATTTTGACCCATAGCTATATTATTGCAGGTGTTCAAAAAAGGTTACTTCCTGGAGTTTGGTGCACAGGAACTTGATTATCAAAAAACTGGCTGGATGAGATTACTCTAAATGACTAAAACTCTGTAATGCTGTATTTGGTAATGGTAAAATTCCAGATAGATATTTATCACTCTTCTGAAATAAAAAATGTGCATAAGAAGTTAAATGGCATTCAAGTAATCAGCTATATCGATGGTCTATCTAGATTTGAAAACTGGATTTGGTTCTAAAACTAAAATTAGGCTTCCTACACAGTCAATACTCCCAATCTTATGAAAATGGTCTCCACTAAAGGGCAGGCATGATTTATCAATACAGATGAATGAGTTAAAAAAGAGAGCAGAAGAGTAGTGGGGAGCCATTAGAACTGATCTCTGTATCCCTTAAAGACTAGAAGCACTTAATAAATTCACCTTGTTTGAGCAGAGAGGGTCCAAGAGAGAAAACAGAAAAGAGAAAAAACGGGGAGGAAAAGAGAGAGACAGAGACAGAGGCGGAGAGAGATTGAGATAAGCCTGCCTTGCCTTTTCAATACATTTATTCTGTCCTCTGGTTAAAAGTCTTGGGGACTCCTTGAGGACAATGTTGAGTTTAAAAGAAAAAGCAGAAATATTCTCTCCAAGATAACTCACCATATCCTCCTTACCCCCCAAAAAAGAAGTAGAAGTCTCCTTATGTAAAGTACTATTCAGGAATCATGGGATAAGTGAAAAAGTCTACTCTCCCCAGGTAATTAATGTACTTCCTTAACTTGGCAGCAAAATAGCACAGTATGGGCTCTACTTAAATTGCAAGGGCTTGAAATTTAGCTTTGCTAATTACTCTGTAACATTGAGAAAGTCACTTAATCTCTCTGTATGTCAACTTTCCCATATGTAAAATGGTAATAACAAGAGAAGATTTTGGGGAGTGGTAGCAACAAAAACAAAGCTCTTCAATCTCCCTGAATCCTCCAATAAAAGCACACAGAAGACTAAATATCAATGTTAAAACTGGAGCAACAGGGGACCTGGCTGGCTTAGTCAGTAGAGCATACAACGCTTGATCTTGGGGTCATGAATTTGAGCCCACCCTGGGGATAGAGATTACATAAAAAAATTAAAAAGTAAAATCTTTTAAAAACTCATGAGCAACATTTATAACAAAAGAAAGTGACAAGATATCCTCACAGCCTCCAAATACCAGCAGATAAGCAGGACAAATATTAATACAGCAAGACCAGCATGATATCAGGAGGTGTATAGAATAAAATAGAGGGAAGCAACAGATCAGATGGATCTTAGAACTTAACAATCTCAACCTAGCCTGAAAATATTTACTGGAAAATAGAGCAGACTAAATTGAGAATAGCACCTGAAACTATTCTCATGAAAGGACATAAAGGTCTTTCTCAAGAAAGGACATAAAGGTGTATTATACAAGAGGTTAAGTAAAAACCCTGTAGCCCTGAATTAGAATTGGAAGTATACATATGAACTCAAGAAGTTCCTTCCTTCCTTCTTTCCTTCCTTCCTCCCTCTCTCCTTTCTTTGCTTTCTCACCAGCTTTACACATGGAAAAGGCCTAGAAACATTAGATAAACAAGTAGTAATAAGTTGCCTAACACCCAGATTGTGGACCTAAAAATATTGTGTTCTATCAAAAGATATTGAGGCATCTAAAATTCTAGGTCAGCCTCATCTGATCATACAAGAGTTAAAATGCTATCAAAAATTATTTGTATCATGTTAAAAGAGCTCATGTGTCAACTTGAAAAAGATCTTACTGACCAAACATGGGAAAGATTGAGATTCAAAAAGGATTTACAATATGGAAGTAATGTCAGCAAAATAGCACAGTAGGTAGCCACAAGCTGCCTCCATTAAAGAAACATCACAAAACAACCAGAAATTGTCATAACCAACTTTGTCAGAACTGTGGAAAGCAAAGATTTAGAGCAACCAAGTAACACTGAATCAAAAAAGGGGGGGGCAACTTTCAAAAAATAGGAAAGCATTACGGAATTTTTACTAGCCCTTGATTCACTCCCTCCCTATCATTTTGGCAGTCTTCAAAATTCAAATCTGAATTCTTAGTGTAGGATTCTTATTATAGTATTCTGCTCCCTTTGGGAGCAAATTATTGTGTATGTCTATTCTAACCTGTCTGGGGAAAACCTGAAAAACAAATGCAAGGCAATTATCTCAATTTCATCTAACTCAGAAGTCAGGCTAGGAAAGTGGTAGGCTTTGCTCAAAAATGCTGCAAGCTAAAATAACAACCCACAAATGCCTGGAGACAAAATATACAACAGTCCACCTAAGGGCCAGTAGACAAAACTGGGGAGTTTCTTTGGAAAATTAGTAAATTTATTTATTTTATTTTTTTAAAGATTTTATTTATTTATTCATGAGAGACACAGGGGAGGGGAGAGAGAGAGGAAGAGACAGAGAGAGAGAGAGAGAGAGGCAGAGACACAGGCAGAGGGAGAAGCAGGCTCCATGCAGGGAGCCCAATGTGGGACTCGATCCCAGGACTTCAGGATCACGCCCTGGGCTGAAGGCAGGCTCTAAACCGCTGAGCCACCCAGGGATCCCCTGGAAAATTAATAAATTTAAAAGGACCTGTACATACATGGAAATTTAGAAAGCCACATGCATATTCAGTAGAGATCCAAGAAGACTAAACTCTCAACTAAGGCTGATCTCTTATTTCAATTCAACCCTGCTTAAGTGTAAAAGTAATGTCACTACACAGAGTAAATATGCAAAGACTGGGAAAATGTTTTGTGTTTGTGTGAGGAAGTGTGTGATATTTTTTTTTTGTTCTTTATATATTTTTAGGTCCTGGAATTCAAAGAAATTTATATGAAAATATAAACTGATAAAATGGAAAAATATTCAGCCATGAAAAAAGAATGAGACCTTGCTCTTTGTGAAAACATGGATGGACTTAGAGGATATTATGCTAAGTAAAATAAATCAGAAAGAGAAAGACAAATACCATGTGATTTCAAACACATTTAAAACAACAGTGAACAATTCAGAAACAGACTCATAAATAAAGAGAATAAATGTGATTGTCAGAAGACAGAGGGGTAGGGGGATGAGCAAAATGGTGAAGAGGAGTGAGGTATAGGCTTCCAGTTATGGAGTGAATAAGCTGTGGAGATGAAAGATGTAGCATAGGGAATATGGTCAATGGTATTCTAATAGTGTTGTATGGTGACACTTGTGGTGAGGATAACATAGTATATAGAGAAGATAAATTACTATGCTGTACAACTGAAAATAACATAATATTGTATGTCAACTATACTTCAACAACAAAAAATTATCACCTGAACACATACTAAGGAAGAGAAACATAGTGACCACATACAGCAATGAATGTAGTTTCTACAAAAAATAGAGTGGGAATGTCACTTAAAAAAAAGAACTACTACAGCCCTCAACAACCACAACAAAAAACAAAATTTGGGAGACAGAGAAATCTGATTTCCAGAGTTACTAGATTAAAATACTTAAATTTCCCAATTTTAAAAACAACAACAAAAATCAAAAGGCATACAAACAGGAAAGTATGGCTGATTTAAACAAAAAACAAAGTGACAGAAGCCATATCTGAGGAAGTCCAGATATTAGACTTAGGAGAAAAAAAGCCTTTAGAATAATTGCCTTAAATATGCTCAAAGAGCTAAATAAAACATGAAAGAACTCAAGAAAAGGAGGAAGACAAAATATGAACAAAATGAGAACATCTATAAAAGGATAGAAATTACAAAAATAAACCAAACAAAGATTCTGGAGTAGAAAAGTAACAACCAAAACAATAACTGAAATGAAAAATTTTGGGATCCCTGGGTGGCACAGCAGTTTGGCGCCTGCCTTTGGCCCAGGGCGCCATCCTGGAGAACCGGGATCGAATCCCACATCGGGCTCCCGGTGCATGGAGCCTGCTTCTCCCTCTGCCTGTGTCTCTGCCTCTCTCTCTCTCTCTCTCTCTCTCTGTGACTATCATAAATAAATAAAAATTTAAAAAAAGAAAAATTTCATAGAAGGGCTCAACAGAATTGAGCAGACAGAAGAAAGAATCAAAGACCTTGAAGACAGGACAAATGAAATGATAGTATCTGAGAAGAGAATGATAAGAGAATAAAGAAAAGTGAACTAAACTTAAGGGACCTATAGAACACCATCAAACAGAACAACATATACATCAAGGGACTCCTAGGAAACTAGAGGGAAAAAAAAGGAAAAAAGAATATGGCCAAAATGTTCCCAAATTTCATGAGAGATATAACACTACTAACCCAAGAATGTCAATGAACTTCAAGTAAATATAAACTCAAGAGAACCATACCAATATATTACAATCAAATTGTTGAAGGCCAAATCAAAAAAGAGAATCTTGAAAGCATCAAGAAGGAAGTGACTCATCACATATAAGGGATTCTCCATAAGAGAATAGCATATTTCTTGTGAAACCACGGAGGCTCAAAGACAGAGGCTGACATATTTAATATGTTGAGAGAAAAAGATGTCAACCAAGAATTATATATCTGGCAAAACTGTCCTTCAGAAATGAAGGAGAAATAGGGTCATATGGCTGGCTCAGTGAGTAGAGTATGTGACACTTGATCTCAGCACCATGAGTTTGAACCCCACATTGCAGGTAGAGATTAAATAAAAACAAAACTTAAAAAAACAAACAAACAAAAATGGAGAAAATAATAAGACATTCCAAGATAAACAAAAGCTGAAGGAATTTCCTACCAGTGTATGTGCTCTATAAGAAATGCTAAAGGGATTCCGTCAGCTTGAAAGGAAGGGACACTAGACAGTAAATCAGGAGAAATAGGACTATGGTAAACGTAAGTACAGGGGCAAATATAAAAGTCAGCATTATTGTATTTTGGGGTTGTAACTCTATTATATCTTAGGGGATTTAAAGACAAAAGTATAAAAATAATATGAATCTCTATTATTGGGTACATAGCATATAAAGATGTAATTTGTGGGAGAAAATGGAGCTTTATAGGAGCAAAGTCTTTGTATTCTAGGTTATTTTCAATTCAAACTAGATTGCCTTAAACTTGGGATGTTTGATACAATCCCATTGATAACTACAAATAAAGTATGTTAAAATATATATACAAAAGGAAAGAAAAATAGAATTACAAGGGTGAACAACAAAAAATATCAACTGAATATGAGGAAAGGCAGTAAGGAAAGATATGAGTGACAAAATGAATGAGACATACAGAAAACAAATAGTAAAATTGCAGAAGTATGTCTGTTCTTAACAGTAATAACTCAAAATGTAAATGATTTAAACTCAAAAGACAAAGAGTAGGAAATAAAAAAATAACATTATGTGCTGTCTACAAGAGATCTAAAGACATAAATATCTTGAAAGTGAAAAAATGAAAATAACTTTCCTTGCAAACAGTAGCCGAAAGAAAAAGTACAGGATGTGTATACTAACACCAGACAAATAGATATCAAGTCTAAAACTGTTACAAGAGACAAGAAGGACATCATATATTTATAAAAGGCTCAATTCATCAAGAATATATGACAATTATAAATATCTATGTACCAAAGAAGAGCACCAAAATATATGAAGCAAACATTGAGAGAATTGAGGTGAAAAATAGATATCTGTACAATAATAGTGGGAGATTTTAATACATCATATACAATAATGGATAGAATTATTATAAAGAGAAGAATAAAGAAATCAAGGACTTAAAGAACACTATAAAATAAGGACAAAGGGGATCCCTGGACAACTCAGCAGTTTAGTACCTGCCTTTAGCCCGGGTCTGGTCCTGGAGTCCCGGGATCGAGTCCCACATCAGGGTCCCTGCATGGAGCCTGCTTCTCTTTCTGCCTATGTCTCTGCCTCTCTCTCTCTGTGTCTCTCATGAATAAATAGATAAAATCTTTTAAAAAATAAAACAAGGATACATATTAATCACATATAAAACTCACGCTATGACAGCAAGAGTAGAATACACATTCTTCTTAAGTGCACATGGAACATTCTGTAGGATAGATCTTATGTTAAGCCACAAAAAATGTCTCAATAAATTTAAGATTGAAATCACAAAAAGTATCTTTTTTGACCACAATAGAATGAAGCTAAATTAGTAACAGGAGGAAAACTGGCAAATTCACAGATATGTGAAAAATAAACAATGCACTGTTAATAAATGAGTCAAAGGAGAAATCACAAGTGGTATTAGATAATACTTAGGGACAAGTCAACATGTAAACACAATATATCAAAATTTATGGAATACAGCATAGGCAGTGTTAAGAGGGAATTTTATAGCTGTAAATACAAAATTAAAATATAAGGATCTCAGATAGGTAAACTGGAAACTAGATAAACTTAAGGAAGTAAAAAAAGTAGAGCAATTTAAACTAACATTAGTAGAAGAAAAGAATAATAAATATTACAGCAAAAACAAAATACAGACTAGAAAAATATAGAGATTTTAAATACAAAAGTTAGTTCTTTGAAAGATCAACAAAATTGACAAACTTTTAGCTAGACTGACAAAAAAATCAAAAAATTAAAAAATTTGACAAACTTTTAGCTAGATTGACAAAGAAAAAAGAGATGACACACAAAATCAGAAAAGAATGTAGAAAAAATGTTATTTCCAACCCTACAAATTAAAGAGGATTATTAAGAGAATACTCTAAACAATTGTACACCAAAATTGGATACTCTGCATGAATGGCAGAGTGGCAGATGGCTTCATAAGTAATTTCCACCAAATATTTAAGAAGAAATAACCCCATTCTCATCAAACTCTTCCAAAATATAAAAGAGAAGAAATCACTTTGTAATTCATTTTATGATACTAAAGCCAGAAAAAAGACATCACACACACACACACACACACACACACACTATAGACCAACATTCCTGTGAATATACATGCAAAAATCCTCAACAAAATACCAGCAAACTGATTATAACAGACTACACATTACCAAATAGGATTTCTCACAGGAATACAAGAGTGTTTCAACAAAAGAAAAATCAATGTAATACACTACATTAAAGAACAAAGGGGAAAAAACCCACGATTTTCTCAATGGATTAAAAAAAAAGCAAGAAATTAGAAGGGAATGAAAGGAAAAAAAAGGGAATGGAAGAGATTTTTGGGGGTGGCTGGTATCATTTTGTTTCTTGACCTGAGTTGGGTACATATTGCCTGATAGTAAGTAAATCGTTATGCCATACATTTTTTCAGTGTGTTTTCATAATCTAGGCTTTATTTTACAGTAAAAACATTAAAAAGTTGATTATAGCATGAAATGCATTCATAATATTTGTTTTAAGATTTTATTTATTTATGTGAGAGAGAGAGAGAGAGTGAAAGAGAGAGCATGAGAGGAGGGGAAGGCTCAGAGGGAGAGGGAGAAAGAAAAGCAAGCTCCTCATCAAGCAGAGAGCCCGATGCAGGGCTTGATCCCAGGACCCCGGGATCATGACCTGAGCCGAAGGCATACACTCAACCAACTGAGCCACCCAGGCACCCCCACGATATTTTTAAAATATTTTCTTTTTAAGTAATCTCTACCCCTAACGTAGAACTTGAACCCACAACCGTGAGATCAAGAGTTAGCCAGGTGCCCTGCATGCACAATAGTTCTTAAATGGCAATAATAGTTATCTTACCTTAAGGGGGATATTGTAAGGGTGAAAAGTATACATAAAGCACTTAGATATGCCTGGCATGGGATCCCTGGGTGGCGCAGTGGTTTAGCGCCTGCCTTTGGCCCAGGGCGCGATCCTGGAGACCCGGGATCGAATCCCACGTCAGGCTCCCAGTGCATGGAGCCTGCTTCTCCCTCTGCCTGTGTCTCTGCCTCTCTCTCTCTCTCTGTGACTATCATAAATAAATAAAAATTAAAAAAAAAAAAGATATGCCTGGCATAACTAGAGTTCTATTGCTACTAGGGCACGTTTTATTTCTGATGCTAAAAGTCATTTCTAAGTCTGCATAGTGATAATACCAACTTAAATACATTTGTTATCTCACCATTGTCACAGCCATAGAGGCAATATATTCATTCTTTATTTCAGGTATGTAACTAGCATTTGCCTTGAAATATAGGGGTTAAAGTATCTGTTTTGCAATAATAATGGTGAGTTGGAAAATTAATTCAATCATGAGGCAATTGATTTTTAGTAAGGTACTTTGCCATTTACAAGCTGTGCAAAATTTTGCGTGTAAAAAATAAAATTCTGTTAAGTCCTGGGCTTTGGAGGAAACTTATTAATATTCTAGCTGCTGGAATTACCTTAACTAAGACATTTGGGCAAATTATTTGACATTGTTGTGCTCTTTTTTACTCCTCAGTGGAACGGGTAATAGTCTCTACCTCACAGGGTTATTGTGAAGATTAGAAGAGTTCATCTTCAGGTGCCTGGCTGGCTTAGTAGGTAGAGCATGTGACTCCTGATCCCAGGGTCTTGATTTCAAGCCCCATGTTGGGTATAGAGATATTAAAAAAAAAAAAAAAGAGTACATCTTTACAGGAGTTTTGAACAATTCCTGGCAATAAGGCTCTCACTACTATTTGTGATTTTCTGGCAGCTTTTGTCAGAACTGCCTCAAAGACTGGGTACTGCTGATCCTGTTGTTGGTGGAAAATTCTCAGGACTGCAGCTGACAAGGGCTTGGGGCAGGCAAAGACCAGTACACAAGGGCTTTTGGTTATCTTTATTGCTTAATTTATCTGTGTGTTGACCACAGATAAATTCTACATTCAAACTACCTCAAACCTTTTCCTTTCCTGCTCCACTCCTTAATCATATGTGCTGCTTGGTAATTTATTGGCTTCTCTTTCCACCTAACCACAGGGGTCCTGTCATGTACAAAGTAGCTCCTCCTAAAGCAATTCAGAAGTTAATAATTCCAATAATATTAACCTGAGAGAATGCACTGTTTGAATGAGGCTGTGTGGCTATTCCCTTAAGTGTCACTTGCTCTTGCAATATGCTGGGAACGATGCCTTGTTATAATTTGGCCTGCTTTCTACTCTTTCTTTGTGGTCCCTCAGGTGAAATAGGTAATACTCTCAAAGTAATTAATTATGGCTAAAATGAAGAGCTGTATTTTCCCGGCCTGAACTCCTAGAGAACGGGAATATGAGGACATTGCCCTCTCTGGACAAATTTGCTTATGTTTATACATTTTTAAAACTGCTTATCCCTGAAGAAAAGAAATTAAGTCTCACAGCTATGCATTGGAGAGTCATGAGGCCTTTCCATTTTGAAAACAAACAAAGGTTACAACGGGTAGCCAGAAGTAGATGCCCAAAATTCTCTTACCATTGCAATTTTTAGAGGGTAGGACGAATATCATCATCTTAATAGCCATCTAGGGCTGAGCAGGCCCTTGCTCTATAGGGTAATGTTCCCTGGAGTTCAAAACGTGACTTTTATGATGGGTCCTGAAACTAAGTAGCTGGAAACCCCATGTCACAGGCATAAAATGAGGGCGTTAATCCAGTCTTTTCCATTAGTAGCTGTGTATTCCTGGGCAGGTCACTCACAATTCTCCATAAATACCAGCTGTAGAAGGCATTATGCCAGGTGTTCAACTGACAAACATAAGACATGATCCTTCTCTTTCTCTTATTACACAAGGAAATTGAAGCTCTTAGATTATGTGATCTCTAAAGCTCTTTTCAATCCAGAACGCTTTGATTCAACCAGGCCTTGTGTTCCACATATTTTAACTATTATATGTCCAAAACTTATTAATCCAGCAGTTTTGATGGGTTTCCCTATTATTCCCAATGATCTGTCACAACTGAAATATAATGAGAAAGGCAACAGCTAGCCCTTTCCCAAATTTGGGCTCTTAGAGGCCCCTCTCCTGACATATACTGTTTCAGTGGAGATATAGTGAACACTGTATCTGAGTTCCAAATCTGAAAGGTCATCTTCTATCTTAAAAAGGGCACTGCCTTGATAGTACAGTTTACTACGTTCTTAAAACCTATGGGACTTCACTAGGCTAGGACTACTTGCTAAGATGATAGTTGGAGATGTGCCAGGGTAAAATAGCTTAACATGTGGTGAAATATCCCTTAACTTAGGGGCTTCGATGTGCAAAGATGTATACTATGCCAATCTGCACAGAAAAGAGAGCATTTTTCATATGCTTTGAACTATGAGAGGAGAAAAAGGAAAGACAAAAATAGGCAGGTTCTACATCACTGGAGTAAGTGAACTTGACTTCTACAAATACTTGATGGAAAGTCAAACAGTACTTGTGAAAAGAAAGAAGACACAAGGTTGGCTAATGGCTAGGTTCACCCCATCTCTCTTGACTGAGTAGGCCTCTCTCCCAGGCAAGGCCCCAAAGAGCATCCTAAACATCCCAAGAGTTGATAATCACAATGAATGAAGTATGAGAATGGCTGAATAACACCTCAGACATAAAAATGGAGGTAGACCGATGTCTATTCATCTCTTTAATGAATAACAATATTTACTTCATAGGATTTCTGTGAGAATGAAAGTGTGTCTGGTAAACATGAGAGACACCTAACTCTGGGAAACGAACAAGGGGTAGTGGAAAGGGAGGTGGGTGGGGGGTGGAGGTGACTGGGTGACAGGCACTGAGGGGGGCACTTGATGGGATGAGCACTGGGTGTTATGCTATATGTTGGCAAATTGAACTCCAATAAAAAAAATTAGAAAGAAAGTGTGTCTGGTATACAATTAGCACTATACTTTTGTGTGTGTCTTTGAAGCAACAACGACAAAGGAAAAAGAATCCCACTGGTTGAAGACTAAATTAGACCATTTTTTTATGGTTTTCTTCTCAGAAGTGATTTCAAACATATTTGGCACACACATGCATAAGCATAGACATGTGTAGACTTTATGGTACGGTTGAGTTGATGGGAGTATACTATAAGTGCATGTGTGTATACATGGGCAGGGAGAGGCTAATGTCTACATACATTTATAGGAGGGCAGAGTATGTATAGCTGATACAAAGTCATCTTGTACTTGGACACAATTAAATATTACATGGTTTAGTTTAATATTCCTGCTTCAGTAAATGCCCTTTTATTTTTTGCAATGCCTTTACTGGTACACCCACCTGCCACCTATTCCACCTACTTGATTCCTCTTCCTAGTACCCTTCCCAGTATACTAACATCCTTATAGTACCATGTAACCCTAAAGCATTTGCTATAAAAGATACTGCCTGCTCTATTCACTATGTACTAAATTTTAAAATCTCCAAAAAGTGGCTGGCTTCCTAGTTGATTTTTCTCCACTAGCACAATGTCCTGAAGATACCTCTTTCTACTGTGCTGGCTGACACATAGCAAATAGGGGCTTTTAATACCTTCTCGTGTTCTCTACAAGACTTAAAGATACTTCCTCCGTTTGTCAGGTTGTCAAAGGGATCAAGATATAAATCTAATAAGCATTTCCATTGTTCTGAGATTCATACATGAACACGTCAAAATGAAAAGTAAGGGAGCCATGATAATTATGTAAGAGTTACCTTCCTTACCCTTCCTTACCATAGCCCTCTCCATATATACAAAGATATGGCAAAATTCCACCATTCAGGGAAGTATTTCCATAGTGCCTCAGATTATTTTTAGGAGACTAAAAATATGGTTCCAGTGTTTTTTGAGCTTGGACATTACTGAATGAATCTTCACACTTCCCTTTATAAATAATGCAGACACATTGTAACAGAGGGCATCAATGTGTTTGTTTGTTTTTTAACATTGAAGTAGTCTCTTCAAGATTTAGGACACCATAATAAATTGTTGGGGTTTCTTACAACTCCTTCAGGTCATACCATTTAGGATTAGATGTGTTTAGGTGGAATGATGTTCTTACGATTCAGTGATAGAACCCCAAAGGTAAGTTTGAGGAATTTCAAGAGATTGTTTTAAAATGAAGATCTGAGTGAAATAAGTCAATTGGAGAAGAACAAACATTATATGGTCTCATTCATTTGGGGAATATAAATAATAGTGAAAGGGAATAGAGGGGAAGGGAGTAGAAATGGATAGGAAATATCAGAAAGAGAGACAGAACATGGAAGACTCCTAACTCTGGGAAACGAACTAGGGGTGGTGGAAGGGGAGGAGGGCGGGGGTTAGGAGTGACTGGGTGGTGGGCACTGAGGGGGCACTTGACAGGATGAGCACTGGGTGTTATTCTGTATGTTGGCAAATTGAACACCAATAAAAAATAAATTTATTATTAAAAAAATAAAATGAAGATCTGTCATTCAGAGAAAAATATATCCTTGTGTACAAAAGATCGAGATAAGTTTATACTAGAAACCCTATATGAATATTTCCAGTGAGTTCATATTTACATTTATATAATTATATATGTATACTTTATATATAAATTTATATAAGTTTAAGTATTCAATGATTAAAATGAAATAAATTAATTAAATATATAATACGGAAATACATATGATTATATATTAAATACATAGATTCAATTTAGATAAATATATTTTATTTAGAAATATATATTAAATAAATATATCATATATTATATAAATAAATACAATGTATTTATATAAATATATTTACTTATATAATACATACATGCTGTATGTATTTATATATATTTATATAAATATAAGTAAATATATTTACTTGTCAACTATGTCAACCATGTGTCAACACACTGCATTTAATGGTTCCGCTGTATTAAGGTCAGAATTGGCATATATATGAATAATCTCCTTCTAAATATTTCTTTCTTTTTTTCTTCCTCCTTTCCTCCAGTAAATATTTCCTGAGCATTTGTTATTTGCCAGGCACTGTGCTAGCTGCTATCTATGGGGAAAACAATGAAGAGTAATTTGTAATTTCTGTACTCAAAGAGTTCATAGTCTACTGCCCACACACCTCTCACCATCTCTATTAACTGATTCTTAGGCAAGTTTATTATGGCAGTAAGGACTGGTTGGTTAAGAGGGGACAGAGAAGCAACTCATAACCCGAATTAAAAACACAACTGAAAAAGCAAAAAATATTGTAATATTTTTTCTCTATGTAAATGTCAATCCATCACTCATAGTTCAAGTAATGATTTCAGCTCAATATCGTCAAGAATTTTCTCCTGCTCAGTTTTCTGAAAATAGAATGGGCTAACTTGTATAGCTGTGATTCCATATCACTTTGAATAATCAACATAAAGACTCCTAACTCTGGGAAATGAACTAGGGGTGGTAGAAGGGGAGGAGGGCAGGGGGCGGGAGTGAATGGGTGACGGGCACTGGGGGTTATTCTGTATGTTGGTAAATTGAACACCAATAAAAAATAAATTAAAAAAATAAAATAAAATAGCTCTGAAAATGAAGAGCTTAGGTATAAATCTAATAAAATGTTGATCAAAAAAATCAAAGAAGATCTAAAAAAAAATATATATATATATATATAGGTTTCTGTCTGCTTCCTTAGATCCTAAACAATGTGGAGATTGGGCTATATGATGTCTAATGCCCCATTCAGACCCTCATATAGTGACTGATTTTCAATAAAATAGCACAGTCATTCTATCTCTTTCTCCCTCTTCCAGTTCAGGCAGTGCATATTGTTTTGGGTCAGAGCCCAAAGAACAAATAGCAGCATCAACCCCCCATATTAAGAAGTCTTTGATGCCATCAGGCTGTTTCTCCTCCAGTGTGTTCAGTCCCAAAGCTTAAAGTATTATTAAAATCTGTCTATGATTTTTTTTTTGGTGGGGGGACGGGTAATTGTTTATACACCCTGAATTTGTTATCTGCCAAGGAATCTGGAGATTTGAAATGGAATTAAACTATAATGAAAACAAGAGTTGCAGCGAAATCACTGTAAAATTTATTAGTTTAGACCCGGATGTGAACCGTTTAGGGAAAATAAACTCCTTGATATGGCATTACTACTACTGCATTTGCTTCACTTGAAATGCAGAAAAAAATTTCAGTAGAATCAAAACTACATTTTTCTGTTGATGCAAGCATATACTTCTGTACTTTTATCTGATGTGGTTTGTTGTTATTGTTTATTTGTTTTTGGCAGTCTCTTCTTAATGTAACCACCAGGGAAGGGAATGCTTTTACTGCAGATATTATGCCATTGCTTCCAGTAGGATAATAAAAAGGAAAAAAGATTCTATATTCACTAAAACACACAAATATAAGCTTTCATGTCCAGACATCACAAGACTGTCACACACACACACACACACACACACACACACAACACACACACACACAGAGGGAGAGAGAGAGAGGGAGAGTTAAAATCTGTCCTGAAACAGACATTTAACATCTAGTTTTAAAATTTGGATACTGCTTCCAAGCTTTAGTCTTCATTATAACACTTTCTGCTTTATATACTTCTCTCTTTGTGATTCATCCACTTACCATTTCACCCATTACTCCCAGTAACTGACCCTGTCATTTTTAACCTCTATATCTGTCTTTTCTGCAAATCATCTCCACCTGACTTTAATACATCACCACCCATTGTTACGTCTCAGTAGCGTATGAAACATAAATTCAAATGTATGGTTCCTCTTCTCCTCCCAGTCTCCCTTAGTTCTGTTACTCCAAAGCAAAATCATTTTCTTAACACTCAAGTTGTAAATATGTGATCTGATCCTTGCCCTTCATTGTGGCTGTACACATGTAGCCAATCATCATGTATGTTGACACTTCCTGTACAGTGGCTACCATCTTTCTTCTCTTGCCCATGACTTTTATTCTAGTTTGGAGATTTATCATCTTTAGTCTTAAGTGTGGCAATAATTTCCTAAATGGTCTCCATCTAGTCTCTTCCTTTCCAATCTTCTTCACAGAACACTACCAGACAAAATACTCTGAAAATAACATTTGCACACATCATATTTTCTCAAAACCTTTAATGGCACTGCCAGTTATTTTAAGGACAATGTCTGAAATCTATAGCCCAGAATTCGAGTTCCCACATACTCAGGCTCAGCTATTAGCCTTTTGAATGATTCTTCCACATTAATCTGAGAGGCCTATTGGTTACCGCCCCTTACCACATTATGAGACCGAAATAGGTAGGAGAAATACATATAGGATAAATTAATAAACATAATAAAATCAAGAATACAGGATTTTCTGGCTGAGGCTATGCCTCTGTGCCTTTGCTTATATCATTATCTCCACCTGCAAAAACATCACTGATCCTTCCCTTGCCCAGCATAGGCCAACTCATCTCTCGTAGGTGCTCATGTCCAAGTGATCACTCTATTTGACCTTCTCTAGCTCTGTTGTCTGTGTGACTGACTTGCACGTAGCACCCTCTGCCTTGTGTTGAAATGATCTCTCTCTGGGTATCATTTCACTCAGATTGCCAACTAAGATCAGGACAAGGCCCGGTACTTCTTTTGTAGCCTTTGTGAACACTAGCCAAGTGCACAATACATGCTGGTGTTTGATTGTTGAATATTACTAAAATTTTGCCTTTGTCTGGTTTAGGATAAAAATACTTGTTTGGATTCAATTCTTTATTTTATTGATGCCAATTTATGTGTCTGTTTGTAGACCTAGCCCAAATTTCCCTGCTATTCCTATAAATTATAACCTGCAGGGCCATATACCTAGATTCTCTCTGCAGATTGAGTTTCAAACTGTGACTGTTTCTTTTAGGCACATCAGTCAAAATCCTGGTTCAGAGTTATTTAAAGTGGTTTGTATTTTATGGTCCTATGAAGGCTTCACATTGCAACTGCTGAGCTTTAAAAACACAGAAACTAGAAAGAGGGTACAAGGAACTGCCATCTGTCCCTATAAACAATTATCGGCCGGCCATCTGCCCATATACTGGGTAATGATTTTAATGCTGGTAATATCTGACTGAAATACTTTCTCTCCAAGGAACCAAGGAAAGGGAACCCATTAAAAAGTGCTGATCCTTCTAGTTGCTGTTTGTGAATGTTTTCTCCCATACAAAAGCCTATTATTTAATTTGTTTCTCTATGCTTTTCACTGTGTATTGAAAAGTTATTACTCATGGTCTATCTGCAAACTTCTTTATCTTTCTATCTACAAATTGCCAGAAGGAATTAGGTGCAACCATGGAATATCATTTAGACTCATTCAAAGTGGACCAAAGTGTCCAACTCATTATAAAAGAAAACTAATAGTCAACAGATTAACAATTAACCTCAGGCTCAAACTAAGCAGAATATAGAAACTCACAGCCAAATGAAAACCAATCCTTATGGCTTTCAAAATCAACTCCGTAAGAAGGACAAACATTATATATGGCTTCACTCATACAAGGAATATATATAAAAAATAGTGAAAGGGATTATGGGAGAAAAGAGGGAAAATGAGTGGAAAATATCAGAGAGAGTGACAACATGAGAGACTCCTAACTCTGGGAAAAGAACAAGGGGTGGTGGGAGGGGAGGTGGGCAGGGGGTTGGGGTAACTGGGTGACGGGCACCGAGGGGGTCACTTGATGGGATGAGCACTGGGTGTTATACTATATGTTGGCAAATTGAACTCCAATAAAAAATAAACAAAGCAAAACAAAACAAAAACAAAATCAACTCTGTAAAGTTCACATCCAATGTAATCCTTCTAATGGGTTCACTGCTTTATTTTTCTGTGATCAAACTTGAGACAAATTGGCATTAGAATAATAAATGAATTATCCTTTGGATTTAAGCAGAATCCATCCAGTCATTTAGAGCAGGGCACACCCACCTGACAATGTATAGACTTCTACAGATGTGACTTAATACATGAAATGAAGGTTTTGCTTGTGGTATTAAATTTGAGTCATGGTTTATTCAGCCCAGATTACTATTTCACACATAGTTGTTCTAAAAGATATGATGTGGTAGTTCATAGCTTTTATCGATAAATCTCAAGGTTAGGAATATTACCAAAAATGGGCAAAGTGGATTTTCAATCAGCGCCATTTCTTGAGAGACATGCATTAACTGAGTTTCAACCCATACTGTCCTATACTTTCTTATTTGTTTTGAAATTACTTGTTATTCAAGGATAGACTCAATTTTCCATATAAGTTTCAATACATTTGCTGTTTTATATACTTCATGTGAGATAGAGATCTTGCCAACATGTTTCACATCTAAACTAGTTTCGATAATTTATACTTAAAGAATTCAATTATGTTTATCAAATGTTCCCCATTTTTAGCTGTCTGTATTCTTTTTCTTCTTTTCTTTAAACAGCATGGCTTTTTAGAAATCTGGCGTAAGTAATGGCAATTAACTCCTACGATATTGGCTAGCCCACTGAAACTACCTTGGAAATTTTCAGATAGCTGAGAGAAGGTACAAAAAAAGTAATCCTCAGACATTCTGCATAATAAGCTTTGGTTGTTCTAGGACGTGCGAACTTAAATTGCAAATTATGGATCTGGCTCTACAAAGAAGCACTGCCCACATAGAAACTTCAGGGGCCAGAGTTTTAATGGCTATTAAAACCCTAAGGAAAATGCATGCTTATCCATAAAATGGCCATCTTCCTTGGCTTGGCAAATGATGCAATACAATGTGTAAAATAAAACTGCAATTTGGAGATAAGAACTATTAACAAAGTGAAGTTTCATTAGTAATTTTAGTAAATGAAAAAAAGGATCAACAGCAAAGCTTCTTACAGAAAAAATTAAAATGAGAGACAGTTTTATTATTGTTGCCTTGAAGTTTATATAAGAATTTATTTTTTCCCCTGCACCTGACAATTCAAAACACATGGGTAGTGCCACTTATATTGTAGTAATCATAACAACGTTGTTTAAGAATAAAAGGAGGGTAGCCCAGATGGCTCAGTGGTTTAGCTCCACCTTCGGCCCAGGGCATGATCCTGGAGACCCGGGATAGAGTCCCACATGGGGCTCCCTGCATGGAGCCTGCTTCTCCCTCTGCCTGTGTCTCTGCCTCTCTCTCGCTCTTGCTCTGTGTCTCTCATGAATGAATACATTTTTTTTAAATCTTAAAAAAAATAATAAAAAAAATAAGGGTTCCTGGGTGATTCAGTTGGTTGAGTGTCTGACTCTTGATTTCGGCTCAGGTTATGATCTCAGAGTCCTGGAATAGAGTCCCCAGCTGGGCTTTGCACTCAGTGGGGAGTCTGCTTGAGCATTTTCTCTCTCTTTCCCTCTGCCCCTCCCAGAGCTTGCACTTTTTCTTTCTCTAAAATAAATAAATAAATAAATCGTTTTTTAAAAATCCTTAAAAAAAAAAGAATAAAAGAAAAGCATAAAATCTCCATGTCATTCAGACTTTCATTCAAGATTTTGCTTCCTATTTTTTCTAAATCTTTTCTGGGAATAACAGAAATTTATTTGTGATGAGCTTGACACTTCAGGTGTGAAAAAGACATTAATAAGGCAGATACTACTGTCACTACTGATCTATGTATATGAAAAGATAATTAGTGAATCTGTTAAAAGAAAAAAAAATGGGGAAAGAGAAAAGAAAATCTATCTGTGCAATTACTTTATTCACCAATGTCAATTGATGACTCATTCTGCAGCCTGCCAAGGAAGTTTGCTGGAGAAAGGACTCCTTCTGGGCTCAGTTACTGCAGTGCGTTTTTTGCTTGCTGGTGTTAGGTTCCTGCAGCTGCTGCTCTTTCATGCAGAGGGGCCACCTCTATAAAAGCTCTGATGCAGTAGCAATATGGATTGGATAGTCAGGAAGTCCTTGATAAAACAGTGAAAAAAGTGATGGAAATGCCTGATAATCAGGAAGACCTGAGTTTTTGTACCAGATCTTTTGCAAATGAGATGTGAGAGCCTTGTCAAGCCATTTGCCCCTTCTAAGTATCACCCTCATGCCATCTGTCAACTGAAAGACTTGGATTCAACTACGTCATCCCTACTATTTCTCATACTTTATGATTTTAGGATCTTCTCTTTCCCTCTGGCTTGAATGCTTTCAATCTTCATCCTTTTTTAATTCACTTTTTCCTTATCTTCTGAGGGAACAAAATACAAGAGACCTCTGTATAAAGAATCCTCTACTTGCAAAAAATTAAGACAAAGGGAGAACCCTAGTGTCATATAAGGCCTGTTTGGAAGAATATAAGGATTTTTAGAGGTCAAATATATATGAAGATGTTTACCATTTCTATGTAAGGCCATACTTGATAGAGCTTGTGTTGACATTTTCGAAAAAGGGAAATTTCACTTCTTCCTCCTGTAGCCTATATATTGAACATTAGAAAACAGTATTGAGTGGCTACAAAACTGTTAAATAGGTAGTTTATTATTTTTTTTAATGATCTGGCAGTGGTGAGAACAAGAAAAAAGAATACAGGAATAAACAGTGATACAGCACTTTTTGTCTTTTTCTGTATTTCTATTTCCAACTGCTCAAGCACAAATCATGCTCTTGACCTAATGCCAATTCTACTGCTCGCATTCAACAATTTTAACATCACACTGATTTTGTTTATACTAAAAACAAAATCAAGATTTTAATCCTATTAATTTTAATAGGATTAATCCTATTTTAATCCTATTAATAAACTGCTCAATCAATCAAAAAAAGAACAATAAAAAAGTGCCCACTGGAACTTACAGACATTACTAACGTTGAGTCTTATAAACCATTCCTTTTCATCATTCATCAATTTGAAATATCAGCATTTATATTCCTTAAAAAGGAGGATTCCTTTTAAGATATTTGCAGGGGTCTATTATTTTTTTTCTTTGGCTTAGGTACTCTGCTTAATAACTGATGAACTAGGGCAGCCCCAGTGGTGCAGTGGTTTAGCGCCGCCTGCAGCCCAGGGCCAGGGCGTGATCCTGGAGACCCTGGATGGAGTCCCTTGTTGGGCTCCCTGCATGGAGCCTGCTTCTCCCTCTGCCTGTGTCTCTGCCTGTGTGTGTGTGTGTGTGTGTGTGTGTGTGTGTGTGTCTCTATGAATAAATAAATAAAATCTTTAAAAAAATAACTGATGAACTTGTGACTTAAAAGTTTTTCAGGAATGTACATCCAAATACAAATGCTATGCTGGCCCCCAGTCTTTCTTTAAAAACAGAACCAATAAGATATCCAAGTAGCTAACATAATGTGCAATCTCATGTACTACTAATTATCCTCTGGTTTGCTTATCCAACAAATATTTACTCCTTCTATCTTGTGACCCATATCTCAATTTTGTTTGGCTACTATGGGGTCAGATACTTCAGGGATCTGCTGTCTCCAGTCTCAGGAGATAAATGGGGATGAGACTAAGCCAATCAAGGTAATCCTATTTCTCTTCCCAGAGAAATATGAGGAGGTGTCCAGGATAGATTTACTTGCTCCAAAAAAAAATTAAGAAGAAGAAAGAAAGAGAAAGAAAGAAAGAAAGAAAGAAAGGAAGGAAGAAGAAGAAGAAGAAGAAGAAGAAGAAGAAGAAGAAGAAGAAGAAGAAAAAGAAAGAAAGAAAGAAAGAAAGAAAAAAGAAAGAAAGAAAGAAAGAAAGAAAGAAAGAAAGAAAGAAAGAAAGAAAGAAAGAAAGAAAGGATTTGTGGAATAGAATACACGGGAATGTGATGGCTGAGTCACAAAATGCTGCAACCATTTTGCAAACATGAGTAGTCAGATTACTAAGGTTATCAGAAGAGAAGGAATGAACTTGGATCTTTAATGACATTACAGAGTCTCTTTCTTTTTTCATTACAGAGTCTCTTAACCAATACTTGGTATCTCATGGTTTTGCATGTTTTAAGTGAGAATAAAATATCCATACTATTTTCGTACTTATTTTTATAATTGCAGGATTAAGTATTCTGATAAACATTTTTAAATAAAAGAAAAAAGACATCAAAGAAACAAATTGAATATATTGTAGAGTCTACATTCAAAATGATGTTTCTACTTGAAAGTTTGGGAATCTTGTTTCCTTTCCTATTATAACATGTAAAGGACACAAAAATTTTCTAATTTGCTTCTTTATAATGGTAGTTCCAAATAGAGACATCTGCATTATATTTGATGCTGAACCACCTCTTAATTTTTAACCAAATTTTAAGTAACAGCTTGAATGTTTTGTCTATACAATCCCACATATTCAGCATTACTTAATTTTATACACAGTTTACTCAAATGATCAGCTATTTTGGAGTTTTGTTTATTTTATCATAGAGACACAGCTCTAAAGTACTTTGTATTATCTTATATTGAATTCTCAGAAACTAAAACAGTAAACATATTATGCCACCAGAGGAGAAGAACATCATGAGTTATGAACAGAGAGTGCTAGGTTCCACAAATGACAGCTCAACCAATCTACCTAATTTCTGTCATGGGGGTTAGGTGTGGGTGTCACTCTCAATCAAGGGCTACAGATATATTCCCCACTAGGAGGCATCCTCAGAAATGATACCTAAAATGTCAACTGAATTAAAGTTATCCTGCCTCAGAACTTCAGAATCTTCCTTTGATCCTCTTTGCCATCTCTTCATTTGACAACTCTGAAATTGAATCAGTCCTCAAGTTGATATTTGTATAGATTATTTGCTAAATACCAAGTTGGATGCTGGGCTTTTGGTAGTGAACAAGATATACCAAATCTTGGTCTCCTGAAGTATCCTGTCCCTGGAATCATACTCTTACCATCATTCTACTCTAGATGCTTCTTTGCCCTCCATGCAATCTCTCACTTATCCAATGTATTTATTTGTGAGACACTATAGTTGTTCTCCCTCACTTACAGAAACAAAAACTGGAGAAGGTTTTCGACATACATCTACAGAGCAGAGTTAGGACTTTTTAAGAAGATGAATTTACCAGCAGATCTCTTACTCTCAGCTTTGAGACTTGCTAAAATTTCACCCAATTCTACGTGTCCAAATTTGTTTTTCCAACATTATCTTATGTAAGCCATGGCACTTTTCAGACTGGACTATTTGTTATTTTAAGGGTTGGCCACAAGCATTTATGATATTCTAAATTGTAATTCACGTTGGTTTTAGCCATAGAAATAAATCACACTGGCAGTTAGGTATTATTGAAGTACTGCTATAAGTAGATATTTGAAGTATATTGTAGGATGAATCTTAAAAGCCTAAGCACCAAGCACTGAGAACATTAAAACTCAGAACTCATTTTGCCATAGAAATGTACCATTCTATTACAAATGAATTTTGGAGCACAAGTCATTTGTAATATAAGTATTAAATGCTTGCTTATGCAAAATGTCACCATTCTGATTTTTGGAAAGGAAGTTAAATATCACTATTTCTAATCTGACTACATTTTTCCAAAAGCACATGTTACCGCTAAGCCTGGGCAAATGCTCAATAGTGTTCTGGTACAGTCTACTATGAGTTTGTTTTATTATGCTCTGCCTCCTTTCAAAGTTTAAAATCTCAAATTCACTTAATTAAAATTATCCTATTAATTGCAGTCTGGGTAATTAAAATTTTGCTATCTTTGCAAGACCAAGATTAAACTAATTTATTCAAAATGAAGACGGTGCTACTATCAATTAACATTACAGCCGTCTCCCACCCAGATATTTTGATGAAATGTTTCCATACTGGTTCCTTTCCTATGCTGTGTTTTTTTAGCACGGCTTAATTTCTGAACAGAGAATAATTTAGGGTATTTGAAAAAAAGAGGAAGTATTCACCCTAGGAAACAAAATGGGGAAATGGTTTGTGCTGCAGGGAGGTCAACAGGGGTCTCTTTTTAAAAAAATGAGCCTAAAAGCTCTTTCTGACCTTATTAAAGTTCAAAGACATGGAAAACTCCAAGGATATCAAACACAACTCTATTTGAACATTTAAATATAAAAGTTGTTAAATGGAAAGTGTGAATCTTCCTAGTCATCTCTATTCACTAATCCCTCAGAAAGACACAAAATCCCCAACCTGGTTTTTCTTGATAAAGGCAGCAGATTCATTCATACTGAGTAGTAGTCCCATCTGGAAACTACCTTTGCCTCCAGTCCCAATCCTTCTGCTAGCATCCTGCAGAAGTTTTTAGCTCTCATGCACTTGGAGTTTGTCCTGACATTCTTACCCCTCCCCCAAGAAAGACTCAAATAAGCACCAGGAAGCACTTATGTAAATAGCAACTCATCAGATTCCATCTTGAAACAGAATTCTTATGATTCCAAATCCATTCTCCTGCCCACCTTCTAACATATGTCTTTAAATTCACTTATCTGAGAGCACCATGAGTAAGCCTGCTGTTTCACAGATAAACTTGTGTAAGAGGATTAGGAAATCTCCCCATTTTGTCTCAGACCAGTTAAAAGTCATAAGGAAGATTCACCTTAAATTTTCAAATAAACTCATTTTTTGCCCCTTTATCAATTCATTTCAACAATGGCTAAATAATATTTTATTCATGCCATTTAACCCTTTTCATACGTGCAAGTTCCTTAACCGATAGCTCAGAATAAGGAAGTTTAGTAAATTCTGTCTCATTCATTAAGGGAGAGCCTGATCATAAATTTCCAATATCTTCCTGAACCAAGAACTTTTACTGAACTCAGAGATGGATTGTTGGCTATTTTCATCTGACATTGCACTTCAGTTGGCCAAAAATAGAGAAAAAAACCCCAGTACATTCAATGATTACTTTATATATACAATGCCAACCAGTCAGTTGATTGAAAATAATGAGTGACATAAATCTCTGTGCTTTAAAAAACAGGTACATGAAAAATGCAAGATGACTGAATCAGATGAGAGCTTAGAGGAATGGTTTGAAACAAGCAAAAATAATACCTACATTTCCAACCAATCTGCTTAGTAACAGATTCTTTTTAAAACCTTCATTTCGGGGCACCTGGGTGGCTCAGTGTTTGAGCGTCTGCCTTTGGCTCAGGTTGTAATCCTGGGGTTCTGGGATGGAGTCGGCAACAGGCTCCCCACAGGGAGCCTGCTTCTCTCCCTCTGCCTATTTCTCTGCCTCTCTCTGTGTGTCTCTCATGAAAAAATAATTTTAAATCTTAAAAAAAATACCTTTATTTCATTGTGCTAAGAACACTTAAGATGAGGTTTACTCTCTTAATTGATTTTTAATTGTACAATATAGGATTATTGTCTGAGATTCTTAATTGGAGAAACTTCCTACATTGGATGAGGGAAACTGTGAATATATTGTTCATCTATATTACAAGAATGGTGTGGGTATACGAATCTATGCAGAGACTTTTATTTTTTTAAGGCTTTATTTATTTATTCATAGAGACACAGAATGAGAGAGAGAGGCAGAGACGTAGGCAGAGGGAGAAGCAGGCTCCACTCGGAGCCTGATGTGGGACTCGATCCTGCTTGAGGCTCTGGGATCATGCCCTGGGCTGAAGGCAGCGCTAATCGCTGAGCCATCCAGGCTGCCTTATGCAGAGATTTTTAAATAGGTCTAGTGATTATGGTCAGGAGACATCTAAATGATGGAACTTCTTTTTTATTTTTTTTTATTTTGTATTGGTGTTCAATTTGCCAACATATAGAATAACACCCAGTGCTCATCCCATCAAGTGCCCCCCTCAGTGCTCGTCACCCAGTCACCCCCATCCTCTGCCCACCTTCCCCTCCACCACCCCTTGTTCGTTTCCCAGAGTTAGGAGTCTCTCATGTTCTGTCTCCCTTTCTGATATTTCCCATTCATTTTTTCTCCTTTCCCCTTTATTCCATTTCACTATTTTTTATATTCCCCACTTGAATGAGACCATATAATGTTTGTCCTTCTCCGACTGACTTACTTCACTCAGCATAATACCCTCCAGTTCCATCCACGTCGAAGCAAATGGTGGGTATTTGTCGTTTCTAATGGCTGAGTAATATTCCATTGTATACATAAACCACATCTTCTTTATCCATTCATCTTTCGATGGACACCGAGGCTCCTTCCACAGTTTGGCTATTGTGGACATTGCTGCTAGAAACATGGAGGTGCAGGTGTCCCGGCGTTTCATTGCATCTGTATCTTTGGGGTAAATCCCCAGCAGCTCAATTGCTGGGTCATAGGGCAGATCTAAAATGATGAAACTTCTTAAGCTATATTCTAAGTTTCTAATTTGAATGAAAGTGATATTAGTTATGAGTCTGCTACTTATAGAAAAGGATGTTTTTCTTGTTAATGTATTAAGAAAATTATTTATTGGTAAATTGTATATTCACAATAAAAAGTGTTTGTGGAAGAACATTATATTAATCTAGCCAACAACACAGTTTCATTGTATGTTCACTGTAATTTTAATTCATCAATTCAATGTAAATCTATAATATAGTAAGTTCCTAGGGTGCCTGGGTAGCACAATTGGTTAAGTGTACAACTCTTGGTTTTGGCTCAGGTCATGATCTCAGGGTCATGAGATTAAGCCCTGCATTGGGCTCCATGCTCAGTGGAGTCTGCTTGAGACTCTCCCTCTCCCTGTGCCCCTGCCACTGCACTCACATGCATGCACGCATGCACTCTTTCTCTCTCAAATAAACAAATCTTAAAAAAAAATAATGTAGTAAGTTTCTATTATGTACAAACAAGTACCGAATACTGAAGGTGAGTGAAAGAAAACTCACATAGATTACAAGACATAGTTTTTGCCCTCTAGGGACTCACAGTCTATTGAAGAAGATAGACATTTCACCATTACAGAAAAAAAGTAGAATGAAAGAAGTGCTGTAAAAAAAAAAAAAAAAAGAAATGTTATAAGGTAGTTATTTATGTATATCTTATTTACCCCATAAAGAACTATAGTCAGTTTACACCATTTGAGAACAGAAGATGGGTATTATACTTATTTGGGATTTCCAATAGTGCCTTACATGTAGCTGGGTGTTAGTACATATCCAGAGTTGTAAACTGAACTCTAATCATGGGATCTTAGGAGAAGCCTACAGAAAGATGTTTTCCTCTTTACAGTGATGCTAATATCTGTGGTGTAGTTTAATCTTCTGAATTGGTTTATTTGAGTATACAGAAAAATCAACAAGTAAACACATTGCCTTTTTAAATTTGTTTAAGAAATAAGTAGGAAGAAAAACAATAGTAAATAATAAAGTTGACTGCCACCATCCTCCTTTGAGCTTGTCAAAATTTTCTAGCTACTTCCTCATTTCTCTGCTTCTCAGCAAATTTCCTCAAAACTGAATCAAAACTCATTATTTTCTTAAAATAGTAGCTAATATTTCTCATCTCCCAGTCTTTTACCAATGCACGGAATCTACTCCTCCCAATATCAACAAGGACCTTCATTTAGTTAAATCCAATGGCTACCTCCCAGTCCTCATCTTCTTACCTCCCAGCAGCATTAAAGACTTTATTACTCATTCTTGAAATTCAGTCTTCATTTGCTCTTCCTGACACCACAGTCTTCTGGCTTTCTTCCTAGTTGTCTGGCTTCTCCAAATACTTATTTCCTTGCCTTGCCTCTTCTAATTGAGTGCACCACAATGATTCCTGGGATGTCTACTCATTGTGTCTATAGTTTCATATTATGTGATTTCAACAAATCCAATGACTGTAAATACCACTATACACAAAAGACTCTTTCATATCTTCATTGCTGAACACCATACTTATGCATAATAAAATAAAAATTCATGCTTGACATCTCTGGTCCAATGCTTACCTAGGTCACCTCAAGTAAAAACTAAAGATTAATTTAGAACAATTCTCTCAATCCTGCATTATATTTCTCCTCACTGTTCACCTCCACAGTGTTGAAGGCCAAATTACTATTATGTTCTTCTACAAACACCAAAAGATTTGAGAATGAAATTTACCATAAAATAATTTCCTAAGCACATTGCCAAGAAACTCAAACTGTGGAATTTCCTTTTTTTTCAGCTTATAATTCTCTGCTGACAACAACTATTCTCTTTCCATTCATTTTAAGAGTATTCACCTTTTTCTTATGAAGCATGGTTAAAATGAAGGCTTTGTTTTATAATTCCATCATCTAGGTCACTTTAAGGTTAGAAACTGTTTATTTTCTTTTTCACTTGAGAACTGGCCACATTTTCCTGCCTTTTATATGACAAGAAATTTGGGACTGTATCTTGGATTTTGAATATTATGTTGTAAGAGTCTGAGTCCTGTTAAAATTCTCTTGAGAATGTTGATTTCGTTTTTTTGTTTTCATAGGTTATTAACCTGGTTATGCGTAGATTCTAAGTTCTTCCTCATTTGATGCAGACAATAGTTCCAATGTCTGCTTGGTTTTCAAAGTCTTCACTACACTCTTCATTTTTTTAAAATTTTTATTTATTTATGATAGTCACACAGAGAGAGAGAGGGGGGCAGAGACACAGGCAGAGGGAGAAGCAGGCTCCATGCACCGGGAGCCCCACGTGGGATTCGATCCCCGGTCTCCAGGATCGCATCCTGGGCCAAAGGCAGGCGCCAAACTGCTGTGCCACCCGGGGATCCCTTCACTATACTCTTCAGATTAATCCTACACACCAATAGAACATCCCAGCATTTCGTTTGAGACTTGGGTGGCATTGTGTATTCCAGTTCCATTCTCAAAGCCTTTGTTTTCTTTGGGTCTGTTCCATGTATACATAGGCTGGGGATGAGACTGGGACTTAATTGATTCATACACAGATTTTGGAAATCCCTTCTTTAATTATAACTTCTGACAAGATAGCACCTCTCGCCTCTTCGGACCACAGGGGCTTCTTGTCCTGGTTCTTTTAGCTAATGAGAAGCAGGTTTTTTTCTCAGGATATTAGGTGCCCATATTGCCTCCTCTAATGTCACTGAAGCTGTGCAGCTTCTTCTCTGGAATTTGCCTCAGGGCAAGGCCAAGAGGAAAAGTAAGAGAGAGAGACAGGACAGAGAGAGAGAGAAAGGACAGAAGGAAGGAAGGAAGGAAGGAAGGAAGGAAGGAAGGAAGGAAGGAAGGAAGGAAGGAAAAAGGAGAAATGTGGGATTTTTCACACACTCTTCTGACTTATGGGATCCCCTTCTCCTAGTCCTCTGGCTAAAAAAGATGGTTTCTCTCAAGGATTTTGCTTTGCGAACTCAAAGTGCAGTTCTGGAATTTGGTTTACCCTTGAGTTAAAACCAAGTGATAAAAAAGGGAAAAATGTAAAAGAACAAGAGCAGTGAAAAAACAACCTCTCTGCCATTACATTTACTTTTTAGCATCTTTAGGCAGTTGCTTTTTGTATTCCATGCAGTAGTTTTAGTTGTAATTTACTGGAGAAATAGACTGGAGTGACTTATTCTATCTTAGCTAGCACCAGAAGTCTAACTTCTTTATTCATTCTGTTGTACTTATTATTTTGTCTCTTATTAAAATGGAACATCTAGGTGTTCTCATATTCACTGCTGAATTCACATTGCCAAGAACAGTGCTCCAGCAAATAATGAGATCTCAATATGTATTTGTTGAATGCATTAATTAGCTAATTAATATTTTTTTCCTTTTCTTTCACTGATTTTCTTTTAAAAAGTTGCCAAGTATGGAAATATGAGTTTTAGAACCTAAAAGATCTTGGCTCATTTAATGATGCTGTTTCCCTTCTCATGACACTGAAAAGTGGTCCTTTTATGATATTCAATTTAGGAGGATGGAGGTTAGAGTTACAGGTCTACTTGAGAATTTGTTATGGAAGGGTGCAAAGATAAAACTGAGCTGCTATCCTGTCTAGGCTTTAAATCAACCTCACCCTACTTCGATTACCATTACCATATATTGCAAATCTTTATGAAAGTAACTCAAGATTCCTAGAGAATTTCAGAGAACCTACAGAACATTAAAAAAAACTATTCTCAGAAGACAGCATTTTAATAAAATACTCCTTAACAACTTACATATTATGTAAGTTGCTATTTACCAGTTCTGAACTTTCTTCCTTTCTGGAGATAAGGTATTAAAATGGCTTGTAATTTAAAGGAAAGAACACTGTGCCCATCTTTGCCCTTGTTATGCACTGAGGCAATTGAATTGACTTTCCATAGGCACACACTGATCATTAGGCTAGCAGTAGAGCAAGAACAAAATGAACTAAATTTAATGAGTAGCTGGGCATTTGAGAAATGCAGCACTTCTAATAGCAAGTATCACAGAGACAGTATCAACAAATCTTTTCCAGTATCTGATGGATGAACATGCCATCCAAGAAGTGCAAAAAATGCTTGAGAGTCCAGAGGCTTGTAGGATCCCAGAGCACCTACCTGAAAACAGTATAAGTTCCTTCTACCTCTACCTCTTCAGTTGTCTCTTTCAGGGTTTAATTCACATGAACTATTCTGGCATAAGAGAATTATAAGATACAGAGCTAGAGCAGTGCTGCCCATAGTATAAAGTAACCATATAATTTAGAGTAAAAGTTTGGACATATTTAAGAAAGAAAGGAGGTGCTATTGATAATTATGATAGGAAAAGAGAATAAACTGGGATTTTCCTGGGCAAACAGGATGTATAGTTTGTATGACAGAGAAGATTTGATTTGTCATCTATAATATCCAATTAACTAAATTCACTAGAATTTACAGCAAGTATATACTAAAACTCATTAACAGTAAAACTTCTATTGGAGATATTAAAAACCATGATCTTAATGATACTCAAAAAAAGCAAAAATCAAAATCAGTTATTATCGTAATAGGGACCCAATGCTTTACTTTCAAGAGAGACAAAGAAAAAATAAGAATTATTCCTGACTTTTAAAGGTACAAACTATCTTTCAAGTTAATCACATATAGTCCTCATTCATGACTAAAAGTTCTTCCTTTCAGTATATATCTTGCTCACACACATAGAAAAAATGCTAGACTTAGTAAATAATTATGTTGTAATCCTTAATGAATTAATTTATTTAAGCAGTAGTCGTCAATGAAGGAGACCATTAGATGAAAGATTCGGGGTGAATTCCATAATAGAGGTGTTATATCTGAATGCACTGAATACTTGATATTCATAAGTGTAGGAAAAAAAGGCATTACCTACCTCATGATGTGATGCAATATGAATTGTAAACTACAACCTATGATGTATTCTTAACAAAAAGGTTGAATCTACAAGAAATCAAGTCTTAATAAATAACTCCTTATTCAGGAAATAAAGGTGTAGAGGAACAAGCTAAAACCATCACAGGCTAGCTAATTCAGTAGAGCATGCCACTCTTGGTCTCAGGGTCAGGAGTTTGAGCCTCATGTTGTAGGTAGAGTTTAATTACAAAGTTTTTTTTAAACAGTAAAAGACATTAAACTAAATACCATGTTTTGGATTCTTATTCAACAAAATAAATTCAAATAGATATTATGTTGGGCAATCGGGTACTTGAGTAATGACCAATATAAGGTAAATAAAATTGTGCTGGTATATTTTATTTATCTCTCCTAATCCACTCTCTATTCATTTTCTGCACATGGAGGCAGACCTCTATGTGTGATAAAAGGGTACCATTGCTCTCAATATCTGGTTTGTCCAATGGGAAGTGCTAGGAGACCAGAGGATTAACATGGTGGTTACATCCCTCTACCAAAGATAATTCCTGTCTAGTGGACCTAAGGGGTCAAAACATCCCAATTTTCTAGGACTGACTCAGTTTTAGTACCAAAAATCCCACATTTCAAGAAATTTCTCAATATTAGGAAAATAGGGATGGTTGGTCATCATGTGTAAACTCCCGCATTTAGCTAGATTCTCAAGATTCTGCCAATTGTTTCTCTCTTTGGTCTTTTGGGCCTAGTAGTAATGGGTCCATGCTACCAGTACTAGAGTACCATTCTATCCCTTGTTGTTTTTCCTAACATTTCCCTTGACCTTGTAAAGCATCCCTCTATTAAAGTGTGTTTAATCCCTTTTGGAAAGTGTTATTTGTTTTCTGCCACTACCACTGGTGTAAAATAAGAAAATTTTTCAAATTTCAAAAGTGTGATAATGACAGTTTGCTTATGTAAAGAAACATCTATGATTTTGAAGATGCACACTAAAGTACTTTGGAGTGGATTTACAAGATAGCTGGGATTTTCTTTAAAATCTTTCACTAAAATAAGGGTATATGTAGATGAAGCATGAGCATCAAAACTTGATAATTCTAGAATGTGGCTGTTTGGTATCTGAAGGCTCATTTTACTATCATCTGTATTTGTGCATGTTTGTTAGTTTATTTGTTTTTTAAGTAAACTCTACCCCTAATGGGGGGTTCGAACTCACGACTCCAAGATCAAGAGTTGTATGCTCTACTGACTGTGCTAGTCAGGTGCCTCTGTGCATATTTGAATTTAAAAAAATAAAAGGAAATAATTCATGCAGTTTGGGATGCATGAAGAAAGCTATTAGTTAATTTTATAGTCATACTTTAAGAAAAATATAAGCCTAAAATCATCATCAATGTATGAAGTTATTTCTAGCCATCAAAAAAGATTATACTGGATTAATCCAATTTCCTCCAAGTCCTTCTTTTTTGTTGTTTAAGAATTTATTTATTTATTTATTTATTTATTTATTTATTTATTTATTTTTATTTGAGAGAGAGACAGAGCATGAGCAGGGAGCAGAGGGAGAGGGAGAAGCAGATTCCCCACTGAGAGGGGAGCCCAACATGGGGCTCAATCCCAGGACCCTGGGATCATGACCTGAACCGAAGGCAGATGCTGAACTGACTGAGCCACCCAGGCACCCCAACTCCAAATCCTTCTTAAAATCAGTGAAAAATATGTGCAGAATGCTGGTGAGCAATAAAGATGTAGACCTGAGTAGAATGAACATCTATAGGCAATGTATCAATGCCAGGTAGACAGTCTGATTGAACCTGCTTGAGTAATGTTCTCACTTCTTAAACCAATCAGTCTTCCTAAAGGAGATGAGTGTCTTTTATATTGTGGCCTCTGTTCTTAACTGCAGAAATAACTGATATTGAGTCATAGCTATTTTTATATATATATGATAAAAAGCACTTTAAAGGTAATAGATGTTCATTGTTGAAAATTTGGATATTCCAAAGTATTATAAAAAAATAAAATTCCCTTATAAGTTAATTGCCATTAATACTAACTGTTAATTTGTCAGTGTAGTGCCATCTAGTCTTTTTAAAAAGTCTTTTATGTGTGTACACACAACCCACTCATATGCTAAACTCACATAAGTTATCATAGTATAGTTATAGTTTTAATGTTTAAATCCAAATTTCCATGTAATATGAATTGATTTAAAATGATCAAATACAAATATGTTAAAACAGTATTTAATGGAGGCACGTGGGTGGCATAGTCAGTTGAGTATCCAACTCTTGGTTTCTGCTCAGGTCATGGGATAGAGCCCCGTGTGGGACTCTGCACTCAGCAAGGAGTCTGCTTCGGATTCTTCCTCTCCCTTTTCCCCTTCCACATGTGCTTGTTCTTTCTCTCTAAAATAAATAAATAAATAAATAAATAAATAAATAAAATCTTAAAAAAAGAATATTTGCATCTATGTTCATGAGGGAATAATGAGATCTATAGTTATATTTTTAAATTTTTAATTATTATTTTTAAAGGAAGCTCTATGCAAATATAGATATAAATATTTATAAAACTCTTTTAGCCCAGGAGTCATGGCTGGCTCAGTCAGAAGAGTGAGAGACTCTTCACCTCTAGGTTGTAAATCCAAGCCCTACATTAGATGTATAGTTTACTGAAAAACTAAATAAACTTAAAAAGATGTTTCAGCCTATGCAACCTTACAGTATATAAAGTAAATAATCATAATCAATAGGAGGCCCTTCTGGGAATACAAGGATCATTCAACACTCAGAAATCAAACAATGTAATTTACCATATCGATAGACTTATAAAGAAAAGCACCTGATTATCTTAATAAGTGGAGAAAAAACATTTGACAAAATGCAATATTCATTCATTGTAAAATCTCAGCAAATCAGAAATGGACATAAATTTCAACTTGATAAAGTTCATCCTCAATAAACACGTTATATCACACTTAATGGTGACAGGCTGACAACCTGTCTTCTAAGATTGTAAAACAGGCACTATCTGCTCTCTCATATATATACTGGAGGCTCTAGTCACTGCCATAATGTAAGAAAAAGAAATAAAAGTCATATAGATTAGAAAGGAAGAAATAAAGTATTTTCACAGACTATTTTTTCTAGTCCCAAAGAATCAACAAAAACAACAACAAAAAAACTACTAGAACTAGTATGGTCACAGAATACAAGTTAGTACAGAAAATTATCTTGTATCTATACAATCTTGTAGTGAACAATTAGAAATCTATTTTTTTAAGTACAGCTTATAGCACCACAAAATACCCCAAAATACTCAGGTAATAATCTAACAAAATATGTGCAGGATCTGTATGCAGAAACATACAAAATAATAATTAATGAAATCCAGAAGACCTAAATAAAAAAAAGAGATGTGGTCTATTTATGAATTTCAAGAATCAGTGTTGTTAAGATGCCCATTCTATCCAAATACACCTATATGTTCTATAAAATCGTAAAGAGAATTCTAAAAACTACTGCATTAATTCTAAAATGTTATGTGAAAATGCAAAGGAAACAGAATTGCCAAAACAATTTTGAAAAAGAATAAACGTTAGGATTTGCACTACCCAATTTCTAGACTCACCATAAAACATATTCTGCACACTGTTAAAAGGATAGGTATATATTTCAATGGGAAAAGTAGACAGTACTGAAATAGACCAACAGATATACAGTCAACTGATTTTCATTATTTTCAATTACACAATACATGAATTCATTCTAGTTGTAAAGATTCAAACAACACGGATAAATCAAAAGTCTTTCTCAAAATCTAGCCCCTAATAACCCTGACTATAGAAGATATTTCATCTGTGAGTCAGCAGTATACCAGGTTGAAAGAGACAGACCCTACTTCTGGTTCTGGTATAAACTCGATGTTCTATTTTGAGCCTTTCTGGGTCCAAAGAAAAGAGGCACACACAGATGACTATGATTCTTACTAAGAACACTGTAAGGAGTACAAAAGGACAGGAAAAAATCTGAATATTACAATCAGTCTGACAAGGAACTGGAATTTTATCTGGAACACAGCTCAGCAATAGTGACTCAGGCCTACATTGGGGTCCTTAACAGTAGAGATCCATTACACCCAACTCCTAGCTCTCCACTATAATGACCCAATGTTTTGTTCCTGCTTTCACTTTTTCCAAATACTTTCTTTATTCCTGACTCTCGTCTTATATATTCTGCCTACTTCCTTTTGCACCTCTTTACTCTCCTCTTCCTAATTTCCCCACAGTTGCTGCCCTTTCTATGAGAACTCTCATTTCCTTTAAAGAAAGTTTCTGATTGGCAAATATCTAGTATGAAGCCATTTTTATTTTTTATTTTTTTTGGCAAAGCCCCCATGCCTGACAGACTCATAGGCAGCTGGTCAGCCCAAAGGTAGCTATTGTGGTCAATTGAATTTTGACCAAGGCATAAAAGCAATTAAATAGATTGGATATTCTTTCCAACAAATTTTGCTAGAATAATTGGATGACCAAGCTCACAAAATAAAAGAAAAACAAACAGAAAAAAATCCAGCAATCCCACTTCTAGTATAAATCCGAAGGAAATGAAATCACTATCACAAACAGATTATCTACAACCCTGTGTTTATTGCAGCATTATTCACAATACTCAAGATACGGGAACAACCTGTGTCCTTTGCTAGACGAATGGGTAAAGAAAATGTAGTATATGTACAATGCAATATTATTCAGCCACAGAAAATAAGGAAATCCTACTATTTGTTACAACATGGATGAATTTGGAGGGCATTATGCTAAGTGAAATAAGGCAGGCAGAGAAAGACAAATACTGTATGATAAAACTTATACATGGAATCTAAAAAGATAAAATAAAAGTCAAATTCATAGAAGAAAAGCCCAGCCTCAATCCGCTCATGACCCCATACATAAAAAATAACTCAAAATATATCATAGGCTTAAATGTAAAATCCAAAACAATAATAGTTCTAGAAGAAAACACAGTATAAAATTTTTGTGAACTTGAGTTAGGCAAATATTCCTTTAACATAGCATGAAATCATAAAATAAATTCTTATAAATCGCACTTCACCAAAATTAAGAATGGTTGCCTTTCAAAAGATGGAATGAAAAGAAAAGCAAAGATTGGGAGAATATATTTACAATTTACATATCATACAAAGGATTTATATTTTAAAAAAGGAATTAAGAACTCGGGGTGGGGATCCCTGGGTGGCGCAGCGGTTTGGCGCCTGCCTTTGGCCCAGGGCGCGATCCTGGAGATCCGGGATCGAGTCCCGCGTCAGGCTCCCGGTGCATGGAGCCTGCTTCTCCCTCTGCTTGTGTCTCTGCCTCTCTCTCTCTCACTGTGTGCCTATCATGAATAAATAAAAATTAAAAAAAAAAAAAAGTCTTTCCTTTAAAAAAAAAAAAAGATTTAAAAGAACTCGGGGTGCCTGGGTGGCTCCGTTGGTTAAGTATCTGCCTTCAGCTCAGGTCATGATCCTGAGGTCTTAGGATCGAGCTCTATGTTGGGCTCTCTCTGCTCAGTGGAGAGCCTGCTTCTCCCTCTGCCTCTGCCACTCACTCTGCTTGTGCTCTCTCACTCTCAAATTTTTTAAAAAATCTTTTAAAAAAATCAGAACTCAAAAATGAGAAAAAAACAGCCTAATTTAAAAAATATGGCCACAAATATATCAGTGAAGAAAATATACAAATTTCAAATGGCACATGAAACATTATTAGTCATTAGGGAAATGAAAATAAACCTGTGAGATAGCACTAAACATCTATTAGATTTTTTTTTTATTGGAGTTCAATTTGCCAACATATAGCATAACACCCAGTGCTCATCCCGCCAAGTGCCCCTCTCAGTTTTTAAAATAAGCCATTGTCAATGCAATGGTTTGGTAGGGATGTAGAAGAACTAACTCTCTCACATTTCTGTTGGGAATGCAAAATGCTACAGTCACTTTGAAAAACTGTTTAATAGTTTCTTATAAAAGTGACCTTTCACTAACCATTTAACCCTGCCATATTATATATATAATATTATAATACATATAACGTATTATATATAGTATATATTATATATACATATATTAATTAATATTTATTGTATATTAATGTGTAATGTTAATTATATAATCTACTACATTGTATATATTAAATATTAATTATATTGATTAGTATTTCTAGGTATGTATATAAACAAAATAAAAACTTACATTCATACAAAGTCCGGTAAGCAAATGTTTATGGCAACTGTTTTCATCGTCACCACAATTGGAAACAATCGAAATAGCCTTCAATTGGTGAATGTATATCCATATAATGGGATAGTATTCAGTAATAAAAAGGAGCAAACTACTAATACATATCATAAGAAGGATAAATCTCAAAGGCATTATGCTGAGTGAAAAGAGTAAGACTCAAAAGGATATACGCAGCTGTTTGATTTCTTTCATGTGACATTCTGGGAAAAGAACAAACTAAAGAGATCATAAGCAGATCTGTGATTGCCAAGACTAGAGCAGAGAACTGAGTAGAAAAAGACGGGGGAAAAATAAGAAAAAGACAGGGGAACCCAAAGGGTGATGGAACTGTTCTATTGATTATGTTGTTGTTTTTTTTTTTGACTATATAGTTGCCAAAATCTGTAGAACTATATACTTTACAAACTGAAAATTTTACTGTTTTGAAGCACAAATTAACTAGAAATGGTAATAAACTGGTACTGCTTGCTTTGGCAATGTAGAGCAATGTAGTCTCTAAGTAAAATTTTATGAGGCTAAAAGTAAGCAAATTAAAATTATTTCCATAACCTTTCAAAATTTGAATTTAGTTTTGAGAGCATTATGATACACTTTCTGTATTATTACACACATCTTTCCCTTTAGGAGATAACAAGCCACTGACTACAAGCATCTAAAATTTCATCACATGTGGTGTCCTAGCAGTACAAGGGCATAATTCTCATGGGCTCAGAATTTATTTAATTTTACATAATAATTGAACAATGAGCACTTTAAGACCTATCATGCATTGTAATTTGCTCAATTATTCAAAATTTGATATCTCAATTTCCATCCACCAGCATCTTGTTCAGAAGTAGAATAAAGAGCACTGAACTATTTTCAATTCATACCTGAATCCCAATGTCAAATTTGCTCTCAACAGGGAAACTGGAGGACTCCATAAAAACCTGTTTTTGGTTTCTTTTTCTGCTTCTATTCCTGCTAGGACCTGTACCCCCACTTTGCAATGCCTCAGAATGCAAATGATATATGTCCTCCTTGTAAGGGACAAGAAATTAAGAACTCCTTTGGAATAGATAACATCTAAGGAAGGATCAGATGAGAATAAGTGGATGAAGCTTTCATATATGTATTCCAAACCACTGGCACTAAACACCTCAACGCCAAACCCACCCACTCCACCCCTCCCCCCTCCAACCCCTGTTGCCCTGGCTCCAAGGAATAACACCTGGGTGCTTATCTTCTAACTGGTTCTTGGATGCCTGAGAGGACCTGAACACCAGGTCATGGTCCTCAATAAAAACCTTCAGATGCCAAACAAACACCAGACTCTCTCCTTTCATTTCTGAATCTCCTAGACACTCTATCTGTACCTGTACTCTCTATATATCTTCAATAAGCTCTGCTTTCACCTCCTGTCGGCTTGTGTTTTATTTCTAGCCTGTGTACAGCCAGGGACTCTCTTGTTCCTGGGGGTCCCCCTCTGGGTCCTCAGACCTGCCTGTTGACATCAAACACAGTGGTAAGTCATAGACTAGTTTGTTTCTTAGTATTCCAATCTATAAGGATTTGTAAAATCACTATTCATGGAATTTTGAAAGCTCTGTAAAGCTTACAAATTAGGTTTATGTTAGGAAGGCAAACAGGCAGAAATCCAGACTCTTAACACTTGCTTTAAGTGTGGTAGCTGTACATTAATCTATATTCCATATTATTATTATATGAGAGAAACAGGCTACTGGTGAGATGTTTTTGAAAGCCAGCAGTGTAGATGTTCCTTTCCACCTTTATGATTCCTACTGCAAATGTTTTATAATTATATAAGTCTGCAGCTCCATTCACATACCTAATTTAGACATGAATGAAAACAAAGCAAAATGTTCCTGAAGTTGTCCTTCTCAAATAAAACAGTAAGACATAGTTGTGTTGGAAAATCACAAACCATAATCTTGGATCTTCTCTTCTCAGGTAATATACTAAGATTATTGGGAGAGGAAAATCTGTATGGAATTACCAGGAACCTCTTCAACACAGAGATTACTATGCATTTCAGTACTGTCTTCACATAGGCTGGGCAGATAATCAGGAGAAATACTGTTGACAGAAACTTAAACTGAGTGAACCATGTTGCACAGATTTGCATTCCAGCAAAGGTGAATATACAAAGTGTATCTTGCTTCAGAATACTTAAAAGAGTTCCAATGTTTAATACTTTCTGGACTGGAACAAAGAAATTAGTGAAAGGTCAGCTGAGTCAGTACATATAAAAAATCTGGCAAAAATCTTATCTTCAGAATGGGGCAATTTGACCCATATCCTATGATCAATATTCAGATGGAACACATAGTCTGTAGAGATTTGTCACTTGCCATGCCACTATTTCAAAATAAAATCTATTGGCCAATAAAGAAGGTGAGTAGAATGGTACAAAACAAAAACAAACAAAAAAAAACACTACTAAATCAGGTTCAATTCTTGGGTGTACTACCAAATAACTGTATGTCTCAGGCAAATAATTTTCTGTCTCAGGCCACAGTTCCCTCATCTACAAAATGAAGGGGTATAAATAATTAATCTCCAAATACGTTCCCATATCTAATAACATTCTGCAATCTTAGAAAGGAGAAGGGCCCAATTGTATGCTACTAATTCTCTCCATCTAGCTATCTCCTAACAAATACAGTGTTTGTCAAGAATCAAAGCCTGATTATAAATAATCTTTTTCATGTGTTACATTGTCTATTGCTCCCCACTGCTGCCTAAGGGAAACCACCTCACTGTGGGCATAACCACAAATCAAATTCTATGCTCTCATTACAACTCAGAGCCAATTATACAGAAGTGTTTGATGAGTAGCCAACCCTGATTCCTGCCATTTTCTCCCTGTCTTTGCTCAATATTTCCAAAACCTGCTCTATGAAAGAGAAAAGTATGCTAGTACTTCAAAAAGATCTGCACATAATACAAATCTTCAGGGATTTTGCTCAGATTTCTCTAAGCCCAGGCCCACTTCAGGATGATATTTAAGGTCAGAGAAACCTTCAGCTATCTTAAAGGTGCCGATCATCTTGGTCAATTTTTTTGCAAATGATGGTTTCACCTACCTTCTATTTGCCTAAATTTTCCATTAAATTGAGAAATAGAAAAGATACAGCACTGTAACTTAGATTAACATATTATTCTGCTTTATGGAATAGCATTTTTTCCCTAACAAAACAAACCAAAAAAGTTACATTTAGGGGAAGGAGTGTTTCTGAATTCTAAATGTGTTGAAAATGATAAGGGTATTCAGAATATTGTTAGATTGATTTACAGCTCAGTGCTAAGAAGAACAAAGGCCAGTAATTTGAATCTATTTACCAGGTCAACAGGCACTTAAATGCATAAGAAAGACTGGGAGACTATGCCTACCTTAGTGAGACTACTTTCCACACTGAGGCAACATATCACCTATTCATGTGCTGCTAACAGCAGAGAAAATTAGTACAGAATCAAATTTGAGGAGATGGTGGTCACCTATACAGTTATTTCCAAGGGCGATGAAGCAAGCACACTAGTTTATAATTAATTCCTTTGATTTGAGAGCACTGGAGTATGATTTACTTATGATAACTATAAGATTGTGCACCATGGAAACTTGATAAAATCTGCTCACTGAATTTCTACAAGGGTACAGATACGGTTCATCACAGAATTATTAAGATATTTGAGATTATAGAAAACTACTCATAAGACTCAAGGCACACTTCGAATTATAAGCTTTTGAGTTTCTGTTTGCTTTCAGTAAGGGGCTTTGAGTTGCTACTTGCTGGTCCTGTGCAGTGAGTATCAAATTACATCCCCAGGAATAATGATGGGGAAGATAGAGGGTGGAAATTGATTATCATTCTGAGAATGGGTCAAAAGGGAAGACATGTATGCCTAGCATCTATGATGATCAGGCCCCTATGTGTTTAGCTCTCAATTTTAACTGGATTCTTTTAGAGCACATGTGACTCTAAATCTCTTACAGCCCCAAGAACTTGCCAGATTGGAGCTATATATATTGGAGAGATACTAGTGTACTGGTTCAAAAAGTCCAAATTTATCCAAACTAACTTCAATCTTTCTTTTTCTTTCCCAGAAAGGAGTAGGAAGAGTGGCCCAGAGAAATTTGAACATAGATGACTTCAATTGGAATCAGCTAAGGAGAGGAAATAGGGCTTGGGAATAGATCTATCCATTGAGACATACAGGACAATGGAGAACAGGTCTGAGAAGATAGAATAGACACAGACACAGGGTATGAGAGGAAGCCTAATTTCACAAGCAGAACTCATTTAAATAGGAGTTAAAAATGCAGATGGTGTCCCAGGCAAGCAGTGAGCAGGAAGAGGGACAGGAATATAAGGTGACAGGAAATTCTGCCTAGGACAAGGCCAGCTACAGTTTAGGGGAAATCAAGGGAAGATGATATTTGTTCGTTAAGGCAAGCAAGTCAGCATATAGACAAACATAAGGGAAATTTCTTTTTGGCCTGCAACATTCCAGCCACTGTGCTAGGCTTAGGACAAGACTTAAGTACCAGAGAACATAAACTAGAAGAACAGAGCATAAGTACGGTTCTAGGGCAAGAGTCAGCAAATATTTTCCTCTAAAGGGCCAGACAGTAAACACTTTAGACTTTGAGGGCCATACAGTTTCCGTTGAAACTACTCAACTCTGCTTTAGTGACACAAATGCAGCCATAGACAATACATAAATGAGTGGGGGTAGTCATGTGACAAGAATCTTTATTGGCAAAAGTAGCCTAGGCCCTGTCCTAGAGGTCTTGGAAGTGCTTGATAGGTTAAACAAAAGGAACTTAAAATTAAGAAGATAAGGATCTGATAATCAAAACTGGAGAATGATGGGTATGGCCGAATGTTGGGAACAAGGCCCAGTTATCATAACTGTGGAACGAGACTAAGACTGGCACAGCAACAGGAGCAGCATGGTGGTCCCAGAATAGTAAGAGCCTGTAGCTATGAAAACCTCTTCTGTCCTGTTGTCAGATGGGTTCCAGAGATTGGGGCAATGCTGAACCTGCAGTTTTGCAAAGCCAGGAATCATAGCGGTTGGGAGGCAGGAAGCAAGCAATATGTACCAGAGACTATTTGCTAGAAAGAGCTTCAGATAGCTCTCTGAATTCTTCAGTTTGCCTTTATCCAGAATTTGGGTTTTGCCTAGTGCCAATATAGCCAAATATAGGTTTGTCCCTTACAAAAGCACAGTGTAAGGAATACTGGAACACTTAGGAATACTGATTGTAAATCCTGTGATCTACATTTTTATAATCATGCTGCACTGTAAAATGAGGATAATACTAATCCCTGAGACCAATATTTCTCTAGTGCCCTTATGAGAATTCAACAAAATCATAGATGTGAACATTCTTTGTAAACCAAGAAGTGTTCTCCATAGCCTGGTTATGATGACCAAATTTATGATAAGCAATGCTCTATTTTGGTCATGAATTGCTCTCATCTCTATATCCTTCTTAGATAACAGATGTCTAATATCTTACAAAGCTAAATTATGTAATGCAATTAGACAGGAAGTTTGATAAACTCATTTAAAGACTAAGCTGCCCTTCTTAACTAGTCCAATCTCTTGACAAATCCAAGGTAAGGGAGTAGAAGGGTCCTACTCAGTATTATACCAACTACAGTTGGTTAGTCACGTTCCTGGCATCTTTTTAAGTGTGTGGCAACAGAGTATGTGTAGCAATAAATAATGTAACACAAGTAAAATTAATTGATAAAGGAAAATAAGACTGAGGAGAAAAAATTTAACCTAGACACAGGGCAGTAAAAAAATTCTGATGGAGATCTTTCTCTCTAGGAGCTATCCCATTCTGTGTATACAAATTAAACTTTGTCCTAAACATGAGCTTGGAGAAGAGTTGTTGATATTTCCTGTCTGATATCAATTCTCATGACATTTTATCCTAAGCTTGTAATGGTAGCAAAAGGGAGACTGTGGTCAGTTGTGTTGTGATGTCAAGACCTTCTCTCCTGCTCCACTAGCACCCAACATTGCAGAAATCATGAGAAATATCTGTTTCTGTATCTCCTCCTTGGCACCAATTCCCATGCCCTCAGGCTGTTGAGGCAGGTGTGGAAACACAGAGGCAGTGATTTCTGCCTTGGGTGGCCAGCTCTCTCCAGGACCTGAGTAACAGTAAAGGCAGTATGGGATTAGTGAATTAAAGCCATCCATCAGGCTCCTTGCACCACGCTGATCAGCTGCTTCTGCTGACAACGGTGAGAAGTAAGCTCTCACAAGGGGAATGGAAATGCAAGAACTGGAGATTTAAAATTAGGAACCATTTCAGGAAACAGACTAGTAAGGAGGAGAACCATTATTCTATCAGATTTTGAAGCCACATTCAGGCCTTACCTGGAAACACTGCCTCATTTGTTGGGGAAGGCTATTGCTTAGCCTATGAGGTTATAGGGGGACAAATACTGAGAGTTTTTCGTATTTTAGGCAACCATGAAAGGACTAAACAGGCCATCTTTGTTACCTCCCAGTACTAAGCAGGCCAGCTTTAATTACCAAAAACAGCTATCTTGTCTACATACTTGCTGTGCTGTTTAATCTACACTCCCAGGTGTCCCAGCCTCTCTATTTGTCAGCCAGCTCCACTTTTATGGAAAGGCAAAAGATGTCACTGGGAGCAAGCTTGTGATCTCTCTATTTCCCAACTCAGTCGGTCTCTGTACATTTATTATTTCATTACAAGGAGAATCAAAAATGATAATCTTGGGAAATTAATTAACACAGAGCAATGTGCATGCTTAGCCACAATGCATCGCCTTACAAGTCCTAGTTCTGCCCTAACTACTAAATTGAATCTGATACATCTTCATACCCAGCAGGAAAAGAAGGGATTATGCTTTTCTTCCCAGATGCTAAAGCAGTTGCACTTCTCCACTTCTCTACTTGTCTGTTAGACTTCCAGGAAAGCTTCATGTCTAGTATGCTTATGTCTGCGAACTCCTCCATATGGAGGGACACTATACCTGCTCCACACTGCTGCTCCATTCCAACCCAATTCTGAAGATGCTTGTAGCAAACAAAACAGGTATAAGAAATTGTTGACAAAATATGCTGTTATTTGAGAAGCAGAAATAACAGACTACCTTAATCAAAAATATCTCATGCCATGCCCCTGCTAATGAATTCCTAGGATGCTGTGTTACCTTATTCACTCATTCACAAAAATTCACTGAGCAATTCCCCTGTAAGCTCCTTCGTGTCATCCACTGTGCTAGAGATACAATATAGTAGAGTAGAAGGACAAGTAAATCGATGTTTCAACTGTGTCATAAGTTTCCCAATAGAGATAAGCACAGACTGCTGTGGGAATTCAGAAGACAGGGACATGTAGAATGAAAGCATGAGTGAGACAGCAAAGCACTAACTTGGCAGCAAATTGCAGGTTGGAGACACTAAATACCAGGTTTTCCTGCTTCAGAATTCAATGAAGGCCAGCACTGGCAGAAATTATGCTATACACAATCATTCATTTCAGGCTGCTACATGTTTGCATAAGTTTTATAGCCTAGATGAGAGTTTTCCAATAGAACTGTCTCCAAATATTGAAATAGTCTCTATCTGCACTGTCCAAGATGGTAGCCACTAGCCACATGTGCCTATTTAAGCACTTGAAATATGGCTAGTGCCAAGGAGGACCTGAATTTCTAATTTTTTGTAATTTTAATTAATTTAAAAGCAAACGTAAATTGTCACATGTGGCTATTGGTTACCATATTACATAACACAGGTCTAGATGGTGTGTCCTGTGTTAAGATGGAGTAAGTAAATGGTATATGGATCCTCACTAGGCAATTATACTGGACATTACAAAAGCTAAAGCTAAACAATTTTTTTTCATGTCTTATTGCCACTACCAAATTTAGGGCCCTTGTCATGTTAAGCCTCTGATTTTATGGAATAAATTGTTTTGTGATTACTGTCTCCTTCCTCCAGTCTATCATAATCACTATGAGATTACTTTTCATAATGGGAAATTATATGAAAAATGGAAGACCACTGAATGGTTATGAATGGGTAAACGGAATGATCAAAATCCAAAATCTTGATTATGTGATTCAAAATCTCCTTAATCAGATTCCAATTTATTTTTCAACATTATCTTCCATTATACCACTCATGCATCCTGAGCTTCAAATTAATGCATCCTAGCCTTAAATCAAATGGGAGTCAAATATGCGTCAAATATGCCTAGCATTTTACTGTTACTATATGTTTGTTTAAGTTGTCTACTTTTGCTGGAATGTCCTTTATCATCTCTGACTTTTGAAATCCTCAAAGCCAAACATAAATGACCCTTTCTCCAATTATGCCTTCCCAGGTTTTCCTTATTCAGCTTAAATTACTTTCTTACTAATATATATTATATATCTGATAGAGTACAAGTACAATTAATCAATAGTTTAAGTTTCAGACCAGAAAAATATGGATCCCCTAACCATATCCCCTAATATGGATAACTTTGATCTCCTAAAGTCTATGTATGGACCCCAGGCTATAAAACTCTAAATGAGGCATTTTTAGTTCTGCTGTTAAATTTCGTGTGTTTTACAACATTTGAGGGGAAGTCTGTTCTTAAAATGCATCATGTAAATAAAATAGGATTCTGTAGTCAAATACATTTCAGAAAACCCTTCATAGAAAACAAAACTCTCTCTTGGAAGTATCACTGTGCAGGACTACAGTATTTATCAAAACTTTAAACAAATTAATGAAATTTATTTAACCCAGACATTTTAAAACTTGAGTAGCCATGGAAATTTGTTTTTTACAGTCTACCTATTAACATTCTATGGCACACTATGGCATTAGGAATACAGTTTAAGAAACACAGCATTAAAAAATGGAGACTCCTTTTAAAATATTTCTGAAGATAATTAATATTTAGGCTTCAAGTTACTATTTTAAGCATTGCTGTTACTGTATTAAGTGATTGGAAACACTTGCAAGATGAATCAACTACTGTGTACTGTAGGAGCAGAAAAATCTTCCCTTCTTCCTTTCTAGGTGGTTTGGCTGGTCTAATAAATAAATTGGCATTAGACAGATTACAAGAAAAACAAATTTAATTTTGTACATACAAGAGCACCAAAGATATGAGACTCAAAGACAGTCAGGCAACTGATGCTTCTATACCATCCCTATGGAATAGGAGAGGGGCCTGGGGCTTCAAAGGGGAGGAATGTAATTCACTGGACAATAAGAGCAGATGTTTGGTAATTAGATGTTTGCCCTGCCATATAAATAGGCCTTTCAGATAAAAAGTTTTCTCTGGTAATAGCTCTCTTTTCTGGAACAAGCCTCATATCTAAATTATTTTAGGTAGTTAAGGGAGAGGTATAAGATTTTCTTGAGTCCTCTGGGTCTTGATTGCCTTCAGCTCAAAATAATCCACATGCCTAAACAGCACATTCTAGGGGAGCATATTTTGCTCCCCTTCAGTATTTACTCTAGCGCATCCTCTGTGCTAAATGTTAGTTAGGGGAGGGATAAAACAGGATGAATTAGGAATACAGGAAAAAATGAGATATGAACAAAATCTGCCAAAATTTGATCCCTCTAGATTCTGGATGTCTACAAATTTGCCATTATTTCCCCAAAACAATGAATTACTGGAAAATATCACACATACTGCAATTAAATGTTGAAAAAAAACCCAGAAGGTTGGCTCAGTACAGTGTTGTATTGGTTTTTGTGGTGGTAGTTTTCTGACACTGTTCTTAGTATGATTATATGGTTGAATGGACAGAACTGGGGGGAAGGAAGTGAAGAATCTGTAACTTAGTACTGTGAAAAGAGAAGGGGATATTGATACAGCATGAAGAAGAGTATAGATGAGATAATCATACCCTTGAGGATTACAAAGCCTCTGTGTGTGTGTGTGTGTATGTGTGTGTGTGTGAAGCATCTAATGGCTCCAAAATGTGATTATCTTCTGGTACCCACACCACCTGGAATTGCCTAATTGCTATTCTCCACGTCTCAAAGAAAAAAAATGCGTATGCAAAGACAAACAAATTGGCAGGGCAGTTTGGAAAGCATGATGTCTCTGCTTGAACAGCAGTCAGAGCTGAGCCATGCAATTTGGAAAGGAAGCCTGTGTTGAATAAACACAATAAACACACAGTTTATTTATTGTTCCAATGTTTCATAAATATTATTTATTTTGGAAGGGGAGCATAATGGCAAAGTAATAGGGAGCAATTAGCACTGCTAGGGAAATAAAATGGAGCCTTCCAGAGAAGGGCTGGTAAGGAAGAGAGAAGCTGCATTCTTTTGTAGCATTTACATTGACATTTCAGTGCAAAAGGAGTGGGGAATCAGTCAGGTGAGAGCAACTCATCAGTAATGCCCAGCCACCTCTTGGACATTGACAGTTTAAAAAATAGGCTGAATTTATATTTCCAGAAAGTTTCCTTTGTTCCAAATTTCTCCTACTATAAAATATAAAGAAGTCTTCTTCTGTGCAGAAGTAGCAATCCAGGCAGAACTTCTATAGGCCTGAGTATGGATTAAAACTTTTCGGACAAAGCTAATGACTCAAAAATGTTTTATTGATTGCATCTTATTTTAGAAAAAACAATCTTTGTAATTTTTTTCTCAGTAAATAAGTTAGCCAAGCAAATGAAGTAGCCTTGGGTACCATAAAGCTAGAACTTCACTTATGTCACATGGAGCATATAGTCTTTGAACAACTATGTATTATAATTTACCAGAGATAAATTGCCACTTAGTTATGAGTACAGCAACTTGTTTCATTTCAAAACATTTCGGGGCTTTCGATTTGGGCATTTGGGAGACTTGTGAGCAGACTGTGCTCCCTGGGACAGAGGGCAATCTGATGGGTGCTGAGACTTAAGAAATAACTTTCTAAGTGAAGATAAAAAGGATGGTGAGTGATGAACTAGATAAGGTACTCCATGGATTTGACATAAACTTAATAGATGACAATGCCTTCCTAAAATATGTACATTTTAAGGGAGAAGGAACTATTCTAATTACAATGCCCAGGTAGCTTTTTATATAATTTTTACTTATATCTCTCTATGAATTAATAACTCATGGAACCCCAAAATATTATAATTTATAGATAAAGATTTGAGAGCCTTTAAGGTGAAATTAAGATATCATGCTTGTAGAATAACAAACTAAATGGAGTAAGTTTCAATAGTACCATTTAGATTACATCATGAACTTCAAGAATGTTCTAAAGCCTGAGATTTCTGCAGACTTCCTTTCAGATCCCACCTTTGAAGAAAACTTTAGCAATGTCATAACTGTTCCCCCAAAGTACACTTAAAAACATGTAAGAGGGATCCCTGGGTGGCGCAGCGGTTTTGCGCCTGCCTTTGGCCCAGGGCGCGATCCTGGAGACCCGGGATCGAATCCCACATCGGGCTCCCGGTGCATGGAGCCTGCTTCTCCCTCTGCCTGTGTCTCTGCCTCTCTCTCTCTCTCTCTCTCTCTGTGACTATCATAAATAAAAATAAAAATTTAAAAAAATTAAAAAAAACATGTAAGAATAAATCTGTATTACTTTTTTCCAAAAGGACCTTAGATTTCATCGTGCTATTTTAGCACACTAACAAGGTATCATAATTGAATTGATCTTAAGTTTTGTACTGTTTGTTTTTTTTTCTTAGGTAGGCTCCACACCCCATGTGGAGAACAACGTGGGAATTGAACTCACCACCCTGAGATCAAGACCTGAGCTGAGATCAAGAGTTGGATGCTTTGGGTCTCTTGAGTGGCTCAGTTGGTTAAGCCTACAACTCTTGGTTTTGGCTCAGGTCATGATCTCAAGGTCGTGAGGCTTGAGTCTGATTGAGATTCTGTCTCTGCCTCTCCACCCTGCTTGCATTCTCTCTTTCTCTTAAATAAATAAATAAATAAATAAATAAATAAATAAATAAATAAATAAATAAAATATTTTAAAAAAAGAGTAGAACACTTGACTGAGCCACCCAGGTGTCCCAGATTGATCTTAAGTTTTAAAACTGCTTTAAAATTGCTTATAATCACACAAGACTTCTGTAACTTCAGCCAGAAGAGACTACAGCAATAGAAGATGACCTCCTGGTTTCCATGGAAATAACATCAAAGAAAACATATTTATCTATTTTTTAATGGACTTCCTGATTTCAGCTCAAGTCATGATCTCAGGATCATGGAATGGAGTCCCATGATGGGCTCTACACTCAGCAGGGAGTCTGCTTCAGATTCTCTCTTTCCCTTCCCCTCTGCTTCCCCTCTGCCCCTCACCCCCATGCTTTCTCTCTCTCTCTCTCTCTCTCTCTCTCTCTCTCTCTCTCAAATCAATAAATTAATTTTAAAAAGAAAATTATAAAACTAAGATCATAAATTTAACAACTTAAAGAGAAAACAGGGCATTGTTTTCTCCAGAGCAACAGTTCTCAGGAGGTTATTTTACTCTTCCCACACAGGACTATCTGGGGGCATTTTTGATTGTCACAACTAGGAGTAGGTAAGGTTTGCCATTGGCATCTAATGGTTAGACCCAGGGAAACTGCTAAATATCTTACAGTGCACAGTATCAACCTCCCCTAATGATGTCTTTGCCACTAATTATCTAACCCCAAATATAAAAAATGGTCAGGTTGAGAAACTCTGGTTTAGAGGTTTCTGTGTTACTTTTACTTCATAACTAATGGTATATTTAAAATACTGGAATGTGGGTGGGATTGATTTTTATAATGAGGAGGATAATAGAAAAAAGTGGCAAAAATTCAGACTTAAACATCCAGATAATAGGGTCACATAATGGCTTTGCCTTTTACTAGATATGTGACCTTAATTAGGTTACAAAATCTCTCTATATCTTAGTTTCCTCTTTAAAACAGTATTTTGTGTGAATTAGGAAATGATGCTGTGAAAGGATTTAGCATAGTACATGACAAATATAAAACATTCAGCTCATATTGTGAATGAATGAAATAAATATTAATTTATTTCTAAAACAAACACTATTTTATTTAAAGGTTATGTCAGACTAGCTGAAATAAAAAGCATGTTAGTCATTTTAATGCTAATTTCTTTGACACTGTAAAGGAGACCTTTGGAGATACATAATGGTGAAAATAGCAAAGGTCAACTGCTTTCTAAATAGTCGTCAGTTGTAAAAAAAAAAAATAGTCGTCAGTTGTATGAACTGTGGCATTTTTTTATTAACAATGAAGAAAATACCCCTTTTCAGAGTTAGAAGCTGCTTACACAGGCCACAATTCAAACAAAAGAGTTCAAATAGATTCTTGCCTCTATCTGTAATGCAATATGAAAGCTGAAGAACAAGACAACATTTGATAGATGGGCTCATTTGTGGCTTGAAAACTAGTTATTTAGGATCAAATCACAAGTGGAATATTCTCAGGCAGGGGTGCTTTTAGTTACATAGAGAGTGCTTGAGATTTGTCATCATATTCCACATAATTCATTGCCTTTAGAGTATAGTGGGAATTGATAACAGCTGTGGGCAAACTCATTATGGTAGCACTCTCTAAACAGCATATCAAACTCTTTTTACCAGTTATATTGCTTACCCTTTTGTTCCTGGGCCTTTGTGTTATGAAATCTTCCATTTTCAGCACAAATGTTTTGGGCTTCCTATCTATCATAAATTACAAATTCCATCAAAATTTCAATTGCAAAGCATTTTAACACTAGCAAGCAGACAATACATTGGATAACTATGGACCATGTCATGTAGTTTGTTTTAAGAAATGTCCTAATATACCTGAACAAGTGGTGAAAAAAAGTGATCAGCCAGGCAGTCTGTTCATTTTCATACAATACAATGATATTACTACTTAATTACTTGAGTCAAATGGTTATGTATGTTTTACTTTGAGCCTGGCTGAAAAGGAGATATGCTGTTCCAGCTTGGTTAGAGAATTATATAATGACACTAAAAAACTATTCTAGAAAGTATCTTCATAGAAAATTATTTTCTATCCCCAATCTGCCCCTCGTTTCTTTGGAGATTTCTACATGAGAACTCCAAAACTTACCAGAATAAAAAGAAAAGCAATGGCAATTGGTCATTAAAATAGCACATGCTTTAATAAATTTTCATTCATACATGGTCAAATTCACTGTTTATACATTTCCTCTTTGGTCTACACTCTCAAGGCTATAATATAATCAGCTATTTGGAATTACCCCAAAATGTACTATATCCACTTAGTACCAAGAAATTGATGGTTTTGTTTAGTCTATGGTTAATTTTGTTTATCCTCTACAACTCCACAAGTGAAAAGAAGCATTACATTGACAACTTCACTCTTGAACAAATTTTGTTTAGGAGACTTCTGAATAGAAGCAGTTATGTGTGACTCAGGCATCTGAGCCAATGTTCAAGCTCCACTGACCCAAAATATTTTCTCTGTGTTTGTTTTTACAACCACCTGATAACATAAACTATTTATATTTTAAAAAATTTTCATTGCATTTTGAGATGATCTTATAGACTTGGACATATTGGTCTATGGTAGCTTTGTGATCAGTCTTGTTTATTTCAAACAATATGGAGAAGATTTTGGAAGGATTCCAGAATAAGTAATAGAAATAATACCTTCTAACACTGACTTTCTCTCCTTGGGCCATATGCTCTCTCATGTTTAAAAGCAAATTGCTTTACACTAAGCACGGCCTGCAATTACAGCTTGGAAAATGAAGGCATTGTATGCTCCTTTGACATGCTGCTAAAGTACCATGTATTATTATTTTCAAATCAGTGAATAAATGGAAAATTTCTATGCATCAATGATTTTTAGTTGAAAAAGAACAACATACCTAAAAATAAAGCTTGTGCCAATGGGTAAATTTGGCAAGTCTCTGAGTTAAAAGAATAGTGACAGCAGTGATTGGAAAATGGAAAGGAATAATTAAAGTTATTTATAGGCATATACATATTATATAAATCTACTTATTTAGTATAAGTTTTGAAATCATATGAGAATGTAAACTTGGTTCTATGGTAAGTAGCTTTGCTCCTATGAAATCCTATTATTTTTTCTATTGTAATATCTAATTAACTGGGAAGCCAAAAGTAGTACATAATCAAGCTTTACATATTCAATGGATGATTGATTGCATCTGATTCAAACCCAGCTCAGGAATCATTTCTTCCTGTTATTTAACATACAGTACTAGAATGTGAGAAGTATAGAAAGGACAGATTTGCTTTTTTCCTGTAACTTGTAGAGGGAGTAATATAACAGATGGGAAGTACTTACTTTAAATCATCAAAGGACTTTATTTTTCAACCAACAATACATGTAATAAACCTATAAAAATACCCCACTATGAGTAATTAGTATTTTGGCATGATCAGCAACCAATTTTTAAATATAGAACAAACTTTATTAAACTTTCTTGTTGATCAAAAATTACAAAAAAGTATATTTTCAGCCATTTCAGAATGGTTGATTTTAGAGGATAATATGAAAACAATGCTGTTGGATTCTAGTAAAAGTACAAAAAATGGGAGAAAGGCCAGTCTTGTGCTCATAAGGATTGTGATTTGATTAGGGAATTAGCAATATCTAGCTAAGCTTTGCAAAAGCCATGGAATCATTTAAATTCTTATAAATGAGAGAAACAGCCATGATTAGGAAGAGATGACAGATCCATTACACACATACACACACACCACAAAGATGAGACCAGAGTCAGAATGCAATGATCAAGATAATATCGAGGATGATTTATGACAATTTCAAAACAAAACCTAGTATCCCAGACATGTCTCTGTAATATATATATATATATATATATATATATATATATATATATATATATTTAGTGCCCTATGTTAGTAACTCTCATTAGAACAGAAATTCTCTTGAGGGTGAGGGTCTTAACGGTGCTTAGACAGCATAATGTAATTCAAAGTATAGATAATATACCTTTAATGAGTTTAAACTGAGAGGTGTGCTAGAGCTAGAGCTAAAGCTCATGATAATCAACTCATGTTCAAATCAACTCATGATAATTGAATGGTAAATTTTCATGAAATTTGTGAACATGTTCCCATTATGAAAGATTAAAATATGTAGTAGTAATGTCAGCAAAATGGCAGGGTAGACTCCAAGTTCTCATCCCTCCAAGTAACACCAAAAAAACAAGTACTGTCCAAATCAATTTTATCATAACTCTGGAAAAGAGGGCAGCCCCGGTGGCGCAGTGGTTTAGCGCCGCTTGCAGCCCAGGGCATGATCCTGGAGACCTGGGATCCAGTCCCATGTCGGGCTCCCTGCATGGCGCCTGCCTCTCCCTCTGCCTGTGTCTCTGCCTCTCATTCTCTCTCTGTGTCTCTATGAATAAATAAATAAAATCTTAAAAAAAAACTCGGGAAAAGAATCAAAAGTTTATAGCAATGAAACAAACATTGAATCAAGAAAAAAAACTACTTATAAATGGTAGCAAATCTTTGTGGCATTTTACTTGTCCTTCCCCTATCCCCTCATCAGCCTGACAGCAGTCTTGAAGATGACAGTCTATATTCCCAGTGTGGGTTCCTCTCTCAAGTTACAAAGGAAACAGAGAAGGCCTTGCAAATTATTGTATTTGTTGGCTTTAACCAGTCTGGGGATTACCTGAAATATTGTCATAAAGCACTTGTCCCTGTTTCAACAAATTGAGAACTAACACAGGCCAGAAAAGTGGCACTCATTTCTTAAAACTTTGAAAAGTGAACAAACAACCCTCAGAAACCTGGGTCTAAAGATTGAAGTTGAGATTTATAATAGACCACCTAATGTCTGAAAGGAAAGATAGGTGGAGTTTCTTTAAAAAAAATTAATCAGTCATTCAAAAGCACCCACACTTATAGGAAATTTAGAAAGCTACAAGGAAGAACAGAGTAAGATACATATATGCATTAGACCTGAAAAGATGACAGACTTATGCCTTAACCTGATCCCTAGGCTCAGTACAACCATGGATAATTGTTGGAAAACTCTAGTAGATTGATAATCTGCAAAGAACGAGGGAGATGTTTTCTTTAGCTCCTGACATTCAAGGAGATTGCTGTAAATACTAACTGAACATAATAAAAATGAACACAATTTGGTATTCATACACAAGGAATATAGGCTTCTCTAAAATAGTTTTGAAACATCATTAGTCAAATAGACTACTACAATGTTCAACATTAAAGAACACAACAAACCTGAATGGAGAATTTGGTTTTCAGATTTACCATAATTTAATAACCACATGTCCAGTTTTTAACAAAAAATAGGAAGGCAAACAAAGAATTTAGAATGCATAGATCATTGAAAGGAATAAAATTGGCAGAAACCATTCCTGAGGAGGGCCCACATGCTGGAATTACAAGGCAAAGATTGTTATAACAGATGTTTTAAGTATTCTCATACAGCCAAATCAAAATAAGGACAAAAAAAGTAAATGAAATCAAGAAAATGATGCAAAAACAAAATGAAAAAAATCAATGGAGATTCACATTATAAAAGTAACCAAATAGAAATTCTGGAGCTGAGAAGTAAAACTAATAAAATGAAAAAAAAAATCAGAGATGTGTTTATAGATTTCATTAAGCAGAAAAAAGAAACAGCAATCTCAAAGATTGGACAGTGTCTGAGGAGCAGAAAGAGAAAAAAAAATGAAGATAAGTGAAAAGAGCCTAAGGGAACTGTGGAACATCACCAAATGGAACATCATATACATTATAAGTATCCCAGAAGAAGAGAGAAAGAAACAGAAAGAATATTTGAACGTATAAGAGACAAAAACTTCCCAAGTTTGATGAAATACATAAATGTATATTTCTAAGAAGCTCAGCAAACTCTAAGATAAACTTAGGGATCCACAAAAGAAACAATATTCAATTGTCCAAAAACAGAAACAAAATAAGCCATGTTGAAAAGACAACCTACAGAATGGGAGAAAATATTTTAAAAGCATAGCTCTTATAAAGGTTTAATATCAAGAATATATAAAGTACTACATAACTCAACAGAAAGACAAACAACAAAATTTAAAAATTGGCAAAGGATTTGAGGAGATATTTCTCCAAAGGAGATATAAAAATGGCCAGTAGAGGCGCCTGAGTTGCACAGTCAATTAAGCAGCTGACTTGGTTTCAGCTCAGGTCATGATCCCAGGGTCCTGGGATCCAGCACCATGTGGGGTTCCTTGCTCAGTCCAGAGTCTGCTTCAGGATTCCCTCTCTCCCTCTGCCCCTCCCTCCACTTGCTATGCTCTCTCTCTCTAAAATAAATAAATAAATCATTTAAAAAGTCAAAAATAGGGTTGCCTGCGTGGTTCAGTTGGATAAGTAAGTGTCTGCCTTTCACTCAGGTCATGATCCCAGGGTCCAAGGATAGAGCCCCTCAGGAGTCTGCCTTTTCCTTTCCTTCTGTCTCCTCCCACCGCCCCCACTCTCTTTCTCCCCCCCATGAATAAGATCTTTTAAAAAATTAATTAATAATAAAAATCGCCAATAAGCATATGAAAAGATTCTTAACATCATTAGTGATTAGGTAAATACAAATCAAAATCACAAGAGGACACAACACTTAACACACACTAGGATGGCTATGTTAAAAAAACACCATGAAATTGGTGTTGATAAGGATGCATAGCAATTGGAATCCTCATGTACTGAAGATTGGAATGCAAAATGTTTCAACCACTTTGGAAAAAAATTAGGCAGTTCATCAGAAATATAAATATATATTTACCACATGACCTAGCAATTCTACTTGTAGGTATATGTACCCAAAATAATTGAAAATAAGGACTCAAATACCTGTACACCAATGCTCACTGCAGTATTATTTACAATAGCCAAAAGGTGGAAAAAATCTAAGTGTTCATCAACAGATAACTGGATAAACACACACTCACACATACACACACACACACACACACGAACATTATCCAGTCATAGAAAGGAATGAACTTTGGTATATACTATAGCATGGATGGATTTGAAAATATTAAGCTATATGAAATGAACTATGTATAAAAGGAAAAATATTTTATGATTCCATCTATTTGATATCTAGAACACGTAAATTCAAGAGACAGAAATTATAATAGAGATTATTAGGAGCTAGGGGAGGGGAAATGTGAAGTTACTGCTTGGTGGATACAAAAAGTTTCTCTTAGAGTTGATGGAAAAGTTTTAGAAATTCAGATAAGGGACAAATTACAGCAACATTGTAAATAAAATTAATGCCACAGAATTGGACATTTAAAGTGGTAAAGTTTACGGGACACCTGGGTCGCTCAGCAATTGAGCATCTGCCTTTGGCTCAGGGCGTGATCCTGTGGCTCCGGGATCGAGTCCGACGTTTGGCTCCTGCGTGGAGCCTGCTTCTCCCTCTGCCTATGTCTCTGCCTCTCTCTGTGTGTCTCTCATGAATAAATGAATACAATCTTTAAAAAAATAACGTGGTAAAGTTTATGTCATATATAATATAATAAAATTATTATAATAAAACTCATAGCAATAAAAAATATTAAATAATATAAACTTCCAATTTAATTTATAATAAAATTAAGGGTAAAACTTGATTTTAGCTCCAATATGTAAAGAGTGTGGAAGTTGCTATCCCATCCTTACATGAATAAGCTAAATATCTTAAAACCTACTTTTCTTGGACCTATCATTGAACTGAGGTGACAGGAAAAACCTCTCTCCTGAAATCTGAAAGTCAGGCAAACGCAGAAAGTCACAAACAAGATATGCTTACTTGATACAGAAGCTGCTGGAACTGTAACTTGTAGGAACACTTACATGATAATTTTGATGAATTGTTGGAGGCTGAGTATTGACTACTGTCAGAGTGAGAAACTGCTGGAAGCCACAGTCTGAGAAGGAACCCCACATTTTCCTTGTTTTTACTTCTAGTAATCCTACCATGTTGTCCTGGTGAAATTCCCCAAAGATCCACTAATGATTCTGGCAGGAATTGAGGAAGATGAATTGTTGTGAAATATATCCAGAGCCTTATTTGCAAGAAATAGTATTTTCACAAAAAAAGACTTTAACATAACCTTATGCCTGGTGAAGAAAGGACATTCCTCCTACCTCAGGCTTCTGTAGCTTTACTGTTACATAAAGGGAGAGAACAGCACCAGCAGAGAAACACTTGTGAAAGTCATAGTCTAGAGACATGGGACAGAGGTGTACAGAACTTATCACCACATCAACAGGGCTCCACAGTAATAGTGGACTGCAGATGAAAAAGTTGAAAGACACAGATTCTATTAGTATTAGTACTTCGGGAATTCCAAAGTGAATAAGGGAGACCAAAACAAGAGCACTAGAGAAATTTGAAGCCTTGGTCACATACACCTACAGAAAACAGTAAACATGAAACATTAAATAATCTAATTAAAAAGTCTAATAATGAGCCAGGTGAGCATGAATCTTCATTTTAAAGGACTACGTACCTCCATTCCTATTATTTGATACAAAATATCCAGTTTTAAGCAAAAAATTAAAAAGAATTCTAAAAAGCAAGAAAAAAAACAGACTGAAAAGCTTCAAACTACACTGAGATATGACACATATGATTAAATTATCAGATAGGAAACTTAATGATAAATATATTAAAAGCGCCAATGGAAAAAGTAGATAGCATGCAAGAGCATATGGGTAATATAGGCAAAAGATGGAAACTCTAAGAGAAAAAGAAAAGAAAATGCTAGAAATCAAATACCACATAAGCAATTAAGAATGTCTATTATGAGCTAATCGGTAGACTGGAAATGGTTGAGCATGAAATCAGTGAACTTACATATAGATCAAAAGAAACTTCCCAAACTGAAATAAAGAGTTGACAAACAAATCCCCAGAATATCCAAGATCAGTGGGATGAATTTCAAAGTGTGTAACATACAGGTACTCGAAAAACACAAGGAAAAGAAAGAAACAATTCAGAAGAAATACTCAAAGAACTAATAACCAATAATTTTTCTGAAATTGATGAGAAAAATCAAACCACAGATCTAGAAGATCAGAAATGACCAAGCAGGATAAACACCCAAAAATTGAACACCTAGATATATTCAAATCATACAAAACCAAAGACAAAGACAAAAACAAAGAAATTGGAGCAGGGGTAGGAACATTACCTAAAGAGGAACAGAAAAAATTATAAGAAACTGCTCTTTAGAAACCATGTAAGAAAGAAGAAAATGGTGTGAAAGAGGGAAAAAAAACGAAAGGAATCAGCCAAGAGTCCTGTAACCAGTGAAATTATCCTTCAAACGTGATGAAATATTGTCTCAGACCAGCAGAAACTGAAAGACCTATGAAAAATAAACTTCTCTACATACATTTCTATTGCAAACTATTGTTGAACAACGGTTCATCATTTGGCCTAATGTGCTGCACATAATAAATACTAATTTAATAAACTCATAGCATGCAGTTAAATTTTAAGTTCTGTATGACACTGCAATAGTAAGTATATGATGCCAATTATCACCAAAATTATGGAACTTTACATCCTAATGAATGAAACAATTTAAAAAACCATGCAATAGATTGGGAGACCTCAGACAAAATGCAGAATGTGACAAAAGAATATAAATGTATAAAACCTCACTTAAAGAGATGGAGAATAAGGAAGTGTCCCACATAGGTTTCAAAATTAATGGAATCTGAAACCAATCTACAACACATCTAGGAGTTGAACAATAAAATTAATGAATGGTGAATGGTGGGTGTCAGGCTTTTCATTATTGGAGTGTGAGGTTACAGATAAATAATGAGAGGAGGCTAGAATCATTTATATGGTAATTGAGTAGAGTAGGAGACATTGGTATGAACTTGTGTAGTTTAATATAGAAATATAGATTTGTGTATGTACACAGGTAACTAAACATACATATATTTCCTAGCTCTGTTATCTGAGAGGACTTAGAATTTATAGTTGTAACAATCACACCTTAGCATCCAGATTTTAATTTCTTTTTTTTAATTTCATTTATTTATTTATGAGAGACACAGAGCGAGAGAGAGGTAGAGACACAGGCAGAGGGAGAATCATGCTCCATGCAGGGTGCCTGCCGTGGGACTCGATCTCGGGTCTCCAGGACCACAACCTAGGCCAAAGGCGGTGCTAAACCGCTGAGCCACCCGGGCTGCCCCAGATTTTAATTTCTAATACCATTTTCCAACAAAAGAAACCTGGACTCCTCAGAGAAATGGCTGATGCTAGTACTAGGGCAGGAAATACACA